>NW_024070196.1:15183628-15371909 GCF_014754425.2 Oryx dammah
TTCTTTATATATTTTGGGTAATAGTTCTTTATATATTTTGGGTAATAATCCTTTATCACATATGAGTTTGGAAAATATGTTCTCCTGGTGGTGTGTCTTCTAATTCTTGATATTATCTTTCACAGAGCAGAAGTTTTCAGTTTTGAGAAATTTCAGTTTATCGGTGTGTTTTTTTTTTTCTTTCTTCATCTGTATGTGTTAGTATATCTAAAAAGTCATTGGCTAAGGTCTTCTTGGTTTTCTCCTATGTTATCTTCTAGGAGTTTTGTAGTTTTGAGTTTTCCATTTATGTCCACATACATTTTGAATTAATATTTGTGAAAAGAGAAAGGTTTATATCTAGAATAATATTTACTGATAAAGATATCCAGTTTTTCCAGAACCATTTTTTGAAGAGTATATTTTTGCTTCATTGCACTGCCTTTGCTCTTTCACTGAAGATCACTCAACTGTGTTTATGAGGGTATATTTCTGGGTTCTCTGTTCTAGTCCATTATTTTATTTTCTGTTATCTTTCCAATACTACAATATCTTGACTACTATAGTATTACAGTAAGTCTTGAAGTTGAGTAGTGTAGGTCCTCAAACTTCATTCTTTCCCTTCAACATTGTGTTAGCTATTCTGAGCCTTTTACTTCTTCATATAATGATTATAATCAGTTTGTCAATATCCATAAAAAAAAACTTGCTGAGTTTTTTTTTTATTGGAATTGCATTGAGTCTATATGTCAAGTTGGGAAGAACTGACATTTTGTCAATATTGAGTCTTCTGTTCACAGAGAAAGAATATCACTCCCTTTGTTTAGTACTTCTTTGAGTTTGTTCATCAGAGTTTAAAGTTTCCCATATATAGATCATGAACATATTTTATTAGGTTTATGCCTAAGTATTTTATTTTTGTGCGATGCTAATGTAAATAGTTTTGTGGCTTTAATCTCAAATTCCACTTGTACATTGTTGGTTTATAGGAAAGCATTTGGCTTTTGTATATTAAGTTCATACCCTGCAACCTTGCTGTAATTGTTTATTCGTTCCAAGAGTTTTTTGGCCAGTTTTTCTTTTTTTTCAGATTTTCTACATAAATGATCATATTATCTGCATACAAAGACTATTTGTCTTTCTTTTCCTGTATTCATACCCTTTCTTTTCTTTTTTGTCTTATTCTATTAGCAAGGGCTTCCAGTGCAATATTGGAAAGGAATGGTGAGAAGGGACATCCTTGAGATCCACCCATCTGGGAAGGTTTCACATTTCTTACCATTAGGTATAGTGTTAGCTGTAGGCTTTTTGTGTATATTCTTTATCAAGTTGAGAAGGTCTTCCTCTGTTATACTAGTCTGAGAATTTATGTCATGAATGAAAGTTGAATTTTGTCCAGTGTTTTTTCTGTATCAATCAATATGATGATGGAATTTTTGTTCTTTAGCCTGTTGATATGATAGATTAGTTGATTTTTGAATGTTGAACAAGTCTTGTATATCTGGGATAAATCCCAGTTGGTTATCATGTGTAATTCTTTTTATGCTTTTCTGAATTCAATTTGCTAATATTTTGATGAGGATTTTTGCATCTGTTTTCATGAGAGAGATTGGTCTAGTTTTCTTTGTTTTTTTTTTTTTTTTAATGTCTTTGTCTATTGTTAGTATTAGAATTATGCTGGCTTCATAGAAAGAGTTAGATAATATTCCTTCTGTTTCTGTCCTTTAAAAGAGATTGTAGGAAACTAGTATGATTTCTTCCTCAAATGTCTGGTAGGAAGGTTCATCACTGAACTCTTATTATGTTTTGCTTTCTCTTTTGGAAAATTTTAATTATTGATTCAGTCTCTTTACTAGACACTGGCTTATTCAAATAGTCTACCTTTTCTTGGCACTTTATTTCTTAATGCTTACATTTCAAAGAGAAGACTCCTGGATTCTTGAGAAAGACATTTTTTTTTTTTTTGGTTGTAAAATTGGCCAGAGGCCGAGAGAGGATTTATATATCAAAGAAGTAGAGAAAGAATTTACAACTGCAAGAATTTACAATTATTATTGCTCCTTGAAAAACCATTCCATTCTCAAGTCTCTCTGTAATCTTTTGGCCTCAAGGTCTCAATCTGCCTAATGTATTTTCTCCATCCCAAAATATAGGGGACACCAAAGTTTATTAAAGTCAACCTTCTCAGAAGTATGCATGTTTTAACCACGTAGTTTGTCTCCAAAAACACAGTTTATTAGGTCCTGCTCTTGGCCTTCAGTAAAGTTCTCAGAATTTCACCAAGTCTTATCCTTTATAGAGGAAAGTTCATGTGTGTTCACCCATGCACGGCCTTCCTAGCTTCTGGGAGCGCTAGCTATTGGTTTGACTCAGAATTGGCAAAAACCTTAGAGCTTGATGTGAATAGAGAGGAGCTCCTGAGTTTATTTCCTAAGACTCAAGCAAAGCATTCTTGGGGAAGCCTAGGTCTAGGCAAGGGACTTGGCCTTTTGACTCTCACTAGTCATGAAGGGCCTTTGGTCAAATTCCAGGCTTAGGGTAGTGAAAAAGAAGTAAAGATATTTAGGGGTGTGTGTGTGTGTGTGTGTGTGTGTGTGTGTAAATGAGTATGCTAGGTCACTTCAGTAGTGTCTGACTCTGTGATCCTATGGACTGTAGCCTGTCATGCTCCTCTGACCATGCGATTCTCCAGGCAGGAATACTGAAGTGGGTTGCCGTGCCCTCCTCCAGGGAATCTTCCTGACCCAGAGATCGAACCCGTGCTTCCTATCTCTCCTGCATTGGCAGGCGGGTTCTTTACCACTCTTTCAGGGCTTAAAGGGATTTTAAATACTTTGTTAACAGTCTGTGGGTTTGATCTTTTTTTTTTTTTTCAATTGGTTAAAGTAAGGAATACTTGGGGAATTGTTGAATTGGTAACTGGTATCTTTCTGTAGTCATGGCCTCTGAGGGGTGATGAATAACAACATTCTCAGAGTAGCTGTTTCCATGGGCTGTCTGAACAGTTACACATTCATTTCCTGGTGAAAGCTATTCCTATTCCTGTGCAGTAAATCTCAGACAAAACAAAACAAAACAAAAAAGCTTGTAAATAAAAATCACAAAAAACCCCACAAAATTATTGTATAACTTGAGTAACATAATTCATTCTTAGTTGGCTTCATTGAGTCTGTTCAATAAAGGAGACCACAGGTATAGATAACCACCAGGCTCACTCAGTTGGTAGAGCATGAGGCTCTTAATCTCAGGGCTGTGGGTTCAAGCCCCATGATGGGTGAGGTTTGGGGTTTCCCTGGTGGCTCAGTCAGTAAGGAATCTACCTGCAATGCAGGAGACCCAGGTTCTATCCCTGGGTGGTGAAGATCTTCTGGAGAAGGGAATGGCGACCCACTCCAATATTCTTGTGTGGAAAATCCCGTGGACAGAGGAGCCTGGCGGGCTACAGTCCATGAGATTACAAATAGTCAGACTTAACTGAATGACTAACACACACACACACAGGTACAGATACATATGTGTGTGTATGCTCAGTCACATCCTTCTCTTTGCAACCCTGTGGGCTATAGCCCGTCAGGCACCTCTGTCGATTGAATTTTCCAGGTAAGAATACCAGAGCGGGTTGCCATTTTCTACTCCAGGGGATTTTTCCAACCCAGGGGTCAAACCCATGTCTCTTGTGTCTCCTGCATTGCAGGTGGGTTCCTTACCACTGGTACCACCAGGGAAGCCCTATAGATACAACACAATTAACAGCTATTTTAAGTTTTATTTTGTAGTACTTTAAACCATTGTTTCCTGATTAAACCTCCTTTTAATCAAGTGTCATGTGCTAACAATGTCTCCCTGTTCTCAGGTTATTGGTTATTGTTATTTTTGCATGGTTGAGGCCTTTATTAAATATTATTTGTCTTCTCTCTCTCAATGCTGGGTTGTTGGCTTCTCGATAAGTCAAGTAAACAACCAGAGCTTTTCTCAGTGGGATTAAACCTCAGTTCTAGCTCCCTAGATAAGTTCAATGGTTTTTACAGAATAGACATTTTTTCTTTATCCTCTAAGATCCAAGGCAGATCACAGGAATAAAGGAACAGCTTCTGCATCATGCAGCTTCAAAGATGCTGATAACTAGTCCTTACAGGGAGAAAAGCCTGTCTGAATAACTTTTCAAAATGCTATGTACATTTTGTAAAATTGTTTCTTCTCTTAAAACCGGAGACTAGATATTTACAAAGACACACAGGTTTGCCTTTAGTTTGCTCTTTATATATTTGACAATTCTAACTCATAATTTTGTCTTCTGATAATACATTGTGAAGATTATCTTTTAATCTAAACCAGAGCATTTCAAATGAATTAAGGATTGTTATGACAGTTGACTTTCTCACAGTCATAGCCATCTTCAACTTTTAAGGCAACTATAATTCTCTCAGTTAATTTCTGTGTCACATTGCTTTGTGGGAAGTGACTTACCCATTAGAAGAATGATGTGATTGGTAAAGCCTGGCAGATCTGAGTTCTGGTCATATATAGCTTGGGTTGTCATTTTTGGATGCTGACTTGTTCTCCTGATGAAATCACCCAAGAAAAGTTAATATAAAGATAAAGAGTAAGTTGTAGGATAGTAATAAAAGTTATATGATGATTTCAAGTCCCTTTAAAGCTCATAAACATAACTCATATATATATAAGTCCTTTTACTACAGTTTTGTCTTTTCATTTGTAAATACCTTTAGCATTTTCTGTGCCAGTAAATCTGATCTGTGCCTTATTTGGCCATAACTGAAAGTAGTCTACTTCAGCTCATTTTGAAATATATTGTTGTTTTCTCTACATGCTTCTGATGGGTAGTGATTGGACATGTATTAGTAGAAATAAGCCTTTGCATCCTTCTGTCCAGCTAAAGTATACAGTAGGCTTTTAGTGCAGTGACTGAGCCAGTGGCAATGTACTGGTAGGAGAAGAAGTCTGTTGTTGGAAGATATTGTTGTTTCAAGATACTGTTGCAAAAGTCAATGAAATTGAAAGGAAATCAAGAATTTAGACATGGTTTTCCTTCTGTAAGTGCAACTTTGTTTGTGGATATAATTATTTATAACTGACTCTTTGGTTTATTTATCCCATGTCTAGCCAATAAGGCATTTGGTTAAAATATACTCTAAGTTAAAAAAAAAAAAATATATATATATATATATATACTCTAAGTGAGGCAGAGATTAGAACAGTATGACACATTTTGTGGATTTAAAGCCAGTTTAAAACTGTTGGGGCTTGTTAGTCTCTTCCATATCAATTTGAGATTTTTATCATTAACAAATGTAGCCTTAACTCTCTGTTGCACTTTTTAAAAATGTAAGCTCTCCAGAAGACAGTGTTGTAAACACATGTTAGACTGAAAATTGGTTTTATTGAATATCAAGATAAATATAATTTTGGAATATTGCATCACTTGTTAGTTTGGCATTCTGTGATGCTAATAGTTATAGTTAGAATTGGAGTGTTGAAGCTCAACATTGTTTATTTGTTACCTGGCATTAGTCATACCTGGGGTAATAGAATGTGACATGGCTAATAAAGTGTCAGTGAAAAAAGCCTCTTTAGGATGGGCATGCTGAAGAAATGTGGCAGCCACAACCATTCATGTGTGGTATTTTGTGGAAAGCCCACATAAGGCAAAAACAAAACAAAAAATAGCTTCACTTCATTAATTACAGATCAGTTTTACTCTGATTATACAGCTGTAAGCATTCCAAAATACAGACATCCCTTTTTCTTTCTGCTTTGTTGTTTTTTTTTGTTTATGATATTTACCACGTTTTAATTCTATCTCCAAAGAATAACAGTGAATCTAGATTTTTCCTATTTTTTTTAATAAATGTCAGCCATAAAGTGATATTTCACATCATTATATTGAATACTGACAGGTAAATCTATTGATAAGGAATTTGTTGTTGTGATAAACTATCTACTCTAATGAACTGAAGACGATATATGAGTAACTCAAGGTATGAGTAATCTAAAGGAATTTGCACGTTGTATTTGGCATGTGTATGAGCTAAGTTGCTTCAATCATGTCCTACTCTTTGAGACCCTATGGACAGACTGTAGCCCATCAGGCTCCTCTGTCCACAGAATTCTCCAGGCAAAAATAGTGGAGTGGGTTGCCATTTCCTACTCCAGGATATTCGGTATAGTTGAAAATAGAACAGAAAGAACATAATATTTGGGAATGTATGTAAAATATATTTAGATAAAAAATTTAAACAATAGGAAGTTCAGTTCAGTTCAGTTCAGTCGCTCAGTCGTGTCCGACTCTTTGCGACCCCATGAATCGCAGCACGCCAGGCCTCCCTGTCCATCACCTTCTCCCAGAGTTCACTCAGACTCACGTTCATTGAGTCCATGATGCCATCCAGCCATCTCATCCTCTGTCGTCCCCTTCTCCTCCTTCCCTCAATCTCTCCCAGCATCAGAGTCTTTTCCAATGAGTCAACACTTCATGTGAGGTGGCCAGAGTACCGGAGTTTCAGCTTTAGCATCATTCCTTCCAAAGAAATCCCAAGGTTGATCTCCTTCAGAATGGACTGGTTGGATCTCCTTGCAGTCCAAGGGACCCTCAAGAGTCTTCTCCAACACCACAGTTCAAACGCATCAATTCTTCGGTACTCAGCCTTCTTCACAGTCCAACTCTCACATCCATACATGACCACAGGAAAAACCATAGCCTTGACTAGGCGGACCTTAGTCGGCAAAGTAATGTCTCTGCTTTTGAATATACTATCTAGGTTAATAGGAAAAGCAATACCCTAATAAAAATATGGCAGAAGTCTTAGGAAAAAATATAGCCAATTAAAAATATATAAGTTGAAACTTTCCTACACTGTGGATGGAAATGTAAATATTGATAGAATGGTCACTGTGAAATCTGTTTGACTATAGCTACTAAAAATGAGCACATATATACTCATGATCCAGCAATTCTATTACTATACATTTACCAAACATGTATTTATCTATTCACAGACATTTACAAGAATTTGCAAAGCAACACTATTCATAGGAGCCAGAAAGTAGAAATTTCTAAAACAAACATTAATGATAGAAGGAATAAATAAATTTTCATATAGTCATGCAATGGAATACTCAACAACAATGAGAATCAGTTCAGTTCAGTCACTAGGTCATGTCCGACTCTTTGTGATCCCATGCACTGCAGCACACCAGACCTCTCTGTCCATCACTGACTCCTGGAGTTCACTCAAACCCATGTTCATTGAGTCGGTGATGCCATCCAACCGTCTCATCCTCTGTCTTCCCCTCCTCCTCCCTCCTTCAGTCTTTCCCAGCACCAGGGTCTTTTCAAATGAGTCACATCAGGTGACCAAAGTTTTGATGTTTCAGCTTAAACATCAGTCCTTCCAGTGAGTATTCAGGACTGATTTCCTTTAGGATGGACTGGTTGGATCTCATTGCAGTCCAAGGGACTCTCAAGAGTCTTCTCCAACACCACAGTTCAAAAGTATCAATTCTTCAGTGCTCATCTTTCTTTATAGTCCATCTTTCACATCCATACATGAGAATAATGAGTGAGAATAATGAGAACAATGAGAATAATACCGAGCAAAATTAGCCAGACAAAAATAAATGATATATATTGTATAATTCCACTTATATCAAGTTCAAAACTGGGCTTCTTCTTCAAAGAAGAATGCGGTAAGCCACATGAGGCCAAGAAGACTGCTGGCAGACTAGAACAGACTTTTGGACTCTGGGAGAAGGCGAGGGTGGGGTGAACTGAGAGAATAGCACCGAAACATGTATGTTACCATATGTGAAACAGATTGCCAGTCCAGGTTTGATGCGTGAGACAGGGCGCTTAGGGCTGGTGCACTGAGATGACCCTGAGGGATGGGATAGGGAGGGAGGTGGGAGGGGGGTTCAGAATGGGGAACACATGTACACCCATGGCTGACTCGCATTGATGTATGGTAAAAGCCACTACAATATCATAAAGTAATTAGCCTACAATTAAACTAAATAAATTAATTTTAAAATAAATAAAAATGAAAAAAAATAACTAGAAAGATAGATAAATTACAAAAAATCACATTTTCAAAGATACCTGAAGGCTGTAGAATCAGTGAGTGCTTTTGCACTGGAAGTCCAGAGAGAGGAAAACATTCCCAACTTGAGCTGAACAGCAGCCGTTTCCATGTGGCTTTTCCCTACAGGGCCTGGAAGCAAATTTGGAAAACTCAACAGTGGCCACAGGACTGGAAAAGGTCAGTTTTCATTCCAATCCCAAAGAAAGGCAATGCCAAAGAATGTTTAAACTACTGCACAATTGCACTCATCTCACACACTAGCAAAGTAATGCTCAAAATTCTCCAAGCCAGGCTTCAACAGTACATGAACCATGAACTTCAAGCTGGATTTAGAAAAGGCAGAGAACCAGAGATCAAATTGCCAACATCTGTTGGATCATAGAAAAAACAAGAGAGTTCCAGAAAAACATCTACTTTTGCTTTATTGATTATGCCAAAGCCTTTGACTATGTAGATCACAACAAACTGTGGAAAATTCTTCAAGAGATGGGAATACCAGACCATCTTACCTGCCTCCTGAGAAATCTGTATGCAGGTCAAGAAGCAACAGTTAGAACTGGACACAGAACAACAGACTGGTTCCAAATCGGGAAACGATGTCAAGGCTGTATATTGTCATCCTGCTTGTTTAACTTATATGCAGAGTACATCATGAGAAACGCTGGGCTGGAGGAAGCACAGTTGGAATCAAGATTGCTGGGAGAAATATCAATCACCTCAGATATGCAGATGGTGAAAGTGAAAAAGAACTAAAGAGCCTGTTGACGAAAGTGAAAGAGGAGAGTGAAAAAGTTGGCTTAAAACTCAACATTCAGAAAACTAAGATCATGGCATCTGGTCCCATCACTTCATGGCAAATAGATGGGGAAACAATGGAAACAGTGATAGACTTTTTATTTTTTGGGACTCCAAGATCACTGCAGATGGTTACTGCAACCATGAAATTAAAAGATGTTTGCTCCTTAGAAGAAAAGCTATGACCAACCTAGACAGCATATTAAAATACAGAGACATTATTTTGCTGATAAAGGTCAGTCTAGTCACAGCTATTGTTTTTTCATTGGTTATGTATGGATGAGAGAGTTGGACTCAAGAAAACTGAGCACCGAAGAATTGATGCTTTTGAACTGTGGTGTTGGAGAAGACTGTTGAGAGCCCCTTGGACTGCAAGGAGATCAAATCAGTCAATCCTAAAAGAAATCAATCCTGAATATTCATTTGAAGGACTGATGCTGAAGCTGAAACTCCAATACTTGGGCCACCTGATGTGAAGAACTGACTCACTGGAAAAGTCACGATGCTGGGAAAGATTGAAGGCAGGAGGAGAAGGGGACGACAGATAATGGGATGATTGGATGGCATCACTGACTTGATGGACATGAGTTTGAACATGCTCTGGGAGTTGGTGATGGGCAGGGAAGCCTGGCGAGCTGCAGTCTGTGGAGTTTCAAAGAGTCAGACATGACTGAGCGACTGAACTGGACTGGAAGCTATGGAGCAAGGATTGACCAATGAAAACTACTATTCCCACAAAGTCATAGTAGTCACTCAGCATCAAAGCAACACAATTAGAGAGATTAGGGCTTCCCTGATGGTCCAGGGGTTAGGGATTCGCCTTGCCATGCATGGGACATCAATTAGATCCCTGGTCCTGGAAGATCCCACATGCCTCAGAGCAAGTAAGTCCACGCCTAACTACTGAGCCCATGCTCTAGAGCCCAGCGTGCGGCAACTCCTAAGCCCAGGTGCCTAGAGGCCGTGCTCCACAGGAGAAGCCACTGCGATGAGAAGCCCGCTCACCCACACACCACCACTAGAAAGTAGCCCCCATTCTCTGCAACTAGAGAAAGCCTGTGCACAGTAAGGAAAACCCACCACAGCAGAGACAGATAACTAAATAAATCTTTTTTAAAAAATTGGAGAAACTAGGGACATTTTGTGATACATTTTAAAGCTTTCATGAAACTAAAGCAATGATACCAAAAACCTTGGAGAGGCAGAGTGAAGTTACTTTCATCTCAAACTCTTGATTTAATAAAAGAGTTGAAAATCCTAGCGGTCAAATGATACTGGCTACTTGACACTGAAGAGCTGTTAGCACCTTTTTCGGGTTGAGGGGCACACCTAAGGGTTCTGGGGTAAGTGGAGGCTGGGAGCCCAGGCTGAGTACCCAGGATGGCTGCAGGCAGGGGAGACTCCTGGAGGACAGAGAAACCTGTGGAAACTTTTGCCTATTTTTGGCCAGGTTTGGCAGAACTTGGTGTTCTGCCTTTTCAAAGATTGACACTGAATTTATATTATTCCTAATTTGCATCATTATAAAACAAAATATTTAGTATATAGAAATATATGTAAAACCTGGTGTTCTATTGCATTAGTAATGGTGCTCTACTTTGATACAATTATTATAGAAATAACTATATACATATATACACACATATATGTGTACATATATTTATACATGTATATTTTATATATATGTATGGCTTTTATAATTTTACCCTCTGTTTGGTCTCAAAGCAGAGTTGAGGATTTTCAAGAACCAGAAATATTTTCCTACCCCTTGATCAGCCAATTTTTGGAATCAGTGTCAAGGAAGCATTACTAAAGTTTTTAAGAGATACATTTATAACTTTATGTATAATATTTAACTAACATTTATTGGTTAATTTATTTTTAGGTTAAAGTACAATATTGGAAATTTGTAGAATATTAGTGATTAAGATGCTTATTATACAAGACTTCTTATATCCATAACAAATTAATTGGTTTTTACTTACCCTCCTGATGGAAACAACTATCAACCTGGACAAAATATAGTAAACAGCTGTCTACAGTCATTGGCAATAGTCCAAGAATTTTCTCCTTACTGAAAGGAAAAGAATGTCAGTTGAGCCTCACACTCTTTTGAAATTTATGACTTGAAGCAGGGGACTGATCCTGAGCAGAGAGTGGAGATTTAATAGAAAGGAAAAGACAGAGATTGAATGTGGAGCTAAAGTGTCTGATTCAAAGACAGAAATGTACTGAGGGCTTACTAGTAGACTGGAAGTGCCAGAAATTGTGCAGTGTTAGAGGAGACAATAGTCCAATTGTCCAGAGTAGAATAACACTGATGAATACCTCAACCAGGTGAAATCCCAGAAAAGTCATGCTTTGCAAGTAAGGACCATACCATGAAGGTAGGGCCACATCATAAGTCTGAAGATAAAGTAAATCCTCTGTAACAAAGAATAAAAAACACGTTTGATGAGATTGAGAAGATCATTCAGTAATTTATCTGCCTGTCCAAACTAAACTCATTATTTAAGGAAAAACACCTTGCTCAAGATTGCATTAATTGTAAGATATACAATATCTAGCATAAAGTAAAACAAAACGTGCATTACTAGTCATGTGAAGAAGGAAGAAAATGTGTTCCAGAGTGGAAAAAAAATGTAGTGGACACAGAAACCTAAATGACTGAGATGCTGAAAATAAAACACTAAAATTAGGTGTTTATAGCAGTCTCTTTATAAGAACCATTTAAAGTAACTATCATAAATATGTTCAAGGTTTTAAAGCAGTAGTAGGAAAAAATCAGTAAACACACAGGGATTCTCAACAGCTAATTTGAAGCTAAAAATATCTTACTGAAATTCTAGAACTTAAAAGTATAAAATTTAAACTTTAAATACATTACTGGATGGGATGAACAGTATGTGGAAACTGCAGAAGAAAGGATAAGGAAGACCAACAGAAATAAACCAATTTGAAGAACAAAGAAACTTTTTCTTTTTTTAATAAACGCAGTCTCAGTTACATGTGAAGTGATGTCAAAAGGTCTAGTATCTAAAAATAGAGTCCCAGAATAAGAGGAGAAAGGGTGATAAATGTCTGAATAAATAATGGCCAAAAAACTCCCCAAATTTGCTGAAAATAACACAATTAACCCATAAAATCAAGAACCCCAGAAAAGCCACAAGTGGGATGAATAAAAACAAAATCATGCTTAGTCGTATGAGAGTTAGACTGCTGAAAAATAAAGATAAAGGAAGAACCTGAGAGCAACCAACAGAAGCGTGCACATTACCCTTAGAAGAACTGTAACGCGAATTATGAATGGCTTTTTAAAATCAGAAACAATGGCATATAGAAAGCCATGGAATAATAGCTTTGAAGTTCTACAAAGCAAACACAAACGCAAATCTGATAAGTATATATATGCAGTCCGTGGGGTTGCAAAGAGTTGGAGCATGAGAGATCAGCTCTTATACAGACATCGACATACGTTATGGTAAAAGATGGGAAAATATGTAACGTGAACAGTAACCTATAATTAGAAAGCGGATGTAGCTATATTTAGATTAGACAAAGTAAGCATCAAAAGTAGGATTGTTACTTGAAAAAGAGCAATATTTCATAATGATATGAGGATCAGTAGGTCAGGTGAGGTAACTATGCCACATATATATGCATCCATATGTGAGTGCGTGCTCAGTCTCCCAGTCGTGTCGGACTCTGTCCCCCCATGGACTGTAGCCCACCAAGCTTCTCCATCCATGGAACTCCCCAGGGAGACGCATATGCATACCCATATCCCTTTTCCAGGGGTATGCACCCATAGTGAAAGTGAAAGTGAAGTCGCTCAGTCATGTCCGACTCTGGACTGCAGCCTACCAGGCGCCTCTGTCCGTGGGACTTTCCAGGCAAGAATACTGGAGTGGTTTGCCATTGCCTTCTCCAGGAGATCTTCCCCACCCAGGGATTGAACCCTGATCTCCAGCATTGCAGGCAGATGCTTTACCATCTGAGCCACCAGGGAAGTCTTTGTTATGCCCCCATAACAGTTTAAAATACATGAAGCATAAATTGACAGAATTAAAGGGACAATACGTAGATGCTCAATCATAGTAAGCATTTTTAACAGGCCTCCCCCTCAACAATTGAAAGACCTCCCCCACCAAAATCAGTTCTTCCCCTGGTGGCTCAGATGGTAAAAAAATCTGCCTACAGTGCAGGAGACCCAGGTTTGATCCCTAGGTCAGGAAGATCCCCTGGAAAAGGGAATGGGAACACACTCCAGTATTCTTGCCTTGAGAATTCCATAGACAGAGAAACCTGGCGGCTACAGTCTGTGGGATTGCAAAAAGTAGGACACGACTGAGCAACCATCACTTCACATTAAAAAATTGAAAACACCATCTATCAACTTGATCTGATTTATATTTGTAGAATACCTTTCTCAACATCTGCAGAACACACACTTCTCCAGTACTTATGGAGTACTTGCCAAAATAGACCATATGCTGAACCATAAAAGAAGTTTCAATACCTTCCCAAATTCCCTTTTACAGAGTAGTTTCTCTGACCCACAATATGTGCAGTAGAATTAAATTAGGAAAAAAAAGTTACCTGGAAACTGACCAAATATTTGAGATTTAAGTAGCACATGACTTAAGTTTCTCATGGCCAAAGAAAGATTTCCAAGGGGAAATTAGAAAATGCTTTAATTTAAGTAGAAATAAAAACAAAACACATTAAATTTGTGAAATGCAGCCGGAGCAGTGTTTGGGAACAAATGAACACTTTTAAATGCTTATATTAGAAAAGAAGAGTACTTAAAATCAGTGACCTAAGTTTTCATATTAAGAAACTAGAAAAGAGAGAGAAAATTAAAACCAAAGTAAGCTGAAGAAAGAAAATAATAAACACAAGACAGAAAAGCAATAAATGGAAAAAGACAAAAAAGTTAAAAGGCTAGAAGTTTTCTTTTTTCAAAATCAAGTCGATATATCCTTAGCAAGACTGACCAAGAAAAGAGCAAGTACAAATTATTAGTACTGGATTTTAAAGAGAGGCTAATAGTACATGTCCTGAGATCAGCCCTGGGATTTCTTTGGAAGGAATGATGCTAAAGCTGAAACTCCAGTACTTTGGCCACCTCATGCGAAGAGTTGACTCATTGGAAGAGACTCTGATGCTGGGAGGGACTGGGGGCAGGAGGAGAAGGGGATGGCAGAGGATGAGATGGCTGATGGCATCACTGACTTGATGGACGTGAGTCTGAGTGAACTCCGGGAGATGGTGATGGACAGGGAGGCGTGGCGTGCTGCGATTCACGGGGTCGCAAAGAGTCAGACACGACCGAGTGACTGAACTGAACTGAACTGAAAGATATTCAGTTCAGGCCAATAAATTCTACAATTTGGTTGAAATGAAGGTTTTCCTTAAAAGTAAAAACTTATTGAAACTGACATAAGAAAAAATAAAACATATGGCAGTCTTGTATCTGATAAATTATAATTCAGAACGGTCCCATAGAGAAAACTGCAGGCCATGAGGCTTCACTAATGAAATCTATACATATTTAATGAGGAAAAATATCCAATGTTATGCAAACTTTCATAAAATATAAGGAATGAGCACTTCCCAACCTGCTTTATGACATCATGATTCTAAACCTAGAAGCATTAGAAGAAAAAGCATTCCATTATCCCTCATGAACAGAGATGAGAAATCCTTAACCCAATATTGGCAAAGCAATTCCATTATACATAAAAAGGATAATTTGTTATGAGCAGTTGGAGTTTATCCCAGGAATGCAAGATTAGTTTAACATTCAAGATTTAATCTTATATTGTACCACATTAGCAGAAGAAAGGAAAAAATTATATGAACAAGAGAATAGATACAGAATAAACATTTGAAAAACTCAGAACCCATTCATGGGAAACACTCTGAAGCAAACATCATTCTTACTTAATGGTGAGATTCTAAATGCTTTCCAGCTAAGATCAAGAGTAAGCAAAGTATATGATTCTATTCTACATTGCACTGGAGGTCCTCGTCAATATGAATAGATAACAGAAAGATATAAAAGTCATAATAATTCAAAGGAATAATTAAAACTGCCTTTATTCATAGAAGACACATGTATGTAGGAAAATTTGACAAGTCTAAACTATTATAAATAATAAGTTAATATGGAAAGGTTATAGGGCACAAGGCCAATTTTACACAAATCTATTTCTATACATGGGGCTTCCCAGGTGGCTCAAGTGGTAAAGAATCCTGCAATATACGAGACTCAGGTTCAGTCACTGAGTCGGGAAGATCCGCTGAAGAAAGATGTGGCAACCTGCCCCGGTATTCTTGCCTGGAGAATCCTATGGACAGAGGAATGGGGAAAAGATAGGAATAGTGTCAAATGAACATGTGACAAATGAACGAAACACATATGGAAAATGCTTAAAATGACAAATTGTCAGGAAAATGCAAATTAAAGCCAGAGTTATTGCTATCTGTAGACTGACAGACTAAGAGCATCACATTTTGTTGACTGTAAAGCAAATGAAATTCTCACATTTTGCTGGTGAGTATAAGAACTGGTGCAACCCTTTTAGAAACTCCACAATCTTAGTAGCTTATTTTAAAAAAAAAGTTTTTTTCTTGTTCATATAAATTTCAATTTGGCCATTCGTGGTAGGTATTGATAGAAGTATAGCATCACGATATAGGGACCTAGGATCCTTCTTCTTGTGGATCTGTACTTCTTGATGTCTTCCTCATTCAGCTTGGAGAGAGGGAGGGAGAACACAGTGGATTTTGGAAGAGGATTTTATGGGTCAGGTCTGGGGTAAGTGTCCAGACAGACCTTCTGTCTACACTCCTTTATCAGATCTCAGACATATGGCCACACCCAGCTGCACAGAAGGGTTGGAGGATATACTCTAGGTGTGTGCTTATGAAAAAAGGGAAAGGTGAATGCGTAGCCACCATCAGTCTTACACACACTGCTTTTCAGTTGTGGATAGATATGGGAGGCCACTTGTCTAATGCGGAAAACACTATTTGGGGAGTTTAAATGTTAATTCTAGTAGTAAATTTATGCTCCCTTGGACAAGAGATTCAAAATATAGTGGGTTAAGGGTATGGGATTAGAATCAGACAGATTCATTGAAATGCCAATTTCTTAACCTAGTTGAACCCCTGATTAAATCAGTTCACGTGGTGGATGTTATAAAGTAAGCAACTATTTGATACACTCACTAGTTCTTTAAGACTGAATTTTACTTTTGTAAAAAAGTAAATCATGATACCTGTTCCTATTCATTTTAGGAATGTCCTGAGGATCAGATGAACTATTTGAACTATGTTATGAGAAATAAATTATTTTCCTTCTTAGCTGACAAAGGAGTATTAATCTCTATGCTGCTGCTGCTGCTAAGTCGCTTCAGTCGTGTCCAACTCTGTGCGACCCTATAGACGGCAGACCACCAGGCTCCCCGGTCCCTGAGATTCTCCAGGCAAGAACACTGGAGTGGGTTGCCATTTCCTTCTCCAATGCATGAAAGTGAAAAGGGAAAGTGAAGTCACTCAGTCGTGTCCGACTCTTAGAGACCCCATGGACTGCAGCCCACCAGGCTCCTCTGTCCATGGGATTTTCCAGGCAAGCATACTGGAGTAGGGTGCCATCGCCTTCTCCAATTGATCTATATGATGTTCACATAAACTCAGGTTTTGGAAAAGAGCCCTTTTTGCATGAGTATCATTATTTACTGTTTTTTGAGGCTCAGAAATACAGACTTTCAGTCTAAAAGTTAAATACCTAAGGGTTTTTTATTTGGTTTGTTTTCTCTTAACGAGAAAATTTCCACTCCAATGAGATGTTCCTGAAAACATTTAAATGAAGGTTGAGATTGTGCGTGGTTTCTGATTGCTTTGTTCTCTCCTGTCAGCTTTCTGGCCTAAGATCAAATTCTTCTCTATCAAAGTAACTTTATATCTCCCCTTGTGTCAAGTCAAAAAAAAAAAAATGTATCTATGCATGCTTTCTCTGAAAGCTATTTACATTCTCTGGAAAACAGCAGACTCATTTGCTAAAAGCCCACACAGAACCAGGATTCTCTGATGAGTAGTCAGGGATCTCTATTTTTAGTCCCCACAAGACAAGTTAACATTCTGATAAAAACTGTAGCCCCCTTCCCTCCTTGACTGGGTGATATTTTAAACATAGAAATCATTATTAATCAAAAACTTAACACAAGACCCCTAATTGTAATTTTTTTCATAATATCTGAACAAAGAAAATTTCTTCTGAGGAATTCCTTAATGTCCAGATGTTTTCTTTTAGAAAATTACATATCAACCATTGCTTAAATTGCTTTTTTCAAAATATTCTGGAATTTAATTGGTTATATACTCAGGCCCTTCTTATTGTAGTATTTGGATGCCTTAAGTTATAGTTATTGGAAGTTGTAGCTTTAAAACTTAAAGATAGGCTATATCCAAGGTTTCCTTTCAGTTCAGTTCAGTCGCTTAGTCGTGTCCGACTCTTTGCGACCCCATGAATTGCAGCACTCCAGGCCTCCCTGTCCGTCACCAACTCCCAGAGTTCACCCAAACTCATGTGCATTGAGTCGGTGATGCCATCCAGCCATCTCATCCTCTGTCATCCCCTTCTCCTCCTGCCCCCAATCCCTCCCAGCATCAGGGTCTTTTCCAATGAGTCAACTCTTCTCATGAGGTGGCCAAAGTACTGGAGTTTCAGCCTCAGCATCAGTCCTTCCAATGAACACCCAGGACTGGTCTCCTTTAGGATGCACTGGTTGGATCTCCTTGCAGTCCAAGGGACTCTCAAGAGTTTTCTCCAACACCACAGTTCAAAAGCATCAATTCTTCGACGCTCAGCTTTCTTCACAGTCCAACTTTCACATCCATACATGACCACTGGAAAAACCATAGCCTGACTAGACGGACCTTTGTTGGCAAAGTAATATCTCTGCTTTTTAATATGTTATCTAGGTTGGTCATAACTTTCCTTCCAAAGAGTAAGTGTCTTTTAATTTCATGGCTGCAATCACCATCTGCGATGATTTTGGAGCCCAAAAAAATAAAGTCTGACACTGTTTCCACTGTTTCCCCATCTATTTCTCATGAAGTGATGCGACCAGATTTTTAATTAAGTTTTTCATATGTTATCAGATAAATTATCAGATATATGAATATTCCAGATATGTCTATTGGTGTTATTAAAATACTGATAATTTTATTTCCTCAAAGCATATTTGTCTGTCCTAATACAGAGTTTGTTAAACAAATGTATATTAAATTTGTAAGTTATATTGACTTTTAAGATGCTCATTTTTTATGTTGATATTATTCCTCAGCTTCTGTTTCCAAGTTAACAAAGTGTTAAATTTTAATCTAACTCTGTAGGGAAGCCCTCATACTTCATTTACCTTATGGCTTTAGATGCTGTTTTCTGGGTCTGCTTAAGTTTTGAATATTCTTAAAAACAGTAATAAGCACTGTACATAGTGTTCTAAGGAATATTTTTCTGAAATTCTTTACAATAGACCTCTTATAATGTACATCTCTAGTTCTTATCAGCTGTTCTATCACTAAGATTCATGATTCAGATTCTCAAGAAGTAGTCTAAAGATTTCCAGACCCCCATTTCAGCCTTTTCTAATTAATTTTGAGCCCTAGATTTCATGGGTTTGCCATCTTTTCAGTATCACATTTTCCTTAAATGTCCAAAGTTAATAATCTTGTCCTCATTTACATAGTAGCAAGAATTTCTGAGGATCTCTAGAGAATGTTCTTGAATTCCACAGAACTGTTCTGTTGCTGTTTATTTTTTAGACCATCCCACTGCTTTTAATCATATAGTTGTATTGAAATGAAGTGAAGTGAAGACGCTCAGTCGTGTCCGACTCTGTGACCCTGTGGACTGTAGCCCACCAGGCTCCTCTGTCCATGGGATTCTCCAGGCAAGAATACTGGAGTGGGTTGCCAAATTAGTTGTATTAATCCTGTCTTAATTCCTTGCTTTCCAGTTTGATCAAAAAATAAACATAGGCTCTACGTAAATTCATAAAACACGGGGTTTCAAGTTTACAAATTTGACTAAGATTTTAGGGAAACTGTGATGCAAAACATGGAAGATGCAGACTTTAAGGATGAATAACAGGTATTACTGCTTCTTAAGTCCATTGATAATATCTACTCACAGAGAGTTACTTGCCTTTACTCTATGAACCCAAAAATGCCAGAGGAGGTTTTTTGGGAAAGTGATTTAAAAAAAAAAAAACAACCTTTTCCAATCTTGACTCTCTTATGTTTTCTAGTGTGCTTTGAACATAATGCCATTCACCAAGTGGAGGCTGGTTTTGCTGCCTGAGCACCATTATTATGTAGTTTGAATTACTTAACTAATCTGTTGTCAGACCCTTGACATTGACCTGTGAAATGGAAGCAAAAACAGCATGAATCCAGTCACTATCTGTGACCACTATTAGTTTTGTGTTCCTGGAGATTATTATGCTCCTCCAAACTAGAGTTCTCCTTTTATGGGACCCTTATTTCTGGGGCCAATGCATAAAATAAACCAAAAATTAAACTGGCATCATAACCTCTGCTCATACTGATGATAATCTTTTACGCAGTTAAATGAAATATCGAGTTATTTATTTAGGGAGCGAATCATCTATGGGCTGGTCATTATT
The DNA here is from genome assembly GCF_014754425.2 of Oryx dammah. Classification (NCBI taxonomy): domain Eukaryota; kingdom Metazoa; phylum Chordata; class Mammalia; order Artiodactyla; family Bovidae; genus Oryx; species Oryx dammah. The sequence goes on from NW_024070196.1 coordinate 15,203,199, forward strand.
CGAAATGCTAGAAATAAAATGATGATTAAAAGATTCACAAAGTCTTCTTCCTTATGAAGCTTACGGAGTTTACAACCTAATGGGAATTGTAAGCTGTTCACTAATGAATCGCACAAATTTAGGGTATGATGTGTCACGAAGGAGTAGTACTAGGTGCTATGAAAGCAAATAATGCAGAATTGGACCAGCTCAAGAAGGTCAGGAAAGACCTTAATCTCAGCACAAAGCACTTTCATATGATTTACTTCTCTGACACATGGCTGCCTTAATATAAGCCAATACATGCATAAGCCCAACAGTATCATTCAAGTAGTTTCAGAATAAAGAGAGTCCACCAGAAAGACACATTTTACATTTTACTTTTGAAGCCATTAAACGTCAGCTATATTGAGTGTTAACGTTCTAAGGGGAGGAGGAGAGGTGACCAATAAATTATTTTTCTTTTCCTTCATGTTTTGGAAGGAACTTATTAGTAGACACAAATCAGACAAATGGAGCTTTAAATAACAGCTTTATTACTAATAAAAGCTTGACTAGATGATGTGACATACTTGATGCCAGATGGAGCTTCTAATACTTCACTCTGAAATTAAACTTAGCCGCTCAATCAGACAGAGCTGGACAAATGCAAATGGACTGTGTCTGGCTTGGGGCAGATCCCACTCTTAGAGGCTTAGCACAAGGTCGGAAGCAGAAAGAATGCACAGTTTCTAATGATTTGAAACAGAGTTAGAAGTCCAGGAGGGAGGAGAAGGGCAGGAGTATTAATCTAGTGCAATTCCGTCCCAAATAGAGTCCTCAAGGGTGGAAGCCATCCCACACCGCAATGAGGCTCTTTCTGTTCCTTTAATGCATGTGGTTTGATGATTGACTCCATGCCTCACCAGAGTGAAATCTGGCCCCTATGCAAGAGGATGATGTTGGTTCCTAGGAAGTTCTGTTCTTATAAAGTTGAGAATGATGCTGCTCCTTTATGTATCTGGTGGACGGTTTCGTTTTTACTTATAAAGCAGCATTGCAATACAGACAGCAGCCCCTAGCCACATATGGCTATTTAAGTTCAAATTAACTAAAATCAGATTTTAAAAATTTAGTTCCTGGGTAACGCCAGGCACCTTTCAAATGCTCAATAGTCAGATGTAGTAGTGGACACACTCTAGAACAGAATGTGTTAGAATATATTTGCACCATTAAAGAACCATCTGTTGGACAACACTCTGCTGAATAGGGTAGGGCAGTGCATTAGTGAACTCCAGGATTCTGCTGGATCCTAAGACAAAAATACTCTCACTTTTTTGGACTATTTTATTTATTGATTGATGTATAGTTGCTGTACAACATTAAGTTATAGGTATACAATAAAGTGGTTATATTTAAAGGTTATACTCTGTTCATGGGCTTCCCTGGTGGCTCAGACAGTAAAGAATCTGCCTGCAATGTGGGAGGCACGGGATTTGATCCCTAGGTCTAGAAGAACCCCTTTAGAATGGAATGTCTACCCACTCCAGTATTCTTGCCTGGATAATCCCTGGAACAGAGTACTCTGGTACATTATATTTCATAGGGCTTGCAAGGAGTCAGACATGATTGAGTGACTAACACTTTCACTTTCTATCTATAGTTATTATAAGATATTGGTTTATATTCCCCATGTTGTACAACAGATACTCGTAGCTTATCCTCTACCCAACAACTTATATCTCCCACTCACCCACCATTGTGGTGTCCCTCCGTTCTTAGCTCTCTCCACTGGTAACCACTACTTTGCTCTCTGTATCTGCGAGTCTGCTTTTTTTGTTGTATAGTCCCTAGTCTGTTGCATTTTTTAGGCCCACATATAAGTTATACAGTATTTGCCATTCCCTGTCTCACTTATTCACTTAGAATAATCCCTCTCAGTTCATGTTGTTGTAAATGACAAGATTTCATTCTTTTGGGGGCTACCTAATAGCTCATTGTATATATAATCTTTTTTATCCATTCACTTAAGTTGCTTTCATATATTGGCTATTGGAAATAATACTTCAGTGGACCTTAGTGTGCATATATTTTTTTGGATTAGTGAGGGTTTTTTTTTTTTTCCCTGTGTAGAAAATACCCAGAAGTGAAATTGCTGGATCATATGGTAGATCTATTTTTATTTATTTATTTAGAGGAACCTCCAAAATATTTTCTATAGTATCTGCAGTGCCTGTGTGAATTTATATTGCCACACAGTGCACTAGAGTTACTTCTCCACACCCTGAGCAACACTTGATATTGTTCATTGTCTTTTTGACATCTTTTCCATGTGACTGTTGGCCATCTGTATATCTTCATTGAAAAAGTATCTATTCAGGTCATCTGCCTATTTTTTAATTCAACTGTTTTTTTTTTTGTGTGTGGTGGGTTGTATGAGTTATTTATATATTTTTTATATTAACCCCTTATCAGAAATATCATTTGCGAAGACCTTCTCCCATTCATTAGCTTTCCTTTTCATTTTGTTGATTAGTTTTCATTACTGTGCAAAAGATTTTTAGTTTGATGTAATCCCATTTGTTTATTTTTGTTTGTTTGTTTCCCTTGACTGAGGAGATGTATTAAAAAAAAAAAAAATTGCTACTAAGACCAGTGTCAAAGGAACATAGTTTCTATGTTTTCTTCTAGGAGATTTTTGATTTCAGGTTTCACATTTAAGTTTTTAATCCCCTTTGAGTTTATTTTTTATGTGATGTAAGAAAATAGTCTAGTTTCATTCTTTTTCATGTAGTCCTCCAGTTTTCCCAAAACCATTTATTGAAGAGGATGTCTTTTTCCCATTATATAGTCCTGGCTCTATTTCACAGAGCCATATAGTGTGGGTTTATTTCTGGACTATTCTGTTCCATTGATCTGTTTTTGTTTTTATTGTATTAACATATTGTTTTTATTGCTATATTTTTGTTGCATAGTTTAAAATCAACTATACAACAAAATTATAGTGTGATACCTCCAGCTTTGTTCTTCTTTTTGAACAGTGTTTGGCTATTTAGGGATTTGCGGGTTCTATACAAGTTTTGAGATTATTTGTTCTGATTCTGTGAAAAATGCTTGTGGTGTTTTGATATGCATTGCATTGAATTTGTATTTTAACAATATTCTTCCAACTCATGAGCACTGTGTATTTCCCATTTACTTGTGTCATCTTCAATTTCTTTTTTTCAATTTCTTATAGTTTTCAGATCTGCTTCTTATGTTGGACCCTTTTGTTCTATACTTCTTGTAGCACAGACGGGGTTTGCTGGATCTAAGTGTCATTTTTCTTTTTTACTTTTGTCCATGCTTTTGCTTCTCTATCATACACCTCAGAATTTTTTTAATTCAGGGGCTTCTTTTGTGAGAGAGATAAACCCATGCATTTATAAATATACCAAAAGCATCTAATATTCACATTAATTTTGTTCATCTTCATCTCCCTGAATGGCATAACATTATTTCAGAAGTATTTTGTATCTAATTAGACAACATCTATCATGGACCCAAATGAGCTCTTGGATCATTATCCTTGTATTTTCTTTAGTATGTGTCCTCTAAATTTTTTCTTCTTTTGGAGTCATTCTTCATAAGTGTCTTGAACTTGTCCCTTTAAGGCAGAGATATGCTGTTAAACTGGCCCTCTAAAGAATGAAACTAACAAAAAGTTCTGGTTTTTAGTATTTGCCCAGTTTCTAAATAAGTACTCCCATGGCTCATTTCAAGCTATTAACATGGTACTACTAAGTGCGGATTTGGGGAGATCTGACTCACATGAGCTGGAGCAGCAGCTCTGACACAGCACTGCTTTAGGGAAACATGATGGCAGCCTTCCATCTACAATTATGGAACCACATTGAAATCAACCCAGTAACATTCTGAGTTTTGACACCGATCTTTGTGCCTTTGCTACTCAAACATAACCCCAGTTTCTAAAATCTCTTTCTAGAGCCATTGGGGTTTTCAAGCTGTGATTTTCTTATTGCTCTTGTTATGAACTCTGTAATAGCATGCATCTCAATAGCTTTCTGGATCCCATCTTCTACAGGATAATTCTATTCTTGGTCCTTGATCCTATTCTTTTGGCCTCACTACTTTCGATCTCAACCAGTCCTTCTAATATGGAAACAACTAAAGCAAGGATGATAATGAGATATTTTTTAGGCATCAGCCTTGAATAATGTATCCTCAAAAATGCTTACCTGCTACAATGAGTTTTATATAGTTATTTCATTCTGTACCTCTAATCTAACATTTTTAGGGGACAATACATGGTATCTCTTAACGTCCTTCCTTTCAAAGAAAGCATCCTATCAGATTTAGTCTGTTTCTTTTCTTTTATTTTTTTTAAGACTCTAAGTCCTAAGTTGTCTTTGACAGACTGTAATCATGAGTTTGCTGAATCTCTAGCTGGCTCCTTATTCTGATATATTGAAAAAAAAGTGTTTTTATTTGCTTTGACATTCCTTGAAAGGTAATCTTCAAAGTTGTTTTTGAGGGAAAATATTTTATTCCTAGATAATACTCCATCTGTAGGCTATTTTGAGGGCTCTCCTGTCATCTTCACTCTGCTCATCTGACCATGTTTTGAAAGATGATCTTTTACAGGGATGGTTTATGGCATTTGACTTGTAGTATTTACTGCTTGTGTGTGAACCTGCTCAAAAGAGCAACATCTCAAAGCTGTGTTATATCCAAATTGACAGAGCTGGTTGAACTTTAAACAAAATAAAAGCGTGTACCATTTCCCCTACAATAATATCATCGTTTCCCTTTATTAGCCATGCCTATAGTTTTGAATCACAGCATGCATTTTTCCTGGATTTATAGTAAGGAATCTGGTATGCAGTCACTAGGATTCTTGTAGGCTATTGACTTTCTCTATTTTAATTTAAAATGATTTTGCAACTAATACCCACATATTGCTACCATGTTTTTATCTCTAATATTTAACTGTTTCTCTTGTTTCCTCACTCTCATGAGGATACTAAAGGTAATGTTACTGTGGTGATTATTACTTTGAGGCTCATTCACCGTTAATCTTTTTTTACTACTTCCCACACACTAGACTGCACAAATAGAACAAATGTCCTTTCCTAAAAGGTTTTCACTACATCTTCTAAGAAGTAGATTCCAATAATCTCTCAACTTTCTGGTGCTAAATCATAGGCCTATCAATTTATGTTTGGGTAATTACAACCACATTGCATTTTTGTCTGAAATGTGATTTAAAAGTTTTACCTTAGATTCAGTGGAATCAGTCATCAATTTTTTCCCAAAGCTGATGAAATCAAATTATCTGGGAGCTTTTTCAAAATGCAAAATACCCCAAATATTCTGACTGAGGCTCTTGAATCCCCAATAACATGGTATGCAACATGTTGTTTAATGTATAGATCTGTTGACTTTTTCAGTCATTTACTCAATAAACATTTAATTTCTTAACATGTATGAAGATATGTGATAGTGAAAAGAGTCAGAAAAAGTAGATTTGTCATAAAAAAGAAAGACATAACATTTATAGCAACATGGATGAACGTAGAGATCATCACACCAAGTGAAGAAAGATAAATATCATATGATATTGCTTTTTTGTAGAATCTTAAAATAAAACCCCCGAAAGATACAAATGAAGTTATTTCCAAAACAGAAAGAAACTAACAGACAGAAAACAAACAAGTTTGTGGCTAGGGGAGGGAAAAGGGAAGTGGAGGAAGGGATAAATTAATAAGATGGGATTAATATATACACACTACTTACATAAAAATATAACCAACAAGGACCTACTGTATAGTGTAGGAAACTCTAGTTAATATTTTGTAATAACCTATAAGGGAAGAGAAGTATGTGTGTGTGTGTGTGTTTGTGTGTGTGTATTTGAGAAAAAAAATCAAAATTTTTTGGACTTTGTTACACTTACTGTATAGTTTGGTATTGCTTTTATTTCAAATGATATAAGGTGGGGGCAGGGGAATTCTAGAGAAGGGAAAGGCTACCCACTCCAGTATTCTGTCCTGGAGAATTCCCTGGACTGTATAAACCCATGGGGTCGCAAAGAGCCCCACAGGACTGAGCGACTCTGACTGAGCGACTTTCACTTTCACTTCAAGGTAGGAGATGGTACATGGTAATGTTTTTGAAGTTCAGGACTTTTAAAGGTTTTAATCTGGCTGGCCCTGCTTTAAGAAAAATGTAGTGATTGCTTTACACTGGCAAAATGAGGGACTGTACCTCCCCTGTCTGTCGTCCAATCCCTGACAACTAGACCTCTGTACCATGGCATAGAAGTACTCGTCTAAAAAACCGCAGTTCAGTTATAGGATTGAAAATAACAATCCTACTAATTCTCTTTTCTCATATGACTTCTATGTCATATTAGAATATGTCATAAAATGTCAGAGACATTTCTGACGTTTCTCATCCAGAGCTGCTTTGGTCCTGGACCTCTGTTGTCTGTCCTTTGTGAAGGGCTTGCAGATGATAATCACCACATTCTGATTATCCTCATCTTCCCCTGTTTGTGATGCCAGTTTTACCAAAGCCCGCAATACCAAATCATTCGTTTTCTCTACTTCATTATTTAGCCTCTGGCATCAGTATAGACAAATATTTGTCAACTGCCTTGGTCTAATTGAAACCCACAAAATCTTTATACTGGGTTGTCATGGAGATGACCGATTGTTCATCAGAGATCCTGGTTCCTTAGAAAGGAGTAGTGTTATGGCTGCTCAAGCTGTCTTGCCCTCAGGCACATAATGTGAGCGTACAGACCGGGCTCATATAGGGCTCTCTGGTGATCCTCATTCTCTCTTTCCCTAGTCTCCCTGCTGGAATTCCATATTCAGGGTGACTAAGCCACTTGCTTGAAAGATGGTGAGGTCTGTCTTAGCCCGGGTCCTGAAGGGCTTTATAAAAACAGGACTCCTTCCCTACCCGCCTCAGCCAAAAATTGGATCAAGGAGTCAATAACATTTTTAAATTGACACCTAGTTGATTTATAATAATGTGTTAGTTTCAGGTGAATAGAATAGTGATTCAGCAATTTTGCAGATTATATTCCATTTCTGATGTATTAAAAGATGTGCTCTCTGTGCTTAGTCACTCAGTTCTGTCAGACTCTGTGTGACCCCATGGACTGTGGCCCACCAGGCTCCTCTGTCCATGGAATCCTCCAGGCAAGAATACTGGATTGGGTTGCCACGCCCTCCTCCAGGAGATCTTCCCAACCCAGGGATCGCACTCTGGTCTCCCGAACTGCAAGTGGATTCTTTACCAGCCGAGCTAACAGGGAAGCCTGTATTAAAAGATATCAGGTGTGATTTCCCTGTGCTATACAGTATATCCTTGATGCTTATCTATTTTATATGTAGTTTATTAATCTCATACCTCTAATTTATTCCTCTCCCATTCCCTCTTTCGTTTGGGAACCACAAGTTTGATTCTATATCTATGAATTTTTTTCTGTTTTGTATATACTCCTTTGTATTACTTTTAGATTCCATATATAAGTGATATCATGAAGTTATTTGTTTTTCTCTGACTTACTTCACTAAGAACAATACTTTCTATGTCCATCCAAGTTACTGCAAAATGGCAGTATGCGTTTTTTATGGCTGAATAACATTCCATTAGTTATGTCTGAGTAATGTGGTTATATATATCACATCTTCTGAATACAATTATCTGTTGATGCTGTCAGTTTCCAAGAACACACACACACAAAATGCATACCTGATGGTGATCAGATGGATAACTAATGGTTATGTGCATTTGATTCCAGTCCCATTTAATATTTTTCTTTAGGTTAAAAGGAAATCTTAAATACAAATGCAATGTAGTTTTATTTTAAATTTACTTAATCTGGTAATAACTTAGAGATCTAATTCTTTATTAGAAATCCAGTCATTAGATATTAAGAATCTAAATTATCCCTTAAGGGATGGAAGGAGCTGGATTTTATAGATGATACAGGATTTGTTAGCAGAACCAAGACTTAGAATCTGTATTGCCAGATTCCTAGTTTTGAATGGTTTTTACTATTTCATTTTGCCTAGCTTCTTCAAGAAAAACAAAGAAGTAGAAATATTTTCTTTTCCAAAACAATAATGTGTGAATTTTGTATTGGGTTCCAAATTTCTTTTAAAACAATGGCCCAGTACAAGTTAGTTTTCCTCTGATGGAAGTCAAAGAAATGATGAGTTTGTGATCTGAAGAGAGAGAAGAGACAGTTTCTATGATCTAGCAATTCATATCTCTGCTTTGGAGGAGAAGGGAATGATAGACTGACACAGAATCAAAGTATCAAGTGTGTGCAGTAGATACAAAAGTCTTTTGAGTTGGGTTGCTATAAAGTTATTTTAAGGCATTGTATTGCATATCCAGGATGGGAGTATAAGGAATTCTCAGATGTTGGAGATGTACTCAGAGGGTAAAAAAAAAAAAAGAAACTTTTGTAAATAAATATATTTTGATTCCGTTTTAAAGAAGAGCTTTCTAATGGTCAACAATAACTAGAGACAGAATTACTGATATTTTCTTCCTGAGGCAGCGAACTACTAAACTCAGTATCGATGATTGTGATAACTTGGTCAGGAGGTGGGGTAGACGTGTTTCAGATGACAGATGGGTGGCAAGACTACCTGACAGTTTTTCCACAGTGATCTTTGTCGTCCCTTTCTAGCTTGAGATTCTGAGATATGCGTGTGAACTGCATGCTGTTAACTGCTCAAGATATGTTAATTGGTCAGAGATTCTTCTTTTTCTTAACACGTCATCTTCTCTTTAATGACTAATACATCCTTTTCCAAAAAATTTGAGGACTCCTAGAAAGTGAAAGAGGAGAGTGAAAAAGTTGGCTTAGAGCTCAACATTCAGAAAATGAAGATCATGGCATCTGGTCCCATCACTTCATGGGAAATAGATGGGGAACCAGTGGGACTGGAAAGTCAGACTTTATTTTGGGGGGCTCCAAAATCACTGCAGATGGTGACTGCAGCCATGAAATTAAAAGACGCTTACTGCTTTGAAGAAAAGTTATGACCAACCTAGATAGCATATTGAAAAGCAGAGACATTACTTTGCCAACAAAGGTCCATCTAGTCAAGGCTATGATTTTTCCTGTGGTCATGTATGGATGTGAGAGTTGGACTGTGAAGAAAGCTGAGCGCTGAAGAACTGATGCTTTTGAACTGTGGTATTGGAGAAGACTCTTGAGAGTTCCTTGGACTGCAAGAAGATCCAACTGGTCCATTCTGAAGGAGACCAGTCCTGGGTGTTCATTGGAAGGACTGATGCTCAGGCTGAAACTCCAATACTTTGGCCACCTCATGTGAAGAGTTGACTCATTAGAAAAGACCCTGATGCTGGGAAAGATTGTAGTCAGGAGGAGAACAGGATGACAGAGGATGAGATGGTTGGATGGCATCACCAATTCAATGGACATGGGTTTGGGTGGACTCTGGGAGTTGGTGATGGACAGGGAGGCCTGGTGTGCTGTGGTTCATGGGGTCACAATGACTCAGACACGACTCAGTGACTGGACTGAACTGAACTGAACTGAACTGAACATGCACCTCAGTGTTCATTGCAAGACATAGATGCAACCTAAGTGCCCATCAATAGACAAATGGATTAAGTAGATGTGGTATATGTGTACAACAGAATATTACTCAGCCATTAAAAGAAAAAAAATAATGCCATTTACAGCAGCATAGGTGGACCTAGAAATTATTATACTAAGTGAAGTAAGCCAGATAGCAAAAGCCAAATATCATATGATATTACTTAATGTGTGGAATCTATAATGTCATACAAATGAACTTATCTGTGAGACAGAAACAGATTCACAGACATAAAGGACAGGCTTGTGGTTGCCAAGGGGAGACGAAGTCAGGGAAGGATGGATTGGGAGTTTGGGACTAACAGATACACACTATGATATATAAAATAGATTTAAAAGGACCTACTATATAGCACAGGGAATTATGTTCAATATCTTATACTAAAGTAACATAGAAAAGACTGTGAAAAAGAATATATAACTGAATAGTTTTGCTGTACACCAGAAATGAATGCAACATTGTAAATTATACTTTGTTTAAAAATAAATTAAAAAATGGAAGCCTTGTACAAGGGTGTGTTATCAGAAAAGCCTTCATCACAGGCTTTCACCCTAGCATTCTCACCAAGTATCATTCATGGATCACTTAGACTTGTAACTTGTAAAGAAGACTGCAAAGTGGCTTTGGGGCATCCATCATTGTGATGTGTAAACATGTAATGTGAACATTTCCGAAGTGTAGGAGAGATGTTCCAAAGGTAGTAAACAGCCAAATCCATCACACAGTAATTGCTGCCAATGTATTGCTGTATTAGCATATGGACTTTCTGGTGTGCATATGTTTTAGTTTTGTTTAATACTTCAAATAAAAGCTATATCTGTGATTACTGAATATGTGTTATGTAATATTTGATATTAACACTTTGAATTATCTAATTTGAATTTAGTTAAAAATAAGACTTTTAAATAGACAGTATTGTTACTACTGTCCCATTTTATAGATAAGAAAACTGAGACTTGAAGAGGTTAAGTTGTTCATGGAGATACTGTTAATGAAGATAGGATTTTATGCTCAGTCTTACCTACTACAGGATACCTGTACAGGGGTTCCCAGTCTCTAGGATCTAATGTCTGATAATCTGAGGTGGGGATGATGTAATAATACTGGAAGCAAAGTGCACAATAAATGTAAGGCACTTAAGTCATCCCAAACCATCTCCCACCCCCCGTTGCTGTTCAGTTGCCCAATCGTGTCTGCCTCTCCGTGACCCCATGGACTGCAGCATGGCAGGCCTCCCTGTCCCTCACCATCTCCTGGAGTTTGCCCACATTCATATCCATTGTTCGGTTATGCCGTCTCATCCTCTGACACCCTCTTCTTCATTTGCCCTCAGTCTTTCCCAGCATTACGGTCTTTTCCAACGAATTGGATGTTTGCATCAGGTAGCCAAAGTATTGGAGCTTCAGCTTCCGTCCTCCACCCCCTAGTTCATGGAAAATTTGTCTCCCATGAAACCAGCCCCTGGTGCCAAAAAGTTTGGGTACCACTGATATACAAGATATGTAACTTTAAAACTTGCTTTCCAGTTTTAATATTTTGCATAAATCTTTCTAAACCTGAATTCTAAACTCTTCTTTTTAATGGTGACATACTATTCCACCAAATTAAAATAACACAATATTTATAAAGATTCCTCTATACTTGAATATTTAGGCAATTTCTACGTTTTATCTATTGTGGTAATTCTTTATGTATACACCTTTTCTCCCTGCCCCTCCCCATTTAGGATTACTTGAGCCCTCTGGTGGCTCAGAGGGTAAAGCTTCTGCCTGCAGTGTGGGAGACCCAGGTTCGATCCCGGGGTTGGGAAGATCCTCTGGAGAAGGAAATGGCACCCCACTCCAGTACTCTTGCCTGGAAAATTCCATGGACTGAGGAGCCTGGTGGGCTACAGTCCATGGGGTCGCAAAGAGTCGGACATGACTTAGCGACTTCACTTTCACTTTCCCTAGATAGAAACCCAGAATTAGAATTACTAGATCAAAGACCTTGAGTAACAGGCAAATTTGGCCTTGGAGTAAAGAATGAAGCAGGGCAAAGGCTAAGAGTTTTGCCAAGAGAACACACTGGTCATAGCAACCACCCTCTTCCAACAACACAAGAGAAGACTCTACACATGGACATCACCAGATGGTCAATACTGAAATCAGATTAACTGTATTCTTTCCAGCCAAAGATGGAGAAGCTTGATACAGTCAGCAAAAGAAGACCAGGAGCTGACTCATGATCTGTGGCTCAGATCATGAACTCCTTATTGCCAAATTCAGACCTAAATTGAAGAAAGTAGGGGAAACCACTAGACCATCCAGGTATGACCTAAATCAAATCCCTTACGAATATACAGTAGAAATGAGAAGTAGATTCAAGGGATTAGATCTGATAGAGTGCCTGAAGAACTGTGGATGGAGGTTTGTGACATTGTACAGGAGACAGGGATCAAGACCATCCCCATGAAAAGAAATGTGAAAAAGCAAAATGGCTGTCTGAGGAGGTCTTACAAATAGCTGTGAAAAGAAGAGAAGTGAAAAGCAAAGGAGAAATGGAAAGATATAAGCATCTGAATGCAGAGTTCCAAAGAATAGCAAGGAGAGATAAGAAAGCCTTCCTCAGTGATGAGTGTAAAGAAGTAGAGGAAAACAACAGAATGGGAAAGACTAGAGATCTCTTCAAGAAAATTAGAGATACCAAGGGAAAATTTCATGTAAAGATGGGTTCGATAAAGGACAGAAATGTTAGGGACCTAACAGAAGCAGATGATATTAAGAAGAGATGGCAAGAATACACAGAAGAACTGTACAAAAAAGATCTTCATGACCCAGATAATCATGGTGGTGTGATCACTCACCTGGAGCCAGAAATCCTGGAATGTGAAGTCAAGTGGGCTTTAGGAAGCATCTCTACAAACAAAACTAGTGAAGCTGATGGAATTCCAGTTGAGCTCTTTCAAATCCAAAAAGATGGTGCTATGAAAGTGCTGCACTCAATATGCCAGCAAATTTGGAAAATTCAGCAGTGGCCACAGGACTGGAAAAGCTCAGTTTTCATTCCAATCTCAAAGAAAGGCAGTGCCAAACAATGCTCAAACTACCACACAATTGCACACATCTCACACACTAGTAATGCTAAAAATTCCCCAAGCCAGCCTTCAATAGTACATGAACTGTGAACTTCCAGATGTTCAAGCTAGACTTAGAAAAGGCAGAGGAACCAGAGATCAAATTGCCAACATCCACTGTATCATCAAGAAAGCAAGTGAGTTCTGGAAAAAACATCTATTTCTGCTTTTTTGACTATGCCAATGTCTTTGACTGTGTGGATCACAGGAAACTGGAAAATTCTTCAAGAGATGGGAATACCAGACTACCTGACCTTGAGAAATCTATATGCAGGTCAGGAAGCAACAGTTAGAACTGGACATGGAACAACAGACTGGTTCCAAATTGGGAAAGGAGTATGTCAAGGCTATATATTGTCACCCTGCTTATTTAACTTATATGCAGAGTACATCATGAGAAATGCTGGGCTGGATGAAGCACAAGGAGGAATCAAGATTGCCAGGAGAAATATCAATAACCTCAGATATGCAGATGACACCACCTTTATGGCATAAAGCGAAGAAATAAAGAGCCTCTTGATGAAAGTGAAAGAGGAGAGTGAAAAATTTGACTTAAAACTCAACATTCAGAAAACTAAGTCATGGCATCCGGTCCCATCACTTCATGGGAAATAGATGGGGAAACAATGGAAACAGTGACAGACTGTTTTTTTGGGCTCCAAAATTACTGCAGATGGTGACTGCAGCCATGAACAACCTAGACAACATATTAAAAAGCAGAGACATTACTTTGCCAACAAAGGTCCATCTAGTCAAAGGTATGGTTTTTCCAGTAGTCATGTATGGATGTGAGAGTTGGACTATAAAGAAAGATGAGCACTGAAGAGTTGATGCTTTTGAACTGTGTTGTTGGAGAAGACTCTTGAGAGTCTCTTGGACTACAAGGAGATCCAACCAGTCAATCCTAAAGGAAATTGGTCCTGAATATTCATTGGAAGGACTGATGTTGTTGCTGCAACTCCAATACTTTGGTCAACTATTGCGAAGAACTGACTCACTTGAAAAGGCCCTGATGCTGGGAAAGATTGAAGGTGGGAGGAGAAGGGGACAACAGAGGATGAGATGGTTGGACAGCATCACTGACTCAATGGATATAAGTTTGAGTAAATTCTGGGAGTTGGTGATGGACAGGGAGGCCTGGCAGGCTGCAGTCCATGGGGTCACAAGAGTCAGACACAACTGAGCGACTGAACTGAACTGAGATCAAAGACTATGAAAACTTTTTTGAGAATCCAGAGTCCCACTTTAATTTATTTTAATGATGAAGAAATAAACCCATTAGGTCATCTATTCAATATTCAAGACATTTCTTGATGCCTCCTCAGAATTGGGTATGGTACCTGCGATAGGATGATGAATATTTGACTAGCAGTTATCTAAATGGTGCTATGGATTAGTGGATATTCAAATAGAGTGTGCCTGCAATGAGCATCTGGTATGAATTTTATATAGTGAGAATTCTTTCAAGATTTTCTGCAATAGGATAAGAATACGTTTAGAGCTTTTACAGGTTTTAGAAAAGTGGTATTCAAAACAATTTCAAAATGGCACCATAGATGAACATTTTCTCTTCATTGCCAATTTGTTAGATGAAATATTGTCGATCATTGTTTTAATGGTTATTTCCTTGAGTACTATTGAAGTTGAACATTTTTCCATATGTTCATTAATGAGCTCTTTCTTCATTTTGATTTTGGTATTTAGTATTTATATAAAATAGATTTTGATGTATTGTATTTGCTGCAAATAATTTCACATCTGCTTTGCTTTTTAATTTTTTCTTTTTATGTTTTTTACCTAGGGAAGTTTTTTCACATAGTCCAATCAACCTGTCTTATTCTTTCTAATTTCTTTTAGCACTTATATCCTTCAGAAGTAGACTTGCCCTCTCCAAAGAGACATATAAATAATCAATTCCATTTTCATTTATTTTTTATGTTGCATTTCATTTGTATTTAGTTCCATATGTTTGCAACTTATATCTATATCTAATGGGACATATTAGATTTTTGTTTCAAAAGATAGGCAATTATCTCAACATTACTTATTAAACAATTTCTTTTTCCTTAATTAGTGGTGTCTATTTTATTAGATTTCTTTTCTATACGCATTTATAAGGTCCTATGCCCATTTGTATCAATTTCTATCAAAATGAAAATAGCTAGTTTTCCCTTCTTCAAATTTTCTGAGGGCAGGAATTGTGTTTTCCTTTCAATAACTAGCATAGTGCTTGGCATATGACAGGCATTAAATATATGTTGAATAAATGCATAAAATAGGATGTTTCTGGGATATCTTACATGTCAATTTCTAAGCCAGTTCTGTACCATGTTAAATGTTGTGTCACAACAATGTGTTTTATCATTAGCTAGAACAAAACATCTCATTAATATTTATACTCAAAATTTTCTTTATGATCCATGACTCTTTCTTCAAGTAAACTTTAGAGTCTGTGAAAACTTTCTAAAATTACCCCTACTAGAATTTTGATTTGAATTACGCTAAAAATATAAATTAATTTCAGGAGTAGTGATATTTTTGTTGTAAGTACTTTGCTACTCGTGCATGTGTTATAGTTCCTTATTTCCTTTATAGCTTTTAATAATTTTTTTTTACAGAGTTATTCATAAGTACTTTGTTGGTTTCATTGTTACTGCTGTAGTGAGTCAGGATGGTTGATGCCACTGGGAGTTGCATTTATTTATTTTAAAAAAATTTACTTTCTGTTTATTGCTGTTATATTGAAGTTATTATTGCAAATTTATCTTGTATCCTGAGACTTTTCTTAAGTCATTTTCTAAATTCTTGTAGAAAATTGTTTGTAGTTTTTTAGTTGATGTGATGATTGTCAGCACTTGAGAATAATCTCATTTTTAGCTATTATAAATCCTTTTTTGTTTTTACAGTAAGGGGTGGAAATTGAAGACCTAAAGTAAGATTTTAAAAGTCTGCTTTTAGTTATATAGCCAGTGGGAATTTGCTGTATGATGCACAGAGCTCAAATCCAATGCTTTGTGACAACCCAGAGGGGTGGGATGTGGGAGGTGGCAGGAAGGTTTAAGAGGGAGGCACAGTATTGTAAATTATCCTTTCATTAAAATTTAATTTTTAAAAAGTCTACTTTTGAGATAGGGTTAAATTTTCACATCTATTTCAGAGACTGATAGATTCTAGTAATTCTACTATGTATGTATATATATGTGTGTGTATGTTATATACAATATCTGTGAAATAGGTTTTAACTGCTGGATCTTTTAGGGGACAAATAGTTGAGCTTTTTCAGAAGCAGAGAGGATCTCCATACTATACAACATTCTGACATATATGTCATCTCTTCCTAGTCCTTTCTAAACCCCACCCCACTTAGCTCTTGCCTTTGGCATAATATCCCCAAACCTCTCACTGATGGGACTCTTGTCCCACACAGACTCAGTCATCAGGCTGTCTGAGATCAACAATGAGGCATCTCAAGCCCAGCATGCTTTCATGGGGCAATGTGGAAAAGGCAGCTATCCAGCTCTGACTTTGGCTATATCCCCATCACACCAGAACTCCTGAGTAGAGGGAAAATGTGAGTCATGAGAGCCTGCCCCATTTAGGGCCACAGGGGATGAATATAGGAACCCAGGAAGCATAAGGTAGAGCCCAACAGAGGCTACACCATTTTAAAAATATTGCCTAATTTATTGTTAGTCAATAATATTCAATTTAGTTGAATATTTAGTTGAAGTTGTCTAAGATAGAATTCTCTATTTTCTAAAGAAAACTTTATGTCCTAATTAAGGCCAGCATTCTACTTGATCATTTATTGTGAAGGCAATAAGTGTTAAATAGGGCTTTTGTTTGCATTCACTGTGTGGGATATTTATTTAAGACAACCCAACACCTTGGTGGGTTTGGGTAAATTAGTTCTTGTTTCGTGATGGGAGCTGAGAAGTAATAAATAACAAAATAAAGGGGACAAAGCAAGTATGAAAGACTCAGGCTCACATAACACCATTGATACTTTTGCATCTTAAGCGTTTATTCTTTGCACTTTCACAGTTATCCAGTTTACGTTCCATGTATTTCATCATCACTATGTGAGGGATTGCCCTTCCCCTGCATTCTTTCTTGTACTTTTGGAAGTTATTTTAAGGACTGTTTGGACACTCTGAGTCTACACTGGCCTCTGAACATCCACACTGCAAGGTAGACTCCTTACTTTTGCGATTGTTGTGACACTTCAGAACATCAAGAGATGTGCAGTCTGAGTGGTAAGAACAAAACACAGGAATCCTTATGTGTACAACAGTGTCCAATGCTTAGTTTAGGTGCATTTAAAAAGATAAGATAATTAATTATGGGTTTTTTTCCAGTGTTAGAGTAAGTCAAATGAATAAAGCTACTTCACACACCTGATGAAAATGATGAACTAGACCAAAGTGTTTTCTCCAGAGTCTACCTGAAGCAAGCTTAATATAGTGAACTCATAACTTTTATACATAACTGGCATATATTATTTTAATCCATTGTATTTAGAAATCAGTAGATGGTTTACATTTTCTTTAATAGCAACTGATTAGTTTCATGCTTTCTCCTGTTGTGAAACTATTTTTTCTAACACTTCAAGGCAATTCTGGATCTCTTAGACTCAAAATATTATAAATCTTAAGAAAAACCGTGATAAGGTGTTTTGTTTTCCCCAAATTAAATAAAACCTGGTGTTTGATTTAAAGCTAACTCTGTAGTTTTCATCCCCCTGTATTAAAAACCATATAGAAGAAATATATGAGGCTGTGAGTGAGAAAATCTTAACATCACGTCTGCATTGTTGACATGACTGGGAGAAAGTTTGTTTTGAATAAAATACAGCAGAAAGTACAACTTTAACTCAGTAAAAGTTATTGCTCTTTTGTTGACAGATAAAATGAAATTTGGTAATTGATGGTACATTTACAATTTGAAAATTATCATCCTTGATAACAAAATAAGAAAAAGAACCAGGTGGCATTTTTTGATACACGTATTGAACAGCCCTTAATAAATATTTTGATAAACCACATGTCATAGTGGTGGTAAAATGCCTAAACCAGATCACTGGGTTCAGATTTAAATACTGACACTTAAACTAGCTGTGGAATTCTGGGTTACCTCAGAATTCATTGTCCATTGCCAATTCCTTCCCTGGTGGCTCAGTAAAGAATCTGGCTGCAGTGCAGGAGTCCCAGGTTCAATCCCTGGGAAGATCCCCTGGAGAAGGATGGCTAACCACTCCAGTATTCTTTCCTGGAGAATTCCATGGACAGAGGAGCCTGGTGGACTACGTAGTCCATTGGATCGCAGAGTCAGACAAGACTGAACGGCTTTCACTTCACTTCACTATCTATATTATACGGGTAATAGTATCTCACAGGGTGGTTTGTTGGGGATCCCAAAGGCCACCTTTAGTCTCAATTATTTGTTAGAGGGTTCCCAAGATTCAGAAAAGCTCTTATACTCACAGTCATAGATTGGTGTTGGCATATATACACTACTGATACTATGTATATGATAGATAACTAATGAGAGCCTACGGTATAGCACAAGGAACGCTAATCAATGCTCTGTGGTCACCTTAATGGGAAAGAAACCCAGAAATGAAGGGATGCATGTGTAAATGGCACCCCACTCCAGCACTCTTGCCTGGAAAGTCCCATGGACGGAGGAGCCTGGTAAGCTGCAGTCCATGGGGTCGCTAAGAGTCGGACACGACTGAGCAACTTCACTTTGACTTTTCACTTTCAAGCACTGGAGAAGGAAATGGCAACCCACTCCAGTGTTCTTGCCTGGACAATCCCAGGGATGGGGAGCCTGGTGGGCTGCCATCTATGGGGTCGCACAGAGTTGGACACGACTGATGTGACTTAGCAGCAGCAGCAGCAGTGTGTATGTGTAGCTGATTCACTTGGACCATTTTTGTTTAGTTCTTCTGTGTATCCTTGCCACCTCTTAATCTCTTCTTCTGATAGAGAAGAGACTGTTGCTGTCTCTGTCCTTTATCGTGCCCATCCTTGCACGAAATGTTCCCTTTCTATCTCCAGTTCTATTGAATAGGTTTCTAGTCTTTCCCATTTTGTTTTGCTTCTCTGTTTCTTTGCATTGTTCATTTGAAAAGGACTTCTTATCTCTCCTTGCTATTCTCTGTAACTCTACATTCAATTGAGTATATCTTTCCCTTTCTCCCTTGCCTTTTGCTTCTCTTCTTTCCTCAACTATATGTACAGCATCCTCAGACAACCACTTGGCCTTCTTGCATTTCTTTTCCTTTGGAATGGTTTCTCTGGCTCCTGTACAGTGTTACCAAGCTCTATCCATAGTTCTTCAGGCACTCTGTCTACCACATCTAGTTCGTTGAATCTATTCATCACCTCCACTGTCTAATCCTAAGGGATTTGATTTACATCATACCTGAATGGCCTAGTAGTTTTCCCTACTTTCTTCAATTTAAGCCTGAATTTTGCAATAAGGAGCCGATGATCTGAGCCACAATAAGTTCCAGATCTTGTTTTTACTGACTGTAGAGAGCTTCTTCATCTTTGGCTGTAAAGAACATAATCTGATATTGGTATTGACCATCTGGTAATGTCCTTGTTGAAGGAGGTGTTCACTGTGACCAGCATGTTCTCTTGACAAAACTCTGTTAGCCTTTGCCCTTCTTCATTTTGTATTCCAAGGCCAAACTTGCCTTGTTATTCTGAGTATCTGTTGACTTCCTGCTTCTGCATTCCAGTCCCCTATGATGAAAATGACATCCCTTTTTGGTGTTAGTTCTAGGAGGTGTTGTATGTCTTAAGGGCACCTGCGTGTGTGCGTGCTCAGTTGTGTCTGACTCTTTGCGATCCCCTGGTCTGTAGCCCACCAGGCTTCTCTGTCCATGCAATTCTCCAGGCAAGAATACTGGAGTGGGTCACCATGTCCTACTCCAGAGGATCTCCCTGACCCAGGGATCGAACCCATGTCTCCTTTGCCTCCTGCACTGGCAAGCAGATTCTTTACCACTGAGTCACCTGGGAAGCCCCTAAGGGCACATGGGATTGCCCTTAATTCTCTCAGCCACCATGTGTGACCACATGTGTGAACTGGTCACATGTGGTCAGCCAGGGAAGCTCAGCTGACCTCTGGTGTCTAGAGTTTTATTAGAGGTCAGTCACAGAAGCTTGAAGCACCAGATGACTGACCTCACTATTCAGATTTCAGCCACCCCTCTTCAAGCAAAAACAAGTGTTCACCATAAATGTATCTGGGCCACCTAGAGCAGTAGAAACACGTATGGAGACTTTATCAGTCAGCCTATTCCAAGAGCTCAGAGGTCATCTTCCAGGAGCTAGACTAAGGCCAGTTTTGAAGAAGGACCTTCCTTTAGAAAGGGTAGCATTTCAGTAACTCAAGCCTGCTGAGTTAACCCTTGCCTGCCCAGTAGTTATGAGGAATAAATGAGTTGATCCAAAAACTTAGAATAGTACTTGGTGCATGTAAGCAAATAAATGAGTCAGCTGGACTTCTTTCCTGTAGACCTCTGTGAGCTGAAAGAAGCAGATTAAGTTGAATACAAATAAGAACTAGCTGTATTCCATGAATCTTGTGATCATAAGTCCTCAAGATTGGAATAATGGGTATTACAAGCAAATTAAATATTTTATTAAATATTCCTATAGATGAAGCTATTTGCAAAACAGAAATAGAGACACAGATGTAGAGAATAAATGTATGGACACCAAAGGGGGAAGGAAGGCCTGGGATGAACTGAGAGATTGGGATTGGCATATATGCATTATTGATACTATGTATAAAACAGATAATGAATGAGAACCTACTGTATAGCACAGGAAGTATAGTCAGTGCTCTGTGGTGACCAAAGTGGAAAGGAAATCCAAAAAAGGAGGGGATATGTGTGTATGTATATCTGATTCACTTTGCCATATAGCAGACATTAACAAAACATTGTAAAGCAACTATACTCCAGTAGTTTTTTTTTTTAAAGAGGAGTTCCTGGTGAAACACCAAATCCTAACATTTGTCTTTTTGTTCTTTGCAGAGCTCTGAAATCAGCAAGGCAGTAATAAAGAGTAGAAGTATTTGAAGAATACAAGAAAGCAGGTACGAGTGTGGTTCTCAATAATCAACCCATAATATTGATTTAGATTGATGATTTATTCAAACCTACAGCCCCCATTATAAAAATATTTTACAAAAATGCAAGTTTGATGTTTTAGAATGTGTGTGACTGCGTATTATAGATAGATGATTATATCCTAAAGAGGAACTTATTTCTATGTATACATTAAATCAATTTTAAGGATTTCAATTAGGCCAGGCAAAGGGAGACATGGCCTTCCCTTGTGGCTCAGCTGGTGAAGAATCTGCCTGCAGTGCAGGAGACCTGGGTTCAGTCCCTGGGTTGGGAAGATCCCCTGGAGAAGGGAAAGGATACCCACTCCAGTATTCTGGCCTGGAGAATTCCATGGACTGTATAGTCCATAGAGTCGCAAAGAGTCAGACACAACTGAGCAACTTTCACTCAGGGAGATATGTGTAGGAATTAATTATTAGTATTTATTATTAAATTGACACATATTTATAAAAGGCCTGCTATATGGCAAATACACATCTATGAGGTATTTGGTGATCATAAATTTGGACAAAACAAGCATAGTCTATTCCTGCCTTCATGGTGCTTGTAGTCCTGTGAACATGATATGAAATAAATAAACAAGTGTCAATATGTAAATAAAAACTGTGATAACTGAAGAGAGATTCTGTAGGGAAAATACTGGGAAAGAAGAGAGGAATCTATTACAGATGGACTAAACAGAGGGTGTTTCTGTGGAAGATGGTGTTAAGCTAAGAGCTGAAGTATAAAGAAAAGAGTCCCAGGTAGAAAGAACAGCAGCGAATAAAGAACATAACTGACAAAGATTAAGGAAGGTCACGGAGGTGGAGAGAAGCAGAAGATGAAGCTGTGTTGAAAAATGAGATTTCCCTGATGACCCAGCGGTTATGACTCCATGCTTCCAGCACAGGGGATACAGGTTCCATCCCGGCTCGGGGAAGTGAGATCCCACATCCCCTGTGGTGCAGCCAAAGAGAAGGAAAATGAATGACTATGGCAATCAGCCTAGTCCCATAGGGTCTCAGTGGTTATGGTAGAAGTGTCTTCAGACCAGCTTTGCTTGACCACGTTTTGCCCTTGGCATTTCTGTCCTACGTCATTTGGTCTTTCTTCTGGTCCCCTGGGTGTATTAATAGAAGCTTTCGAATCTACCACCCAACCCTACCCTCCTACATCTCTTGCCAGTGTACAGCGTAAAAAGCTTATAACTGCATAATAAGTTTCTTAGTGAATCCGAATATTAGTTCCATGATCTGTTCTATATAAAATGATTTGAGATCAA
Organism: Oryx dammah; assembly: GCF_014754425.2. Taxonomy (NCBI): domain Eukaryota; kingdom Metazoa; phylum Chordata; class Mammalia; order Artiodactyla; family Bovidae; genus Oryx; species Oryx dammah. The sequence goes on from NW_024070196.1 coordinate 15,225,341, forward strand.
AAAGGTTTGAAAATTTCTGAATACTGTACCACTCTTAGGAGCTTTAATCATGCATCAACATAGGTTCTGGGAAGTTCTGTAGTATATACATATATGAATGTGTTTGTGTATGTGTGTGTACCTTTAGTGAACTTGCTATTACTTAACCATTATTTCCAGGTTTACATTAGCAACTGTTTTAGAAGTTTCTTCTTAGAAATATGTATTTTAAGGGGTTCCTTATACTCCTGAGGCTGGCCTGCTTTTAGGTAACTTGACCTGTTTTATGGATTTGCACATTAAGTTGTGTTTAATAATTTTCTAGAATCTGGATAATTCAAGCCAGGAAAAAACAAACAAACAAACTGCTTCAGTGGTTTAGCTTTTCAGGCAGAAGAGTTTTCTTGACTTGAATTATATGGTTAATTGCTTCAAATCCTGATTATAGTTTGTATGTGAAAATAATACCTGAAAGTACCAATAAGGAATACTGGAGTAAAAGCTTACTAAGTAATCCATCCTTATGGCAGAAAGTGAAGAGGAACTAAAAACCTCTTGATGAAAGTGAAAGAGGAGAGTGAAAAAGTTGACTTAAAGCTCAACATTCAGAAAACGAAGATCATGGCATCTGGTCCCATCACTTCATGGGAAGTAGATGGGGAAACAGTGGAAACAGTGTCAGACTTTATTTTGGGGGGCTCCAAAATCACTGTAGATGGTGACTGCAGCCATGAAATTAAAAGACACTTACTCCTTGGAAGGAAAGTTATGACCAACCTAGAGAGCATATTAAAAAGCAGAGACATTACTTTGCCAACAAAGGTCCATCTAGTCAAGGCTATGGTTTTTCCTGTGGTCATGTATGGATGAGAGAGTTGGACTGTGAAGAAAGCTGAGCGCCAAAGAATTGATGCTTCTGAACTGTGGTGTTGGAGAAGACTCTTGAGAGTCCCTTGGACTGCAAGGAGATCCAACCAGTCCATTCTGAAGGAGATCAGCCCTGGGATTTCTTTGGAAGGAATGATGCTGAAGCTGAAACTCCAATACTTTGGCCACCTCATGCGAAGAGTTGACTCACTGGAAAAGACTCTGATGCTGGGAGGGATTGGGGGCAGGAGGAGAAGGGGACGACAGAGGATGAGATGGCTGGATGGCATCACCGACTCAATGGACATGAGTTTGGGTGAACTCCAGGAGTTGGTGATAGACAGGGAGGCCTGGTGTGCTACAATTCATGGGGTCACAAGGAGTCGGACACGACTGAGTGACTGAACTGAACTGAAGTAATTTTCAATGTTAATGTTAGTAATATTTGTTCTCTTAAATCAAAGGAAAACCACACACAAAGTATAGTATCTGCATCTTAGCTGCTCTGAATCTTATTCCTCTCCACTGAAAGTGCTTATGCTCCTTTATTTGTAAAAGTCACATAATTTTAAAAGTCAGGGAGATATCTTGGGTTAGTGCCTACTTCAGAATCTAAAGAAATAATTGGTTTTGTATAAAATGTGGAGATTCTGTATTTGCAGCAATAAAAGTTCATAGTGTTAGAGTTAACCTAAGGTTATCCCAGAAGAAAGATTCTCAGCATGTGTTGGAAAGAACACTGACTTTTTTAGGTCAATTCAGTATCTTTCAATTCAGTTAACTACTCAGTTAACTATTTCTTAAAAAAAAATCTTGAAAACTTCTCTAGTATTTATAACTTTGAAACAAAAAAGCCTTGTTTCATCCCCAGAAAGATGAGACAGCTGTCCCTTAATTACTACTCTTGTCGTTTGCTTTCTACTAGAGATGTGTTTCAAATTTGAAAACTAATTAGAAATCTTAATTGAATATGGCTTAAAAAAAGAAAAGAAAGTAAAATGATTAACATGAAAACATAAAACAGGGAGGAAAACAGAGAGGGTAATATTACAGCCAGATTGAATAATCACCTATTTTAGATTGAGTTGGTGCCTGGGGAACACGCTTTCTGGCATGAAATTAAACTTCACTGTTTCCTTTTTCAGAAGGAATTTTCACAACTAAATGACAATTCTTTTAATTTCTTTAAATTGTTTTCAGGGACTGTATTTTGCTCAGTATAAAAAACAATGGGTTTTTAAAGTGTTCAAACTGGAGTTAAATCCCTTCTCCCTAACTCATTCTCTGTCTGACCCTGGACAAATTTTCAAATTGTTCTCAATCGCAGTTTACCCATTAAAAAAAATGGGTATTTTAAGAGGTCCTTTAAAAATATCCATTCTACAATGTGGTTTCTTTAGCATTTGTCTCGACTTACACACTGACTAGATAACTTCTAGTTAACTAGATACCTTCTAGAGAACTTCTTTCAGTTCTAGAAAGAAGGGAAAAAAAAGAAAAAATGAAAAGGAAACAAAACTAAATTTGAGACTGTACATTTAATATCTAGCACAGAATATTGCCAATACCATAGATTCAGAAATTGCTTATTGATTCTGTTCCTTGGAGGCAAAGACTAGAAGGCCGATTCATTAATTCTTTTACCTGAGCTATTTGTTATGATTTTTTTTTTTTTTAATTGTGAGTAGTTTGGATTCTGCTGTCCAGATTGTAAATCCCACTTAAGGGTATAGTGACGTATTGCTTCTGAATTACTCACAGTACTTTGACTCTGTGTTGCTCATTTATTATTTGTTTAGTAATAGGCATAAGCGTTGCTCAGTTAGTATTTGTTTACTTAGAGTGAGGCAGTGAACTAACAGGGCAGGAAGTAGGTAACCCTGATTGCCCTGTCTTCTGGTTTACAAACACCATGTCTAACATTGGAAACACAAGTGGTTATGCCTCCCTGTGGATGATTGCATTCAATGATAGTGAACCCACTTCCTGTTGCTGCTCCATGTACTCTGCTCCCATCCGACTAGCTAATTTCCTGTTATTTACGCATATTGTACATTGGTAGCTTTAGGTCTTTGTTCGCACTGCCTCCACTTTCGCTATTTTTCTTCCTTACTTTCTCTCATTTTCCCTCCCTCTTCCCTGCCTCCCTTCCCTTTTATCTGTACCTACCTTTCTGGTGTATAAATCTCTTAAAGTCTGGCCAAATAGCATCTCCTCCATGAAGCAGTCGCAGGTTATCTGTTGAGATAATTATCTTACCCACTTTGCTTTCTGTTTTGCTGTATGTTGTGTTCAGGCACTGTTCCTTGTCGCCCATTTATTAGTATATAATGTGACGCTGAACACAGCGCCAATGAGAGCCCAGCTACATTGTATATTAACGGCTCTTTCCTTTTACCCTCCACTCTATTTTTGTTACCGTTTACCAAACAGCTCAACAAGGGACTGGAACTCTGACAGTGTTTGCTGCTTGATTGCACACTGGTTTCTGAGTTACTGGTAGTATGAATTTAGGCCATTGAGCACCAGGTTGCAGTCACATCAGCCATGAGTCCAGTTGCCTTTCTAATGTATTAGTTGTGACAGCTATGTACCTTGCAGTCAGTAGCCTAGCTCTGCCCCTAGTGGTCAGTTTAGAAAAAAACTGACATCTTAACAATCATGAGACTCAGTCCATGAACACACTGCTGGGGCTGCTAAGTCGCGTCAGTCGTGTCCGACTCTGTGCGACACCATAGGCAGTAGCCCACCAGGCTCCTCTGTCCTTGAGATTCTCTAGGCAAGAATACTGGAGTGGGTTGCCATTTCCTTCTCCAGTGCATGAAAGTGAAAAGTGAAAGTGAAGTCGCTCAGTCGTGTTCAACTCTTCGCCACCCCATGGACTGTAGTCTCCCAGGCTCCTCTGTCCATGGGATTTTCCAGGCAAGAGTACTGGAGTGGGTGCCACTGCCTTCTCCGATGAACACACACACACATACATATATATATATATCTTCGTTTGATTTTGTCTTATTTCTTTTATCAGTGTTCTGTAGATTATAGCATAAAGATTCTGTACACATTTTGTTTGATTTTGTATCTAACTTTTTGGTTTTGGTCCTATAATAAATGGTACTTTTGAAAAGTTTATTTTTCCATTTTCATAGCTATTTTGTAGACAATTGATTTTTGTATATTGACTTTATATTGCACAACTTTGATAAAAAATTTTTCTAGCTTTTTTGGTATATATTTTTGGCTATTTTCTACCCAGGCAATCATGTTGTCTGCAAATTTGTTTCTTTCCAATTTGTATGTCTTTTGTTTTCCCCTTGCCTTATTGCTTTAGTTATGACTTCTGCTGTGAAATTGAAGAGGAAAGGTGGGAGTGGAAATTCTTACCTTATTCCTGATCTTAGCATCAAAGTACTGAGTCTTTTATTTTCTAGTTATGATGGTAACTGTAAACTTTTGTAGATTTCCATAATCAAAGTTCTTCTCTTTCGTTCTTAAGTTGCTGAGAGTTTTTTGTTTGTTTGTTTATTAAACAATTTTCTGAATGAGAGTTTCTTTTTTCTGGATGTTGAATTTTGGTCAATTACTTTTTTTGCCTCTTTGAGATGATCATATGTATTCGATTTTTTAATGTTGCATTCCTAGATAAACCCCTCTGTATACTGATTCATTCTAGAATGAACTACTTTTATATACTGTTGAATTAGATCTGTAATAGCTAAGCTTTGGTTGATATTTTTTTTTTCTGAGTCAAATTTCATGAGCATGTTTTCCTGTATTTTTCTTTTCTTATAGCATCTTTGATTTTGCACTGGGATAATGCTGGCCTCATAAAAGAAATTGGAAATTATTCCCCATTTTGGGTTTTCTCAAAGAGTTTGTGTAGATTTTTATTATTTGTTCTTCAAATTTTTAGTACCACTCATCAGGAAAGTCATCTAGCCTGGAGTATCGTTTGTAGCTTTTAAACATGAATCTAAGTATTGTAATAGGTACAGGACTATTCAGCTTATACATTTCTTCTTGAGTGAGATTTGGCAGTTTTTGTTCAAGCAATTTGTTCAACTTTATATAATTACACTTTATAGCTGATTTAAAATGTGCTACTTTCTGGTGTATAGCAGAGTGATTCAGTTATACATACACATATATATTCTTTTTCAGATTCTTTTCCATTATGGTTTATTACAATATACTGAGTACAGTTCACTCTGCTATATAGTGAGACCTTGTTTAATTGTTACATTTATTTTCCTATTATTCAGAATATCTCTTTATTATTTAAGTTCTGATTTGTAGTGATGTCTCCTTTTCCACTCCTGGTATTTCTAATGTATAGCTTCTCTCTTTTGTCTTGGTCAATCTGGATAAGTTTATCAGTTTTACTTATCTTTGGGATTTATTGAATTTTTTTCAATTGTTTTAATTTTAAATCATACTGATTTCTGCTTTAATTTGTATTATTCCCTCCCTTATGGGAGAATGTAGTCTTTCTATTTTTACTAGAAAACTAGTTTTATGAGAATGTACTCTTTCTAATTTCCTAAGGTAACTTGGATCATAGATTTGAAACTTTTCTAATATTAATATAATAAATTTTTATAAGTACTTCTATCATGGGTACATTCCACAAAATTTCATTATTATTCTTTACTCTCATAATTCAGATTATTTTCTAATTACTTTTGTGATGTCCTCTTTGGCCCAGTGGTTATATAAAGAGTGTGTTACCTATTTCCCTAATATTTATATTTTTTAGATATTTTTCTGTTATTGAATTCTAGTTTAATTACATTGTGTTCTGAAAATATACATATATGATTTAAATTCTTTTAAACTTGCCACAGTTTTTTGGCTCATGTCAAAAAACAAGAACTTCCTTCAGATCCGAACTGAAAGAAAATGGGGGAAAATGAAAAGTCACCGCATGCAGTTTCTGTCTTTACATTTTAGTTCCCTCTCACAACTTTCCTGCTTTTATTTATTTTTCAAGATGCTCAAGTAGCTTGCTTTTTGTATCCACTTGTAATCAGTGAGGCATATAATATTCAGTTTCCTTGGTCCATTTCTGCTAGAAATGCAATACCTAAAATTTTGCATATATTTATTTAATCCTCTTCACAATTCATTAAACAGGTAATACCATTTTCCCAACTTATGATGAGGAAACTAAGGAATGGTTTGATTTAGTTAATTGCCCTAGATCCCAAAGGTGCAGAACCTCGGCAGTCTGGGTCCAGAATAGCTCTCGTCAGCACTTTGCTATGTCACTCCTGCTAAATTACTGTAACAATACATGCCATTCCTTCCCAGGTGGCTCAGCAGCAAAGAATCCTGCTGCAATGCAGGAGACACAGGAGACATGGGTTCAGTCCCTGGGTGGAGAAGATCCCCTGGAGAAGGACATAGCAACCCACTCCAGTATTCTTGCCTGGAGAATCCCATGGACAGAGGAGCCCGGCTGGCTGCAGTCCAAGGGGTCACAGAGTCAGACACGCCTAAGCAACTAAGCATACAGGCATGAGAGGGATTCAGATATGCACACTACTAACATAGAGTTAAATTATAAAAGACCCTAGAACAACAGCAAGAAATAGTCAAGTCAAACAGAGACACACTTAAGAACTTGCCGGACAAAAGGAAAATAATTGATGAAGAAATTCCCAGAGAGTTCACTAATGGGAAAGGAACCAGGCAGTATTAAGTGCTAAAATGTTCATGGGAGGAAGAGAGGGGTTTGGGGAGTAGGGGGTTGGAGAGAGGAGGGAGAGGAGGGTGAAGAGGTGGATGTTATATTGCTTATGCTATTTAAGGACTGAAAATTAGTACTTTGGACAGAATATAAAAAGCTTTTCCATTTAAACAGGTTATTCTATATAGCAGATTCTCAATAAATACATGTCACATTCATTAATGATTATGATATTTTCTTTCCTTACTTCTCCTTCCATGAGAAGTGAAAACAGCCCTAAAAGTTGGAGAGCCTTAGCTTGAGACTGTAAAGACGGGAAAGGAAAAAGATTTATTCAGTATTCAGGCATAAATCAATGACTTACTTTCACATGAAACTATACTTAAATTCCATACTGTCTCAGTAATAACCCTTCATATATTCTAGCTGAAAGAAGCTTCTCTGGTGGCTCAGTGGTAAAGAATCTACTTGCAATGCAAGAGCTGCAGGAGACATGAGTTCGATCCCTGGGTTGGGAAAATCCCCTGGAGGAGGGCTCGGCAACCCACTCCAGTATTCTTGCCTGGAGAATCCCATGGACAGAGGACCTGGCGGGCTACAGTCCCTAGGGTTACAAAGAATCAGACATGACTGAGGTGATTCAGCATGCGTACATATTCTAGCTGATCCTAGATTAGCTCATATTTTTGATTTCTTTAGTTGCATGAGAGGCACCAGAGAAACTAAATGAATTTGCAGGTGGAACAATGGCTTGGAACTTCACTACTCAGCCTTGTTTTTTTTTTGTTGATATTCTTCCCAATTCAGATTTAACAATTAAATTTTATTTTTTTGAGTATCTATCGTTTGCTCTTATTGTAGTGCAGTTTTATTGAGTAAATATTTTAAGGTAGAATGTGTGATTGTGTACACATTTGAGTGTAGAGAAACTGCTTTCAGTGAGAGAATTCAGACTTATCATCTGTATGCAGTAAGCAATATGATGGAGAAATCTTAGTTAGGTCACACTATATTCTTTGTAGATAACCTCAGGCACTCTATGAACATCTCTGGAGAGTTAGAGTGAAATTGTAATGATCACAAATATGCATTTATTCTTGCCTGTCATATTAAAAAGCAGAAGATAAAATTTTAATTAAATTTATTATCTTACTTTGAAATTTCAGATTTCAAAAGAAAATGAGAAATTAATCATCAGAAACCATAGCTAATTCAGTCAATACTAATTTGAACTTGAAATGTAGTCTCAAAAGGAATTCAGTTGGTTCTGTGAATGAATAACTTCTGATGTCTGTATTAGAAATGGCCTGAGGATATAGCCAAAGCTTCAGTTTTAGTTTTTCTCAAACACATAGTATTTAACTGGCCTTGGGTGGATGTGTGGGACATTAAGGACTTTGCAGTATTTGACGTTGCTGAGATAGCACTTCCTCAAAGCCCTCTTTAGTACATGTGAAGGAAGAATCAACCTCCATCCAAATTAAACTTCTCTCTGCACGCCTCTGCTTCTTGAGATAGGCTTGAGATGGACTGCTAAGAGCCATTACATTTGGAACATGCAGCTGCCGAATAATAGTATCAGGAGGAAAGCTCTGTCATCTTAAGTATAGACAGTAGACTCCTGTCCTTTAGATAATTTTCAGATGACAGAGAAAGCCATTTAAAAATACCCAAGCATCTAGTAAATTTCTATAAAACTCTCTTGTACCATTTTTTTTTAAACCTCTGCTGTATGATAGCAATTAAAACAAACAAACAACATGTTTAGGGCTGGTGACCAGTGTTACAAGCTTTTGTTAAGTAAGTAAAATGTCATGTGTCACATGAAGTATTTATAGAGAAAAATTTCCTTGAAATTTCAACCTTTTCTGGAACGTTCGATGAAAATTCCTATCCTTTGGATGTTGTGTGAATAGCAACCAAAAGTATCATACTGTGAAGAAAAGAGAAAAGTCAAAAAGAGAAGAGCAAATATTGTATATTAACCCATATCTGTGGAATCTAGAAAAATGGTATGCTGCTGCTGCTGCTGCTAAGTCGCTTCAGTCGTGTCCGACTCTGTGTGACCCCATAGATGGCAGCCCACCAGGCTCCGCTGTCCCTGGGATTCTCCAGGCAAGAGTAATGGAGTGGGATGCCATTGCCTTCTCCGAGAAAAATGGTATAGATGATCCTATTTGCAAAGCAGAAATAGAGACACAGATGTAGAGAACAAATGTATGGATGCCAAGGAGGGAGTGGGGTGAATTAGGAGGTTGGGGTTGACCCATAAACACTGTTGATACCAATATTACTAATGAGAACATACTGTATAGCAGAGGGAACTCTGCTGAGTGCCCCGTGGTGACCTGAATGGGAAGAAAATCCACACGGGAGAGGATTTATGTATACGTATGCCTGATTCATTTTGTTGCACAATAGCAACTGACATAGCATTGTAAAGTAACTATGCTCCAATAAAAAATAATTTAAAAAAAGAGAGAAGGTTAAAAGCCCACCTTAGAACAAAAGAACCTCTAACCAACCCCAGAGTGGCTGCTAAGCCTGTGGAACTTTTCTGTCTCACCTCTGGGTCTCAATGTTCTCATCTCTTAAATGGAATGAACCCTAGTTTCCTTAAGTCTCAATTCTGTACTGTGCTAGAACATTTTATCTCAGTGTTTGAAAGAGTGGTTATAGTAGACATATGTAACCAACCTCTTGGGAAGAGTTGACAGATTAAATCAAGCATATTTTCACATATTTACTTTGTAATTCTTCAGATTGCTTTCCTTTTTGTGACGACACAGAACACAGTTTAACAAGTCAGGTGGCAGACTCGCTATATTCCCAAAGCTGCTCCAAGTGCTTCCTGTTAGGATCTTTGATTTAGAAACTTTAAGTTCTGGGCTTCCCTGGTAGTGCAGACAGTAAAGAATCTGCCTGCAGCGCAGGAGACCCGGGTCCAGTCCCTGGATCAGGAAGATCCCCTGGAGAAGGGGATGGCACCAGCTACAGTGTTCTTGTCTGGAGAATCCATGGACAGAGGAGCCCGGCGGCTACAGTCCCTGGGTTGCAAAGAATCAGGCATGACTCAGCGACTAAGATTTTAAAGTCTGGTGCAGATCTGTTGTGGTGCTGAAGTGTTCTGAGTTCTCAGGGTTAAGGATGCCTTATCACTGGAATTGACAGAGCCTCCCTTTCTTACTTTATATACAGTGGAGATACATGTCGTTCTTATCCTAAACTGAAACAAATTAGCAGCAGGCAGACTGGCCTCTGACAGTGAGCCAAAGTCATAAATCTTCAACTATGCTTGTTCTAGGGAGTTCTCTGTATTGCTTCTGTGTGTTCTGTCCTTCTGAACATCAAGAATTTGCTAGTTTCAGTGACCATCTAATACTCATTGTGATTTCGAACTATTTCTTACCTTATGTTTGCCTTAAAGTGGTGGGCCTCAAGCTTGAATATGCATAAAAACCATCTGTGCTACAATGTGAATTCAAATTTAGTAGATCTAGGGCCTGGCTCAAGGTTCTGCGTTTCTCATAAGCTTCCGGGCGATGCAGACACCGCAGATCCAGGAACCACATTTTCAGTGGAAAAGCCTTTTGGTTACGTTCTATCCATGTGTCTTCTATTTCGTGTCTGTGATGCTTCCTCATGTTAAAGGAAGCATAGCTAACTAAGTCAATACGGAGCCTCCAAAGCTGGACTTCTGGTCAAAGAGGAGCCTTGACAGCTCACATCTTTAATCCTCTCATGACAAAGCATCACCTCACCAAATTTAATGTAGGTGGTTAAACCATACTGATGGCCTGAGGAATTCAATTGTCCTCTGACACAACTGGTTAATTGGTTTTCCTGGGCAGAATCATTGTCCCTGAATGTGCATCCATTGCTCTGAAGAGAGTTATCCTCTGTCTGTTGAGGACAGTCATGAGAAGACAGAGAGGATTTTGACCTTAAATATATGCTTGATTTTGTTTTTTAGGTAAAATATTTGCCAACTTATGCCATTTTTTTCCAAAGAAAAACTTTTTGCTGAAATCATATTTTTAATTCTGCTATTACTTTTGAAAGATGAAACATAAGAATAAACCCCTGTTACTGAGAATATGACCTACATCAAATCCCTTATGATTATACAGTGGAAGTGAGAAATAGATTTAAGGGACTAGATCTGATACAGTGCCTGATGAACTATGGACGGAGGTTCATGACATTGTACAGGAGACAGGGATCAAGACCATCCCCATGGAAAAGAAATGCAAAAAAGCAAAATGGCTGTCTGGGGAGGCCTTATGAATAGCTGTGAAAAGAGACATGAATAGCAAAGGAGAAAAGGAAAGATATAAGCATCTGAATGCGGAGTTCCAAAGAATAGCAAGGAGAGATGAAAAAGCCTTCCTCAGTGATCAATGCAAAGAAATAGAGGAAAAGAACACAAAGGGAAAGACTAGAGATCTCTTCAAGAAAATTAGACATACCAAGGGAACATTTCATGCAAAGATGGGCTCGATAAAGGACAGAAATGGTATGGACCTAAGAGAAACAGAAGATATTACCAGAGAGGTGGCAAGAATACACAGAAGAACTGTACAAAAAAGATCTTCATGACCCAGATAATCACGGTGGTGTGATCACTCACCTAGAGCCAGACATCCTGGAATGTGAAGTCAAGTGGGCCTTAGAAAGCATCACTATGGACAAAGCTAGTGGAGGTGATGGAATTCCAGTTGAGCTATTTCAAATCCTGAAAGATGATGCTGTCAAAGTGCTGCACTCAATATGCCAGCAAATTTGGAAAACTCACCAGTGGCCACAGGACTGGATAAGGTCAGTTTTCATTCCAATCCCAAAGAAAGGCAATGCCAAAGAATGCTCAAACTACCACACAATTTCACTCATTTCACACGCTAGTAAAGTAATGCTCAAAATTCTGCAAGCCAAGCTTCAGCAATACATGAACTGTGAACTTCCAGATGTTCAAGCTGGTTTTAGAAAAGGCAGAGGAACCAGAGATCAAATTGCCAACATCCGCCAGGTCATGGAAAAAGCAAGAGAGTTCCAGAAAAACATCTATTTCTGCTTTATTGACTATGCCAAAGCCTTTGACTGTGTGGATCACAATAAACTGTGGAAAATTCTGAAAGAGATGGGAATACCAGACCACCTGACCTGCCTCTTGAGAAACCTATATGCAGGTCAGGAAGCAATAGTTAGAACTGGACATGGAACAACAGACTGGTTCCAAATAGGAAAAGGAGTACATCAAGGCTATATATTGTCACCCTTCTTATTTAACTTCTATTCAGAGTACATCATGAGAAACACTGGGCTGGAAGAAACACGGGCTGGAAGAAACACAAGCTGGAATCAAGATTGCCGGGAGAAATATCATTAACCTTAGATACACAGATGATACCACCCTTATGGCAGAAAGTGAAGAGGAACTAAAAAGCCTCTTGATGAAAGTGAAAGAGGAGAGTGAAAAAGTTGGCTTAAAGCTCAACATTCAGAAAACGAAGATCATGGCATCTGGTCCCATCACTTCATGGGAAATAGATGGGGAAACAGTGCAAACAGTGTCAGACTTTATTTTTTTGGGCCCCAAAATCACTGCAGATGGTGACTGCAGCCATGAAATTAAAAGACGCTTACTGCTTTGAAGAAAAGTTGTGACCAACCTAGATAGCATATTCAAAGCAGAGATATTACTTTGCCGACTAAGGTCCGTCTAGTCAAGGCTATGGTTTTTCCTGTGGTCATGTATGGATGTGAGAGTTGGACTGTGAAGAAGGCTGAGCGCTGAAGAATTGATGCTTTTGAACTGTGGTGTTGGAGAAGACTCTTGAGAGTCCCTTGGACTGCAAGGAGATCCAACCAGTCCATTCTGAAGATCAACCCTGGGATTTCTCTGGAAGGAATGATGCTAAAGCTGAAGCTCCAGTACTTTGGCCACCTCATGCGAAGAGTTGACTTATTGGAAAAGACTCTGATGCTGGGAGGGATTGGGGGCAGGAGGAGAAGGGGACGACAGAGGATGAGATGGCTGGATGGCATCACGGACTCGATGAACGTGAGTCTGAGTGAACTCCGGGAGATGGTGATGGACAGGGAGGCCTGGTGTGCTGTAATTCATGGGGTCGCAAAGAGTCGGACACGACTGAGCGACTGAACTGATTGAACTGAACTGAGTATTACCAAATTATTTTCCATTATGATTGGAACATCTTCAGTGCATGAAAGTTTCTGTTGCTCCAAATCATCATTAATATTTGAGGTTTTGAGACTTTGAAATTTTTACTTATTGATGCTTATGTAATATTAGTCTGCTTTTCCATGATATCTAGTAAAGTTCAAAATCTCTTAATATGTTTCCTGGCAATTTGTGTTTAATATTTTTGAGTTACTTAGTTACATGTTTTGCTAGTTTTTTCTGTTGAGTTTGTTTTTCTAACATTCTTAAGCTCTTCTGGAAACTAAATCTTTATTGGTCATCTTAATTGCACACATTATTTACCTTTTCTACTTGTTTTAGGTTTTATTTCCTCCTTTTCTAGTTGTAAGGGAAAACTAAGATAACTGATTTGATATCTTCTTTTTTATAAGCATTTAATACTCTAAATTTCCCTTCAAACATATTTTGATATGTACTGTAGTAATTTCATCCTGATTCTAATGAGTGTGAGTGTGTATTATATACACACATGTTTTTATTGCAATTCTATTCAATTTGTTAAGGTTTGTTTTATGATCTAGGATATAACCTTAGTGAATATTCAATATATACTTTGAAATAAATACCTACATTCTGTTGATTTTGGATTCATTGTATTATAAATGTCAATTAGGTCAAGTGGTTGGCAGTGTTATTATGTCTACTATATCCTCACTGATTTGTGTTTACTTTTTCTGTCCATCACTGAGAGAGGGATGTTGATATCTCCAAGCATATCATTGTAGATTTGTCTGTTTCTCCTTTTAGTTAAGTTTTTGCTTCATGTACTATGAAGCTTTGCTGTTAGACACATGTGTAATGTCCCTTTTGATATTCCTTGGTGTAAAATCTATTTTAATTATATTAATATAGTCACTCCAGTTTTATTTTGATGAATGTTTGCATGGTTTACATTTTTTGATCCTTTTACTTTAACCTATGTATGTCATTCTATTTAAAATAACTATGAAGCATATATATCACATTTCAGTTCAGTTCAGTTCAGTCACTCAGTCATGTCTGACTCTTTGCGACCCCATGGACTGCAGCAAACCAAGCCTCCCTGTCCATCACCAACTCCCAGAGCTTATTCAAGCTCATGTTCATTGAGTCAGTGATGCCCTCCAACCATCTCTTCCTCTGTTGTCCCGTTCTCTTCCCACCCTTAATCTTTCCCAGCATCAGGGTCTTTTCAAACAAGTCAGCTCTTCTCATCAGGTGGCCAAAGTACTGGCATTTCAGCTTCAGCATCAGTCCTTCCAGTGAATATTCAGGACTGATTTCCTTTAGGATGGACTGGTTGGATCTCCTTGCAGTCCAAGGGACTCTCAGGAGTCTTCTCCAACACCACAGCTCAAAAGTATCACTTCTTCAGTGCTCAGCTTTCTTTATAGACCAACTCTCACATCCATACATGACTACTGGAAAAATATATAAATTTCATGTTTATATGAAGCATAAATATAACTACGAAGGGCTTCCCGGGTAGCTCAGCTGCAATGCAGGAGACCCAGCAGGAGACCCAGGTTCAACCCCTGGGTTGGGAAGATCCCTTGGAGGAAGGCATGCAACCAACTCCAGGATAATCGCCTGGAGAATCCCCAGACAGAGGAGCCTGCTGTGTTGTAGTCCGTGGGGTCATAAAGAGTCAAACACAACTGAGCAACTAAGCACAGAACAGCATGAAGCATATAGTCAGGACTTACTTTTTATCCAAGATGAGAGTCTCACTCTTTTAATTGAAGTATCTGTGTCTGTGTGTATAGATAGTTTGCATTTAATGTAATTATTGATGTGGTTGGATTAAGAGCAAACAGTCTACTTTTATATATTTTAGTGATATAATTGTATACTATCATTTTAGCGTGAAAATGAAAGTTAAAGTCACTCAGTTGTGTCCTCCTCTTTGCAATCCCATGGACTGTAGCCCACGAGGCTCCTCGGTCCATGGGGCTTCTCCCAGCAAGAATACTGGAGTGGGTAGCCATCCCCTTCTCCAGGGGATCTTCCTGACCCAGGGATTGAATGCTGGTCTCCTCCATTGAGAGTCTTTACCATCTGAGTGACCAGAGAAGCCTATCATTTTAGTGTGAAAGTGATAATAACTCCCTGTTCTTCACTCTCATCATCTTGCTACTGATGTTACTTTTACATATGCTAGATTGTCGGGAGAAATACCAATCACCTCAGATATGCCGATGACACCACCCTTATGGCAGAAAGTAAAGAGGAACTAAAAAGCCTCTTGATGAAAGTGAAAGAGGAGAGTGAAAAAGTTGGCTTAAAGCTCAACATTCAGAAAACGAAGATCATGGCATCTGGTCCCATCACTTCATGGGAAATAGATGGGCAAACAGTGGAAACAGTGTCAGACTTTATTTTGGGGGGGCTCCCAAATCACTGCAGATGGTGACTGCAGCCATGAAATTAAAAGACGCTTACTCCTTGAAAGGAAAGTTATGACCAACCTAGATAGCATATTCAAAAGCAGAGACATTACTTTGCCAACAAAGGTCCGTCTAGTCAAGGCTATGGTTTTTCCAGTGGTCATGTATGTGAGAGTTGGACTGTGAAGAAGGCTGAGCGCTGAAGAATTGATGCGTTTGAACTGTGGTGTTGGAGAAGACTCTTGAGAGTCCCTTGGACTGCAAGGAGATCCAACCAGTCCATTCCGAAGGAGATCAACCCTGGGATTTCTTTGGAAGGAATGATGCTAAAGCTGAAACTCCAGTATTTTGGCCACCTCATGCGAAGAGTTGACTCATTGGAAAAGACTCTGATGCTGGGAGGGATTGGGGGCAGGAGGAGAAGGGGACGACAGAGGATGAGATGGCTGGATGGCATCACTGACGCAATGGACGTGAGTCTGAGTGAACTCCGGGAGTTGGTGATAGACAGGGAGGCCTGGTGTGCTGCGATTCATGGGGTCACAAAGACTTGGACACGACTGAGCGACTGAACTGAACTGAGAAGCATACGATATATTTGCTATTAATTATGCTTTAGACCAGTGTTTGGTAGATACTAGTCTGCAGGTCAAACAAAGTCTGAATACCAATTAGTTTTGCAAATAAAATATTAGTGTCACGTGGCCAGGCCTACCGGTTTATGTATTTTCAGGATTTGCTTTCACACTGTAGCATCAGAGTTGAATGACTCTCACAGAGACTCCATGACTCCAAAAGCCTAAAATATTTACTATCTGTCCTTAACAGGAAAATTAGGCCAACCTCTGCTTTGGGAAATTGTCTTTTTTAGTTACTCAAAGTAAGAAAAGGTGAAATTAACATTTATTTTTCTTTATACCATTTATAGTGCTCTTCGTTTCTTTTGCAGATCCAGATATTTCTGTTATGTCGTGCTTGAATAACTTCCTTTAGTATTTCTTGCTGTGCAGCTCTGCTTGTGATGAATTTGTCACTTTTTATTTGTCTGGGCAAAATCTTTGTCTCTCTGCATTTTTTACAGGTTATTTTTACTTTGTATAGCATTTTTGTCTGATAGTTTTTCTTCTTTCAGCACTTTAAATATGTCACTTACATAGTTCCTAAGCAGTCCAAAATGTTTTCTTGTTTCTAACATTCTATATGTACTATGCATTTTTTTGCTTTGGTTACCTTAAATTTTTTTTTTCCTTAACTTTGGTTTTTAGTAGTTTGAATATGATATATGTACAAGTTTTTTGTTTGTTTGTTTGTTTGTTTGTTTACTATTGGGGTGTGTGTGTATGTGACTATTCTGCTTGGTGCTTTCTGTGCTTCCTAGATCAGGGTTCTGATGTCTTTAAATATTTTTGTCTTTTACATTCCTAGCATTTCCATTTGATTCTTTCCAATAGTTTCTGCTAAAAATATCCATCTGGTCATGCAGGTTGTCTGCCTTTTCCATTACAATTTTTAGTGTATTCTCTTTCTGATAATTCCAACTTCCGCATAGTATGAGTCTGGTTTTCTTGATCGCTTATTTGCTTTTCTCCTGACTGTGTTTTTATTGTTGTTGTCTTGAGCTCTTGGGCCTTATGGATAGGGCTTTCTCAGTGATTTTGGCCTTCTCTTAGAAATAGAGAATCTGTAATGGAACAATCTCAGGAAACTTTCCTCCCCCTCTCTTGTTCCCATCCCCTAACCGCAATGAGTTTTCACTTGTGCCCTGATGGCAACAGTGTTGGCCAATTTTGTTCTGGAGAGAGGCGGGTCCAAGTGATGAGCTATGTTTTTTCCTGCTGCTTGCCTCCCAGAGTCCTGCATTATCAAGGATGCTTTCTTCACATCCTATTCTGCTCCCTGTCTTTCTCATGAGCGTCTGGTGAGGTTCATGAAGAAAAAATCTATTGGTGGATACAAACTACTTTCGAGTTTGTGGCTCTCAGTAGCTGTATATGCTCATGGTAACCTACCCTGACCTTTACTAAGTCATTAAATATTTTGATTGAATTTCCATTTCAAACTTGTTTGGAGCCTGGCATCCCTTCTTCTGGTGAAAGACAGCTCTGCTCTCTGGAGGAATTTACCTTTGCTAAGAGCTCAGGCTGGTTGGTTGCTTTGAGACCTCAGCTCTCTGCTTACTTAAGGAAAAGTTAGGATTTTATATACATTTCAGCTTTTTATTGAGTTTCTGGTAGGAGTAATAGTCTTTCCATCCTCATGTAAACAGAAATGGAAGACTTCTGTGTTCCAAATATATTTTCCCAGTATATAAATTATCTCACACTTAAATGGTATCTTTTGCTTACATAATATATTTCTTCTAATGTAGTCAAATTTATTAACATTTTTCTTTATGAACTGTGCTTTTGAAGTGAGGTTGAGACATCTTTACTTACCCAGAGTTCACAAATATGTCCTTTTCTTGAAAAAAAAAAAAAAAAAAAAAGCTGACGCCATGGGGCGAATATCCTTAAGTTTCTCTCCGTTACGTGTCAGATCATATCTAATTTTCTATTTACCCCTTCTTTCATTACAGCAGATACTAGCATCCAGATTTTCCTTGCCCCATCAATCATCTCCTTTCTTCTTAATATTTAATTCCTCTTTATTCTTTTGGTTATGTCCTTTCAGTATTTAAATATGCACATGTGTCCCCATTCTTTAAAAAAAGTGAAGTCATCTTTTAACCTAGTGGCATTGTTTATCTGAGAAACGATGTTGTTACCCAGTCACTCCTCTCTCCTCTCCCAATCATTGCTGGTCCCATTCCCAGGTGACATCTCTTCTTGCTTTGTGAAATAGTTTTGTGCCTTAAGGTTGAGTCCTCAGTCATCCTTCTTCTCACTGCATGCCCTTGCTTTCTGTGACTTTATGCATCCCTTTGACTTCAACCATTAGTCAACAATAATTGACCAAAAATATATTTTAAGAGCCTTAATATCTCTCCCATGATCTAGACCCATGTGTTCAATTGCTTTCTGAATATCAAGGCATCTCAGAAACAACGTTTAAAATCAAACTCATCATCTTTGACTGCAATTCCTTCTTCAAGTTCCCCACATATGAACGAGTTCCTTTCCAAAAGCATGTTCAAGTCCAACAAAGTTAGCCTAGGTACCCAACTAACACAATCAGCTATATAGTACTATACTGTAATAGGTTTATAATACTTTTCATGCATAATACATAGAAAACAAACACACACAAAAAAGAAAACATTTTAAATCTTACAGTACAGTGCCTTGAAAAGTACAGTAGTATAGCACAACAGCTGGCATACAGCAGCTGACATGGAGTGAACAGGCAAGAAGAGTTAGTGAGTGGAGGGGGGTGAGGAGGTGGGAGATGGTTGACCTGAAGGGTCATCAGCAGTAGGAAGGAGAGGGCAAGCTGCAATTTCATTCCCATCTGATGTTGATGGAATGCACGTGTGCATCTTTGAGCGGTCACAACTTCAAGGTTCACATGGAGGGGACTTAGTGTATTCTACAGAGAGCTTAATAGTCCAAACTAGACTGGGTCCTATGTGAAATTTCTGTCTTCCTTTATCTCAAGTCTGGTATCACATCTAATTCCATCACCAAGTCTAGGTAATTCTATTTAGTAATTGATTTGAATCCAGATCCTAATTGGTTTGGATCCAATTTACTTCTCTAGTTATCTGCTTCTATGTTGGCCTGAATTCTTTTTCTTATTTTATTTTTCTAGAATATTAGAATTGCATTCAAACGGGTTGATCTCCTTACCAAGTTGTCACATTCTAGTATATTTTCCTCTTTGACTTTCAATAAAATTTTTAAAAGGGCTTCCCTTGTGGCTCAGTGGTAAAGAACCCACCTATCAATGCAGGAGATGCAGGTTTGATCCTTGGGTTGGGAAGATGCCTTAGAGCAGGAAATAGCAACTCACTCCACTATTCTTGCTTGGGAAATCCCATGGACAGAGGAGCCTGGTAGGCTACAGTCCATAACGTCGCAAGAGTAGGACAGGACTTAGCTACTAGAAAACAGCAACAAAAGCCTTCTAAAAATCAAATCTGCTTAAGGTATACTTAATGTGGTTTCTTTCTGCTTTAAGAATTGTTTAGTCTCTGGCTGTTTTAAACTTCTGCGTGGCATGTAAAAACCTCAGTCTATTTTTATGCATGATCTCCAAACCAGAAAGTTTCCAAACAGACACAGAAAAGGAACTCCTGCACCTAACCATAACCCTAGGCAAAGGCTATATTTATCAGCTGGAAATGCTTGGTTTTTAATTTGCCAGTACTGCAGCTGATTCCTTCTGAGGTCTGTGCCTTGCTAATAACTATCAAACCTGAAATTTATCTTCAGATGCAGCAAGGATATAATGGAAATGAATAGAATCATAAAAGGTTGTCAAATAATCTTTGTTTCATAGGTCTGGCTCCATTCTCTCTAAAATTGAGTTCATTTTTCAGTTTTGAATGGGCATGCTTCAAATGGGACTATATTAGTGGGTCTTTGTGAGCATCTTAGTTTAGTCCTCTCTGAGTGAGTGAGTGAATTCGCTCAGTCGTGTCCGACTCTTTGTGACCCCATGGACTGGAGCCTACCAGGCTCCTCCATCCATGGGATTTTCCAGGCAAGAATACTGGGGTGGGTTGCCATTTCCTTCTCCAGAAGATCTTTCTGACCCAGGGATTGAACCCAAGTCTCCCGCATTGTAGGCAGATGCTTTACTGTCTGAGCCGCCAGGGAAGCCCTGTTAGTGGGTCTTTGTGGGCATCTTAGTTTAGTCCTCTCTACTCACCCTCAAATTACACAAGTGTACAAAACCCACACGTAGAGTTGACATTTGTTAATTATTTACATTTGTGTACCAGGTTATTATTTTGCTAGGATATCCATATTGCCTTATTTAGATCTCCTTTACAGTTTTTAAAATGACTGATCAGAATTAGGGATTAAGTCTTTGATCAAAGTGTGTAGTAAAGTTAACAAAATCCATGTCTCTGAGTCCCACATACACGGCGCTCTTCCACAGATACTAATGCATTCCACTAATGCTAATGCATTGTCATAGGTTCTTGAAAGGATGTTATACGATAAATATGTGCCTTTCCTTATTAAAAAGATATCTAAATTTAAATAATCCAACAAGAAAATATTATCTTAATTTAAAATATAATTTTTTACCCCTATATTACCCCTCCCCCATTCCCTCTCACACTGGAAACTACTAATTTGTTTTCTGTATCTGTGAGTTTGCTTCTTTTTATTATTATTATTATATTCACTACTTGGTTGTATTTTTTAGACAACATTCAAGTAATATCATACTGTATTTGTTTTCTTCTATCTGACATTTCACTTCACATAGTACCCTCCAAGTTTATCCATGTTGTTTCAAATGGCAAAATTATATATATGTGTGTGTGTGTGTAAATATATATATATGTATATGTATATATATCTTATGATTTTCCACAGTGGCTGCACCAATTTACATTCCTACAAACAGTGTATGAGGGTTCCCTTTTCTCCACATCCTCTCCAACATTTGTTTGTGTTCTTTTTGATGATAGCCATTCTAACTGGTATGAGGTCATAGGTCATTGTGGTTTTGATTTGCATTTCCTTAATGATTAGTGATGCTTGGCACAGTTACATGGGCCTATTGGCACATCTGCATCTCCTCTTTGGAAAGAGTGTTTATTCAGATCTCTGTCCATTTTTTAATTGGGTTGTTTGTTTTTGATGTTAAGTTGTATGAGCCGTGTATATATTTTGGATATTAACCCCTTATCAGTCATATCATTTGCAAATGTTTTCTCCCATTCAGTAAGCTGTCTTTTCATCCTGTTGACGGTTTCCTTTAAGTTCAGTTAGGTTCCATTTATTTTTGCTTTTGTTTCCAATATAGGGGTAGGGAATTAAGGGACACAAACTATTATGTATAAAATAAGCTACAAGGATATATAGTACCTCACAGGGAATATAATAGCCAATATTTTATAGTAACTATAGATGCAGTATAACCTTAAACATTGTGAATCACTATGTCGTATGCCTGTAATTTATGTAATATTGTACATCAACTATAACTCAATAAAAAATACAGTTTCCAAATTAATGGATTTGGTCTTATTGATAGTACTATAGCCTTTTACCCCAGCAAGTATCCCTAGTTATATCCTTAGAAGCCAATGTGTATTTATCTGCAACCTTATTGTAATATGTTCTAAAGATTCAAGATGCTCTCTGGCTTTAATTTTTGCCAGATGACATTTAAACACTAGAGCTGAATTATAAATGAAGTTGCTTTTATAAAAACAACAAAGAGTAAGTTTATGAACTTGTGAAGTTGGAAACCAAATCAGTATTCCAAACCAAACCCCATTGCTGCTATCTCATTAAATAGCATTGGGTAGACGTTTAAAGATTTTTATACATTTTAATTCAGGTGGTAACTTGAATTAAAACAACATAGATTTTTTTTTCCCCTAATTCACTCTTGGTCATGTATAACATACTAAAAATCAAAATGAATTCAGTACTATTTGAGTCTATCTGTGTAACAGGGTATTAAATTTTTGGAGGCTTTCTTTCCCCATGCTAATTTTCATCATTTTGCTGTTCCTTTCGTTTGCCCTGGAATTTTAGTTTTTAGAATTATTGTTCATTCTTTTCACCATATATCCCAATCATTAAACACTTAAACTTTGATTAGGCAAAGAAGCAAGAGACTATGTCCAATGATGAAGTTGGAACTTCCCTGAACAACCTGTTAGCTCATCTTGGAAGAAGAGTGTTGTGCCAAATGATCTTAATGTGCTCATGCATAGTGTTGTAACAAAAGTGGGTAGAGAGATAAGCATAAAGGGCAGTTCTAATGGAAGGAATGATAGTAAGATACACCTTGGCCGAACATGCTAATGCTTTGTGAAGACGCTATCTGCTCTTGCTGCTAAATTAGGTACATATTAATTTAACAGCTCCTATAGCTATGTGCTATTTTACAAAATGAATTAGAAGAGAAAGAATATACCTCTTAGGATTTAGAAGTATCTCATATGACAGTAAAATGATTACATAGAGAATACCCATTTAACCCAGAGTTTTTGATACATTAACTGTGTGGATACATTCTGAAAATAAAAGTGGAAGAGGCGGGAAGGAATTTCATATGAAGGTAGCTGTAGGCTCTACCTACCTTGAGTTTTTAGCTTTATACTGAACTCGGAAGTGACTGAGACTTTTGCTGTTTCTGTGTCCTAAATGCAGAATTTCAGAGTGGGAATATCAGGACTTTAGCTGAAAATACACCTATATTAAACCAGGAGTCTTTGGCCGTGGCATTTGGGCATAAACATTGGGAAGATTTAAGGAACTGTGAAGATTGATCATGGAAATCAAAGAGGAAGGAGCATCAGAAGAAGGCCAGAACTTTCTGCCTACCCCCCAGGCAAATGACACCGGGGACTTTCAGTTCACAAGTGAGTATAAATGCACCCCCAAATTAAATAACATTGTTCCTTTGCACTATTATTTCAGTGTTCTAAGTCTATGATACATCTCTTCTCTTTTATCCTGGGTGAGGGAGATAATCTATGAAATGGTTCAATATCAAATAGAACCATTCTTCTTGAATGTGTATTAAGAACAGTATATAGTTTCTTTTTTTGATAAGAATTTTGATCTTGATTTGAAGATCAATTGGAAAACTAAGACAGTACTCGAATTTTGAAAAAATCACTCTGGATGTTGATGGAGACCCGATTGTGGATGCACAGAGAGGGTCCGAGACACCATTTAGGGGGCTATCGTTGCACAGTTTCTACTGAACATATTTCTACTCTCATGTGGAATTATTTTTTGAAACCTAGAAATTTTCTCTTTAAAACCAAAGACATTTCAGTTGAAAACATTAGGGCGCAATGATTACACTAGCTGCTTAGTGGTTGCTGCCACACCTAAGTCACATCAATAGAGCAAGGAAGCTTGGTTATTTGGCCAGGATTAGCATTTGAACATGAGCATTGGTTTTTGTGCTACTTAAGTAATTAAAATTACTGGAAGAAGTATATGTTTCCTCTCATGCTTAACATTCTAGTGTTTGGGTTAGATTGTTTAGCATAAACTTTTTAAAAAATTTATTTATTTTAATTGAAGGCTAATTACTTTACAATATTGTAGTGTTTTGCCATACATTGACATGAATCAGCCATGTGTTGTGTTTTATTCAAAAGATTCTTGTCCAGTTATTTAGCCCTGGCAAACATATGCCTAACCTCTCATTTCATTTACATTATAAAAATAATCTTGAGAAAATGACACTGGTTGGATAAGTTTATTTGAGTAATTTGATGGTCAGAGCTTACAGCAGAATTGTTAATTGCCTTAAAAAAAACCTACAGTATTTGAAATTAATAAAGACCTACCTAATTGTTGTCAATCTAACCCCTCTTAGAAAGTCTAAAATTGTTAAGTGTCAGTAGGGAATAAAAGTAAACATAAATGCAAAAAATATAAACTCTGTACATAAAAAACAGATGATTTTTATACAAAGAGATGGTCCTAACAGTTGTCAACTGAAAAAAATAATGCACAACATAAGAGTTATGAGTTATGTTTTATTGGGCAAAATGAAAACTATAGCCTGGGAGACAGCATTTCAGATAGCTCTTAGGAACTGCTCCAAAGAAGCAGGGGGTAAGGTCAGTGTATATGTAATTTTGGTGAAAGAGGAGTACATGCAATCAAGCACATATTTCTGCAGAAGGTTTCTGCTATTTTCATGAAGGTCACTGCTAGTTATGAGGAGCAGATGCCACCATGAAGGATTTTAGTAGTTTTGTAGATATGAGGAGATGCAAGAATTGGGCTTATAAACTTGTCTCCTGAAAATATCTATCTGAAAACCTGTTCTACCATTTTTTTGGTTTGTTTTCTCCAAATCATAGAGTGCCTCATTTATGATCTCCACCCTAAATTCCTTCCAGGGGATACTGAAGGTCAGCCGCTGCAGCAGCTCATGATTTAATCCTTGCAGAGGTGGATAGCAAATGCCAGTCTGTAATGGACACAGTATATTCATGACTAAATGCTAATACATATAAATTTTATCTGATGAGTGCACCATTAAAGATAAACAAGGAGAAGATTTTTATAATACTCTTTTATTTCTTAGCCAACCATGAGTGGTGACAAATGACATCCCAATTCTCAGTCACTCTTTAAGTCACTCTTTGTGCTTACTTTTTGTAGTTTTATTTATTTGGTTTTATATTTTTTATGATCTCTATTTCTTTCTTTTTTCATTGAAGTATAGTTGACTTACAATATTATATTAGGTGAAGGTGTACAACACAGTGATTCATTATTTTTATAGATTATATTTCATTTGATGATACTGAAAAAAAAAAAAAAGGCTATATCCCCAGTCAGCCACTCTTGTTTAGGAAGCTCTGAAACAGACTGTGGTCTTAACGAATCCATCTACCATTTTGTTACTTGCCACAGCCTTACCTTTCTATCCTCTAACCATTAGATGTTCCCATTTCCTTACCTTTGTGCTCAAACTTACTTTCCCTCTCACTTCATCTTAAATCATTTAGCCATGTTAATAGATTTTTTTTTTAACTGCCAAAAAAGGAAAGAACATTTAACAGAATCCTGATTTGAGCTATCAGTAAATTGGCAGAATAACTGCCATCATCGTGTCCTGAGTAACCTAACTAGAAATAGCTCTTTAATTATTTACTATTAGCACAAGGTTGAAATGGTGTGAAAGAGAAATCTGTTTCAGAGACTTGGATGAGGTCATCCTTGTGAAGGGTCCATCTCTGTCGACATATATACAAAAGAAACAGAAACAGTTGAAAAAATATGTTTTGCATTTTTCATGCCTTACAGAAACAATATTTCTGTTTTATGACCATGGAACTAAATAGAGCAATCAAATCTTTAGCCATATCTAGTTTTGCTATAAATATTACATCCTGCCCTGAGAATTGACTTGTTATATATGTCTGGATGATTAACTGAATTTATTTGTTCTGCCAAATAATGTGTTTATACATTGTGGGCAGGGTGAGATTTATATATGTTCACACGATTTGGATGAGTTAAATATATTCAATCTGAATTTGTGCCTATTATTCATAGGCATTCAGAAGACTCCAAATGAACCACAGTTGGAATTCATCCTTGGTAAGAAATTCTTATTTATTTATAGCTATAAATGTAATAAGCCTTTTGTACATATAGTTTACAACTTTAGATATGTTACTGATATCATTGTTACTTATAATATATTTTCTCACATTTCATGAATATTATTCTGTAAAAAAAAAAATCATTCTATAAGGTAAGTGTTATTTTCCCCAGTTTGTAAGTGAAGAATCTGAGCTATGGAGCAGGTCAGCTTGTGACCCAAGGACTGAGGACTTCAGAGGTGATGGGTTTGTGTCTGTCAATCAGATCTGCTGACCACAAGTCCTTTGCCCAACACTCATTCTAATACAGTTTGTTGCAAATCATTACTCAAAATCCACTTGTCTAATTACTCACTTCTTAAGAGGTTAACTGGGCTCATGTAGAGTTTTCCTTTGTCCTTCTTTATGACATTTACAAGATCTGTGCTCCCCTTTGGTCACTCAAAAATATTCCCTTGCTCTTCCATCTTGATATTGTGGAGAGATCCTTGACTTTGAGAGTTCAGTTTTAATTCAAAGTTTTAACTTGCTTAAGCAACTCTAAGAATCTATCGCATGTAGAAATTTGTAAATTTGTCAAAGGATGAATTAAAAATGTGCACCCCTACAACACTGTAAATCAACTACACTTCAATAAAAACAATTTTTGCTTATGTAGCAGTGGTTTTAAAAAAAATGCATACCCTGAGGCTGTTCCACTACTTAGCTAGTGAGTAGGAACTTGAATTGGTTATGACTGCAAAGTGCTATTAGGGGATTAGTTGCAAGATGGCATTTAAAGGGGGTAAAAATATGGTTCCTATGAACTATTTAGACTTTTCTTGTTTCATTGTCCTGAAGTACTTTGAAATGTTTCTAATATTTTTACATTTATTTGTATGAAATTTTACCAGATATATTTTAATATCCAAATCATTGAATGTCAATACATACATATTTTATGAAGTTATGAGCAAGTTGAAACATATATCTCCACTCTCTGTAGTAGCCTGTAGTGATTTGAAGTTCCAATTATTTTAGGAATATATATTTTTATTATATAATGAAATGTTTCAAATTTACATCTTTCACTCAAAATATTACAGTTTGAAGCATAACTTATTGAGAAAACAATCATAATTTTTTTTGCTTTTCTTTTCTTTCTCTTTCTAATAGGTTTTATTTTTTGAAAAGTTTGTAGTTCATACCAAATTTGGACAGAAGATATAGAGGTTTCCTAGGTACTCCCCTGCCCCTACATATGTATAGCCTCTCCCATTACCAGCATCCCCCGGCCAGAATGGTACATTTGTTACAGTTGATGAACTCACAGTGACAGATTATTGTCATCCTAAGTCAATAATTTGGGGCTTTCTGGGTGGCTGAGTGGTAAAGAACCCACCTGCCACTGGGTCAGGCAGATTCCCTGGAAAAGGAAATGGTAACTCACTCCAGTATTCTTGTCTGGAGAATCCCATGCACACAGGAGCCTCATGGGCTGCATACAGTCCATGGGGTCACAAAGAGTCATACATGACTGAGACTGAGCAAGTCCGTAATTTACATTATGGTTCATCCTTGCAGTTATATATTATCTATGGGTTTGGACAATGTATAAACATGTGTTCATCATTATAGTATCATACTTAGTATCTTCACTGCCCTAAAAGTTCTCTGAGCTCTGCCTATTCATCCCTGTCTTTCCAGCAATGCCTGGCAACCACTGACAAAGATATACTTTATTTATTTATTTATGTGTCTAGAAAATTCTCAGATGTTGTCAAATAAAGAAAAAATCCACTTTTCAGAAAGGGAGCCAAGTATCAAAAAAGACCTTGGCACCTCCTGACTCATTAACTGTAACTCTTGTTACTTGAGACTTTACTTACTCATCTTTTATTTTTAAGATAATATATTCATTTTTTTAACCTTTCAGCAAGACTTCTGAAAAATGAAGATTTGTTAGACTCATTAAAAGTATTTCAAAACCCAAAGAAAGCTTTCTTGCTTGAATCCTGGAGAACAGGGGAAATCTGAATTAGGCAGAAGTAATTGGAGTAGAGGCTGTTAGTCAAGCATGGAGACAGAATGCGTGGACCAAACACCTATCTTCTATTTCAATTAAAGTGTCCTGTCTTTTTCAAAGACCTTTTTCAAAGAGTATACTAATTGTTTTGAAAGTACAGTCAAGTTTGGGAACAATGCTGTCATCACTTACATTTCTGGCTTGAATCATAGATTTAAGAGGTGAGCAGCTCTGAGAATTTATTCATAATATTTCTCCCATTTTAAAAAGCAAACTTTAATTTTCTTTTTTCATATCTATTCAAAAAATATACTAGAATTCTTCACAACAGGTAATTTTATTGTGTCATATGGCAGGAAATCCTTGATGAGTAAACAAAAGAAAGTTATCTAGAATCTTCAGGGAATTGTGTTGTTGATCCTGGAATATATGTTTCCTAAACTGTTTCTTATACTTCTTAGCACTTCAAAGATCCTTAACTGTACCATTTCTTGAAGATTTTTTTAAAAACTATTCTTTCAAAGACATCACAGCCAAACCCATGTAGGTTTTAGTGTATATTTTTGTCACCATTTTTTTCTTTAAGTTTTTTTTTAATCTCACAAATTATTCAAGACTTCATCTATCATATAGTTAGCTTTATTTCATAATTAGTAAGTGAAACAGTAGTATTTTCTTAAATGTTTTTTATTGTTTAAGAATGTGCATATTTAGTAATGAGAAAGAAAGCAAAGCATCTTACTACAAAAAATCTAGAAACAGAATAAAGGATGTAAGAAACTTTTTTCCAACTAATTTTCCAACTAAAATTTTTTGGAGGTAGATTTTCTTTTATTGAAGTATAGTTGATTTACAATGTCATGTTAATTTCCACTGTACAGAAAAGTGATTCAGTTATACATACACATATATGTATATATATACATTTTAATATATTCTTTTCCATTATAATTTATCTCAGGATATTGAATATATCTTCCTGTGCTATACAGGACTGTGTTGTTTATCCATCCAAATAATTTTTTTCTTACATTTGATTTTTGATTCTGTACCAAAGTATTCAAATAAATTGAGTTTCAGTGGCCTTGCTTTTTAAATTGTGAACAGCCACACTAATTTTGTCGGTATCATATTATTCTGTATGAGTTACTTTCCATCAGCGATTTATTTCTGTCTTGTCTATATGTCTATAAAATCATTATATCTTACTGAAGTTCCACTGCTATGTCTTTATTCGAGTTAATCAGGTGGGAGATGTCTAGTCACTTGAGCAAGCTGATTGGTTAAAAATACCTTGATAGTAAAAGATAAACATGTACTGATAAAATGAGGATCGAGTGCCCATCGTCAATAGTATTTCTAATGGTTGACTGCATTTAAATTGTGTAATTCACCTGTACCCTTATAGCTATGCTTCCACGTGTCTTTCATTCTTTAACTTGAGTATATAGGTACCCTCAAAGAGAAAAATTAGTAAAAATCCAAGAGAACACAGATTTTGTTTATAGTTTAAAAAAATTGTTTTATTTCAACAAAGCTGGCATTTACGAAGAGCGATCCTTTCTCACAATCAGATAACGTTTCTTTCTTGAAACCATTGTGGGAAATTATATATAGAATTGAGTCATTTGACAAAGATATGAAAGAAAAGAAATGCCTGTGAACTGTTTCTTAAGTTTAGTTCCCTGATTATACTTATCACATTTATTGTCATGCCTCCATTTACTACCTCCAAAGTCAATGGAATACTTAAAAGAATGTTTTCATATTTTTATATGGACACCACATATATCATGAATCCAAGGCAATAGTCACTAATGCACTTAATCTGTAGGCGAGAATGGCATGTGTGTATGTACCTGTGATTCTTGTGTTTTTCATTTAACAGCATGAGGTCACATTCTTGAAATAACTTACATGCTGATGACTGATACCTGATGAAAGCCAAGTGAGCAGTTGCAGGGTACATTGAAACACACGCTTTCTACACGTCAGCAGCCTTGGTGTCACTTATCATAGGAATGGGGCGACATGGTGGAGGGAGTGAAATCCCTAACAAATGCAAGTAATTCATTCATCTCAATTTTACTGGCAGCATAGAAAACTTAAAAAGTACTCTCAGAAAATATTAAGTCTTGTGTAGGCAGAAACAGAGCAACTCTATAGACTGTGCCTGGGGGAGGAGGAGTTGGTGTGGAGAACAGAGGGCCTCTTTGGGGCCTATCTTGGACATAGAGAGTCGAGGAAGGCCTCTGTGTGTCCGAAGAGACTTAGGCAGGGTGTGGAGGCTGATTTGGAAAGTGTCCATACTGAACATAAGACCCAGGTGACTCTCCCAGCCTGAAGGGGCAGACTATAGGAGATACTTACGCAGCAGGTAATAGGGTTGGAAGAATGAGAAGACTGGGGCTCGAAGGTAGGAACTCAGGTTGCTGGTTTGATCAGGCATGAAACCAAGTTATGAATTGAATTGGTCTTGAAGTGAAAGTGGAAATTGCAAATAGTGAAGGACTGTTTATTGGGCCAGTAGAATGTCAGATTCCTGGGGTCGCAAAGAGTTGGACACGACTGAGCGACTGAACTGACTGAATTGAGAATGTCAGAGTCAGAATAGTACAATGATAAGAGAGGGGCTGAGCCAGTGAGTTCCTGCTCCCAGGCTTCTTTTAGTCTCCCTCAGCTGCACCTGGACTGAACTTCTGGATGATAGGATCAATCCTGGTGCCTGGGTGTTGCTGAGACTCTAGTGAGTAAGGGTTAGAGAGAGGTGGGATTCAGCGTCAAATGATTGTTCGATC
The DNA here is from genome assembly GCF_014754425.2 of Oryx dammah. Lineage (NCBI taxonomy): Eukaryota > Metazoa > Chordata > Mammalia > Artiodactyla > Bovidae > Oryx > Oryx dammah. The sequence continues at coordinate 15,255,481 of NW_024070196.1, forward strand.
CCTCACCTTTTGTGAAGCTGTTTTCTCTTTTAAGAATGACAAAATGATTTTTTTTCTAGAGACTTCTTCCTCTTGAATTGAAAAAATGCATCAGTTCCTTTCTACAGATTTTATTAGCACAGAAAATAAGACTAATTTGAGGTTCAAATTATTTAATAGATCCTTGCTTTATATCTCTGTTTTCTCTAAACTCAATAAACCCATATTGATTTCTATAATTTTATTAGTAATATAGTGAGAACTATATCAGAAGAAAATCAATAATAGACAATACAGAGTTACCTCTAGAATGTAGTCCTATGTCATCATACATTTTCAGATAGCTAATCCTCTTTTTTAAAAAATATTTATTTATTTATTTGGCTGCACCAGATCTTAAAATAGTTGCAGCATTTGGGATCTAGTTCCCTGACTGGGGTTTGAACCCAGGACCCTTGCATTGGGAGCATGGAGCCTTAGCCACCGAACCACGAGGGAAGTTCCCTGACAAATCTTTTGATTTCTATTTGCCCATCTCATTTCTTGACTTTTCTTCTAATACCTCAAATATAGAACCGGTAAAGCAAAGTTTGAGCCACTCCACTTCATCCCCAACTCAGAGTTAATCAGCATGTGTTGTTTATTTTTTATAGTGAAACAGATTTATTTTAAAGATGGAAAACTATGTAGTCATTAAAAATCATCTGTCAAAGGATATTTTATTCAACAAGGAAATGTAAGAGTTGTCAAAGCAGGCTAACAAACTGCATGTACAACAAAACCCTTATTTAACTGTGTCTGTGTGCACAAAATAATAAGATGGGAAGAACAGGCATGATAGACTTTAATCATGGTTCTCACAACTTGGTAAAATTTCCATTTCCTTTGTTATGCTTTTCCAGAGGAAAGTATTAAGGTATTTTATTAAATATTCCAAAGTTTCTGCAACATGCTCATATAAATGTCTTAACTGTTCATTTATTTAAATAAACACCTAAATAAGCTGAACAAGAAAAGGGGGCATATTTGAAGGGGTAAAATTCTGCTCTTTGCCTTCAATTAACTCTTAGTATAGTTAAAGAGATCAAACTAGTTTTAGTTTAGTTCAGCCTAAGACTCCTGAAGTCATTAAAAAGATCCTTAAAAGCTAAGCTAATTCTCAAGGTCTCTAAGAATATAGAAAGATCAAACTAATATGATAAAAAGTAGTCAAAGGCTTTTCAAGGAAGACTTGTGTTGTGCTTAGTCACTCAGTCGTGTCTGACTCTGTGACCCCATGGGCTGTAGTCTGCCAGGCTCCTTTGTCCATGGGCATTCTCCAGGCAAGAATACTGGAGTGGCTTGCCATGCCCTCCTCCAGGGGATTTTCCCAATCCAGGCATAGCATCCAGGTCTCCTGCACTGCAGGCAGATTCCTACTATTTGAGCCAGCCAGGTCTCCCTTCCAAGAAGATTTAACTAAAGCCAGTTTGTAGAGGTAGAAAACAGCACTCGAACTGGGAGCAAAGGAGGAATCACATTCTAGACCAGGACAGCAGCAGATGTTTGGTTCAGAACAAGATAAAGACTCTGAATTCAGAATACACACTCACACCAGGTTCATGCAATAAGTACTTATGTATTATTATACCAATTTATGTATAAAAAGCCAGCTGTCTTGTCTTCCTAGAAGAGAAAATAAAATCTGCATTCTCAAATAAGTTTCTTGATTCATCTACTTCCTGGTCCTTTGAAATCATGGTATGTACTGAAAAATCAGTGATTCCAAGTACTTTATAGAAAATTATTTCACATTTACTCTGTAAGCCATGTCAGTTATGCCATATATAATGTGACTAAATAAACAAACTGAAGTACACTCTTGTAGAAATGCTGTTTTCTCTATGGAAATAGAGACTTTTTTAAAAAAAGGTCTGTGGACAGGCAACCCACGATATATCTGGACCAGGTAAATGATGTGTAACAGCCTAGAATTCAGTGATTAAAATTCATTTCTATCACAGCATTATGTCATGGTACAAAGACAAGATGTCCTTGGGTTGGTAACTTCAAATATTAGAGTGGCATTCAATAAGGACAAGGAAAATGCTGATTCTAAAGGCTCTGTTCTTCTCTTGGATCATATATGTGATTCTATGTACTGATTTTAGATTTTCTATAAATAGCTACTATATATCTAACAGCCCAGCTAGGAAAAAAAAAAAAAAAAGTCACGTAAATCATGTGATCGGTTTTCTGTGTTTAGAATTTGAAAATGTGTATAAAATATGCCCAAATTGACAAGCTGCACAAAAACTGTCTCATCTCTTTATAGAGGTGGCTTTTATAGCTTGCTAAGGCTTTCATTAACCTGCATGTCAGATCCATTCATAGTTTATGAATTGCTATAAACCAGTCATTGTTTTATATGTTTCTCGGAAAGAAAAAAAAATTAAGGAAGGCAAACTTGCCAGTTTTCTCCTGTGTTCACACTTCTTCTCTCCTGCTGATCTTTGTTTTATAAATGATCATAAAGCTCTGACTTTTTTAAAGCTCCAATGGGAGAATGGAAGATTTTACTATATCTTTAGTATTTTTACCTTCTATGTGGTATTATAGGTAAGCTAAGGGAATACTAAGCACAGAGGTATATTTTTACATTTAATCTATTGATTAAAATATTAATAAAAATATTACCTCTTCATATAAGCTGCAGGATGATTTTCAAGCAAGAGAAGCAGCTGTTAAGAATGCACTTGCTCTATTTTGTTGCCTCATTATAAGTTCATGGCCATTTTCTTTATTCCTATAGTGTGATACTTCCCTTATAAAGCATTGCATTCCATTGAACAGTCATTTTGAGGAGCACCTTCTAAGGACAAGGTATTATGGGCACAGTAAAAGCTACTGGTTTTTGAGTACCCGCCGTGTGCTTCTCTCTTTGCAAACAAGATGCTATGTTTTTCCTACCACAGTTCTACAGGATAATAACATTAAAAATAGCATACAGAGTGAAGTAAGTCAGAAAGAGAAGAACAAATATCATGTATTAACATATACATTAATATATGGAATCTGGAAAAATACAGATGAACCTATTTGCCAGGCAGGAATAGAGACACAGAGAACATATATATGGATATGGTGGGGGAGGTGAGGGGGGGTAAAGCTAGTGGGAAGTTGCTGTACAGCCTAAGGAGCTCAACTCAGTGCTCTGTGTTGACCCAGAGGGTTGGGTGGGAGGGAGACTCAAGAGGAAGGGGATATGTATACATACGGCTGATTCCGGAGAAGGCAATGGCAAGCCACTCCAGTCCTCTTGCCTGGAAAATCCCATGGACAGAGGATCCTGGTAGGCTGCAGTCCCTGGGGTTGCTACGGAGTCCGACCCGACTGAGCGACTTCACTTTCACTTTTCACTTTCACGCACTGGAGAAGGAAATGGCAACCCACTCCAGTGTTCTTGCCTGGAGAATCCCAGGGACGGGGAGCCTGGTGGGCTGCCGTCTATAGGGTCGCACAGAGTCGGACACGACTGAAGCGACTTAGCTGCAGCAACATGGCTGATTCACTTTGTTGAACAGCAAAAACTAACACAACATTGTAAAATGTGTTGTTGTTCAGTTGCTAAGTCATGTCAGACTCTTTTTGACCCTGTGGACTATAGCACACCAGCCTCCCCTGTCTTCCACTATCTCTCAGAGTTTGCTCAAATTCATGTCCATTGAGTCAGTGACGCCATCCAACCATCTCATCCTCTGTTGCCCCTTTCTCCTTCTGCGCTCAGTCTTTCCCAGTATCAGGATCTTTTCCAATGAGTCGGCTCTTCACATCTGGTGGCCAAAATAATGGAACTTCAGCTTCAGCATCAGTCCTTTCATTGAATATTCTGGGTTGATTTCCTGTAGGATTGATTGGTTTGATCTCCTTGAAGTCCAAGAGTATTCTCTAGCACCACAATTTGAAAGCATCAAGTCTTCAGCGCTCAGCCTCCTTTATGGTTCAGCTCTCACATCCATACATGACTACTAGAAAAACCACAACTTTGACTATATGGACCTTTGTTGGCAGAGTGATGTCTCTGCTTTTAATATGCTGACTTGGTTTGTCTTAGCTTTCCTTCAAAGGAGCAAGTGTCTTTTAATTTCATGGCTGCAGTCACCATCTGCAGTGATTTTGGAGCCCCCAAAAATAAAATGTTTCACTGATTCTACTTTTTTCCCCTTCTACTTGCCATGGAGTGATCACTTGTAGATCTTACATCTCAGATGCCATGATCTTAGTTTTTTGAATGTTGAGTTTTAAGCCACCTTTTTTCACTCTCCTCTTTCATCCTCATCAAGAGGCTCTTTAGTTTCTCTTCACTGTCTGCCATTAAAGTAGTATCATATGCATATCTGAGATTATTGATATTTCTCCCAACAATCATGACTCCAGTTTGTGATTCATTCAGGATAGCATTTTGCATGATGTACTCTCTGCAAGGAGTTAAATAAGCAAGGTTACAATATCCAGCCTTGTCATACTCCTTTCCCAATTTTGAACTAGTATGTTGTTCTATGTCTGGTTCTAATGTTGCTTCTTGACATGCATACGGGTTTCTCAGGGGACAGATAAGGTGGTCTGGTCCTCCCATTTTTTAAAGGATTTTCTTTAAAACTCTGTTAGCCTTTGTTCTGCTTCATTTTGTACTCCAAGGTCAAACTTGTCTGTTATTCCAGGTATTTCTTGACCTCCTGCTTTTGCATTCCAATCCCCTATGATGAAAAGGACATCATTTTTGGTTTTAGTTCTAGAAGATATTATAGGTCTTCAGAGACCCAGTCAACTTCTGCTTCTTTGGCATCAGTGTTTGGGGCATAGGCAGCTTACTGCGATGGTGAATGGTTTCCCTTGGAAACAAACTGAGATCATTCTGTCGTTTTTGAGGTTGCACCCAAGCACAGTATTTCAGATTCTTTTATTGACTGTGAGGGCTACTCCATTTTTTCTAAGGGATTCTTGCCCACAGTAGTAGCTATAATGGTCATCTGAGTTAAATTTGCCCATTTCTGTCCATTTTAATTCACTGATTCCTAAGATTTTGATCAATGTTCACCCTTGACATCTCCTGATTGACCACATCCAATTTATCTTGATTCATGGCCCTAACATTCCAGGTTCCTGTGCAATATTATTCTTTACAGTATTGGACTTTAACCATGAGACACATCTAAAACTGAACGTCATTTCCACTTTGGCCCAGCTGCTTCATTCTTTCTGGAACTATTAGTAATCGCCCTCTACTATTCCCCAGTAGCATACTAGACACCTTCAGACCTGGGGGGCTCATCTTCTGGTGTCATATCTTTTTGCCTTTTCATACCGTTCATGGGATTTTGTCAAGAATACTGGAGCAGGTTGCCATTTCCTCCTCCAGTGGACCACGTTTTGTCAGAATTCTACACAATGATGATGATCCACCGATCTTGGGTCTCCCTGCATAGCATGACTCATAGCCACTGAGTTACACAGCCCCTTTGCCACAACAAGGCTGTGACCCATGAAGGGGAATTAAAAAAAAAAAACAGCTAACATTTATGGGGTGCTTGTTCATTCAATGTACATTGTTTTAAATAATTTACATATACTATTTAATTCTCACAATTCCATGTGTAAGATAAATGCTCTATTATCATCTTTGTTTTATAGGAAAAGATACTTAGACATAACAATTAAAGTAACTTGAACCCAGGAGTCTCCCATATTATCTTCAATGGAAAGATGAAAAATCTAAGATTCCCAGTGATCAACTTTCCAGAGATCTTTTGGAAGATGAGTGACAGAGTCAGGATCCAGGTTGACTTTTGTGCCATCTGAAGCTCCAGCTTTTAACCGTCAGGCTATGTTAGTGTTAGTCGCTCAGTCGTGCCCGACTCTTTGCGACCCCATGGACTGCAGTCCACCAGGCTCCTCTGTCCATGAGATTTTCCAGGCAAGGATATTGGAGTGGGTTGCCATTTCCTTCTCCAATACTCCCTCCTTATTTCTAATGGGTTGCCATTTCCTTCTCCATACTCCCTCCTCATTTCTAAAAAAATTCCGAGATATTATAGAAACAAACTATAAGGTCAGGCAGATTATGATAAGGGCAAAATAAAGACATAAGTCAAGAACTATGGGAGTACGGAGCAAGCAGTGATTAACTATAACTGTGGTATCAGAGAGAACATTTCAGGGGACGTGGCATTTGGACCAGGTCTGGAAGATGAGCAGGATTTCTGCTTGTTTAGATTTTGTTTGTTTTTATTTTTATTTATTTTTTTACTTTACAATATTGTATTGGTTTTGCCATACATTGACATGGATCAGCCACGGGGGTACATGTGTTCCCCATCCTGAACCCCTGTCCCACTTCCCTCCCCGTCCCATCCCTCTGGGTCATCCCGGTGCACCAGCCCTGAGCTCCCTGTATCATGCCTCGAACCTGGACTGGCAATTCGTTTCACATATGATAATATACCTGTTTCCATGCCATTCTCCCAAATCATCCCACCCTCGCCCTCTCCCACAGAGTCCAAAAGATGAAACTGGAGTTTATTATACAGAGTGAAGTAAGCCAGAAAGAAAAACACCAATATAGTATAATAACACATATATATGGAATTTAGAAAGATGGTAATGATCACCCTGTCTACTGGTTTAGAAGAGACACAAGAGACAATTCAGGTGAAGGTGGTAGCTAACTATACACACACAAAAAACAAAAAACACCCTACATGTCGTTTCCCAAGGTGATGAGTTTAATGCTCATTTACATTTTCCTCTTTATTACTTATAATCCCACTCTGAAAATAAATTAAGGCTCTAGAAATCTCTTGCAATATTTTACAATTGTCACACATACATTAGAAGCTTGTTTTAAAATTCTAAATGAATGCAAGTCTTTAAGCATTATTGGATCACTTGCAAACTGTATTTGGGTATCAGGAAGAAGTGAGTTTCACTGGCTTTGGAGCTAGGCTAGAGTGAAACTCAGGGAAGGTTCAGGCCATGCTGAGCTGGACACAATGGGCTCTGTGCCATGCTGTGCCCCTGACAATTACCTACCTACGCAGAGCTTACAGACACAAGAATTTGCCTGACTTATCTTTCTTGGAGCTATCTCAATTTTGACAGAATCCAGTAACTGGCAGCACTTTTGAAAACATATTTTTTTCAGAACAACAGTGTATCAGCACAACAACCAGAGTAACAGACAATGATTTTGCATTCCCGGTTCAAATTTCAGTCTGTAATCTGAATGGGGAGATAATGGGAGTGGGAAAACTGTTCTTGCCTTTTAGCAATGTGTTTGTTACCAGCTGGCCATGCAGCGTTAGAGAAATGACACAATGCCTCTGATTCTCTATTTTCTTTTCTGTAGAATAGGAACAGGTGTCAGTAACTACCTACTCTAGTTCTTGTTAGGATTAAATGTATTAATATATAGAAGCACCTGAAATGATATCTGTACTAATATACTTGATGATGGGTTAACCTTTGCTACTTTGGATATAACCTTGGATAAATTAGTTTGTCGTACTCAGTGAGTACTTTTTTGAACAGGGGTCTTGGAACTGCATTTTTGTGCATGACAGTTTGCTATCCACGGTGAACTCCTAAGTGCCTGGTGTTGAGTCTTACTGGCTTTGAGGCTACGATAGATGAAACTCAGAGACATCTCAAGCCATGCTGAGCAGAATCTGTAGCCATGCTGTGCCCTTGACAGTCGTCTGGCTATGCAGAGCTTACAGACACAGGAATGTCCTCGATGTGTCTTTTCCCATTTTATCTCTGATCTTACAACAGACCTGCCAGGTACTGCTTACTATTCCCCTTTCACAGGTGAAGTCAGTCATTTGCCTAACGGCATAGGACTTGGAGTGGAGGAATATAGGTTCTTAATTCCAAAAGTCATGTTCTTCGCAGCCAATTACTAAAAGTTCAGAATGGGGGAAGGGAAGACCAGCAAAGGTTATTTAAGACCTACATCATGTTTTTGTACTGCTGAAATAATAAGAGATTTAATTGAAGGATGAGAAAATGAACCAATTAGAGCTTCTATTAAAAAAAAATAATGTTTATGTATTTGACTGCTCTGGGTCTTTGTTGTGGCATGCAGGGTCTAGCTCCCCAATCAGGGATTGAACCCAGACCCCTGCATTGGGAACGTGGAGTCTTAGCCACTGGACCACCAGGGAAGTCCCTTAATTAGGGCTTCTTAACAGAACTGTCATGTGAGGAGTGGTTTCTGGTGACTCAAGATTTAATGCATGTTGCCTCTGAAACATAGCTGTTCTTATTGCCACTGGTCATAATTCTAGCTTGGTATCCCTTAGGAGGTTGAGATACGTGGCATCAGTTAGTAAATGAAAAGTACGTAAGAGAACAAATGTCTTTTTGGGCCTCACTTCCTGTTTGCCAGGAGTGTACCATTTAACTGAATTTTGTTGCTGTGAATTATATCAACTATACCTATTCTTCTGTTCCCATCTCTTTCTAAATAATAAACCACAGGAAGGTCGGCATTGATTATTCCACCTGGCTTTCTCAAATTATTTGTTAAATTAGAGGAGTTTTTTACACGTTCACATTCTACCTTCTTTATCTGTCTCTCGTGCATGGTCAACATGCTCCATCCCATGTATTTAGCTTTGTGTGTGGTTTACCTAATTACTGTCTTTACTCCATTGTCTAATCACTGAAAATGCTGGTCCCTGGAACAGGTCTACCTTACAGCATCTGTTGCTACTTATGGCTAATTGAGGAATCAGGACCGCCCTGCAGCAGGAAGCCGCTGAGGTTATGAGGGAGCAAGGTCCCATGATGCTGTCGTATGTGTGGCTGAAATGTGTCAGTGCAGCTTCTTGCTGAGCAGATGGCAATCAAATATACTAGGCTACCTGGGAACCAAGCCTGGGAAAAGACCTGGTAGAGATTAAAGAATAGCCCCTCCCCGTGTTCCCCACTGGGCTTCTCTGATGGCTCAGTGGTAAAGAATCCACCTGCAATGATGGAGCTGCTGCTGCTAAGTCGCGTCAGTCGTGTCCGACTCTGTGCAACCCCATAGACGGCAGCCCACCAGGCTCCCGTCCCTGGGATTCTCCAGGCAAGAACACTGGAGTGGGTTGCCATTTCCTTCTCCAGTGCATGGAAGTGAAAAGTGAAAGTGAAGTCACTCAGTTGTGTCCGACTCTTTGCCACCCCATGGACTGTAGCCTGCCAGGCTCCTCTGTCCATGGGGATTCTCCAGGCAAGAGTACTGGAGTGGGGTGCCATTTCCTTCAATGCAGGTTCAATCCCTGGGTCAGGAAGATCCCCTGGAGGAGGAAATACTCCAGTATTCTTGCCTGGAGAATCCCATGGGCAGAGAAGCCTAGTGGGCTACAGCCCAGAGGGTCACAAAGCGCTCGACACGACTGAGCGTGCATGTCCACTGTACAGAGCAGTCTTCTCCCGAATGCTTCTTACTTGAGCTTTGACTTTCTGCAGTTGTCACTGGTGGTGCTCTTCCGGTTTTACAGCAGCAGAAATTGACTCTCAGAGGGGTTGAGTGACTTACCTGAGCTCCTGTATCTGGTACAGGAAAGCCCACAGCTTTGCACATGCTCAGCCCCCTACTCCTCCCTTGCCTCTTCTTGACCATGACAGAGACTTTGCTCTTGGCTGCCACCTCTGGGGGGTCAGTGAAAGAAGTCAGCTTGAACAGGCAAGTTATTCCCACATCAAAACTTGCTCAAATTCAGAGTATCACTTTTACCCTAATATTCACAAAACTTAAAACACTCTCTTGCTCTAAACAGTTTCAAAGTCCATGGCTTTAAATGATACTTATAGGTCTTTAGCTCCAAAATTTGTAATTCTCGCCATCACTTCTCTTCTTTCTTTCTTTTTTAATTGAAATGTATTTGATTTACAATGTTGTGTTACATTCAAGTGTACAGCAAAATGATTCATTTATACATATATATATATATATTCTTCTTTCAGATTCTTTCCCTTTATATGTTATTACAAGATACTGAGTATAGTTCTCTGTGCTATATAGTAGGTCCTTGTTGGTTACCTATTTTATATATAGTGGTGTGTATCTGTTGATTCCAAATTCCTAATTTATCTCTTCCCCACTCCTTTCTGCTTTGGTAACCATAAATTCATTTTCTGTGTCTGTGAGTCTGTTTTATTTTATTTTTTTTTGTAAATAAGTTCATTTGTATCATTTTTTTAGTTTCCACATTTAAGTTATATCATGATCTCTGTCTTACTTCCCACTTAATATGATAATCTTCCTCCTCCGTTTTTCAACTGGCCAGTAAATATCTCCACTTGCTCATCTAGAAGGTCTTGTTTTTTAAGGATATCAAATACTTATTGCATATTTATTATGTTCCAGGTACTTCACCAATTTTATCTCATGTAATCTTCATAATAACTCTGATTAGGCACCATTCAGTTCAGTCGCTCAGTCGTGTCCGACTCTTTGCAACCCCATGGACTGCAGCACGCCAGGCTTCCCTGTCCATCACCATCATGAATGTTGAGTTTAGTTTTTAGGCACCATTATCATCTACATTTTGGAACTGAATTATGGAGAACCTGAGGAGTTGAGATTTGAATCCAGGCAGGCTCACTCTAGAGCTCATTCTCTGAGTCACTTTGGATTGTGTGACTTTCAAGGAATTAAAGAAGGAAAACGTACTTTTGGCTATTTCAGACACCAAGAGTCGTTTTGTTGTTAAGGGGAAGAAGTATCCTGGACTTAAATAAATCAAGGAAAATGCATGAGAAGGGAACACACCTTTAAGACCAAGGTTTGTAACCAGAATTCTCCCTCACTTTTTCTATTTCTCATTGTATCTTTAATTCTGTGTCTGAGAGGTAAACCATCAGATCTTAGAATCTGGTCCCTGGAGGACTTGGAGAAGGAAATGGCAACCCACCCCAGTATTCTTCCCTGGAGAATCCCATGGAAAGAGGAGCCTGGTGGGCTACAGTCCATGCGGTCACAAAGAGTTGGACACGAATGAGTAACACCCCTCTGGAGCGCTTCCTTCCTCTAATTTTGATCCCTGCTCTCCATGCCACAGTGTCATTTTCTCAAGACACTTGACTTCCTAGGAGGTATTTTAGACTCAAGATAGTTAAAACCTTGATTCCCATTTCTGTCTGCCAAACGTTTCATTTCCCCAAAGATACCCATCTCCTTAACATATATCACCATCTATTAGGTTATGCAAATCCTCACACTCTCTTTCTTGATTCTTCTTTTCCCCTAACCTCATGTCAAATCCATCATCAAGTCCTGTATTTTCTGTGTTGAAAATATATTCGGAATTTGACCACCTCTATCCGTTGCCACCGACAGCATTCAATTCTTAGCGTCTATCAGCTCTTACCTGGGCTGGTTACCAAAGTCCTCCTGGGTCTGCTTACATCTGCTCCTGTCCCTTCACACTCTCTTCCTAGTGAAAGAGCCAGAAGAAATAATTTAAAAATGGAATTGTGATTTCTTTACTTCCCTCGTTAAAACCCTTCAGGGGCTTCTAAGTGAAATTACTTAGAATAAAATCGACAGTAAGACAAATATCATATGATATCACTTATACGTGGAATCCATTTTAAAAAAATAACATAAATGAACTTATTTACAAAACAGAAACAGACACACAGATTTTGGTAACAAACTTAATGGATACCAAAGAGGGAAGTCAGGGAAGGACTAAATTAGGAATTTGGAATTAACATACACACACAAATATATATAAAATACGTAATCAATAAGAACCTACTATATAGCACAGGACATTCTAGTCAACAGTCTGAAAAACCTATATGGGAAAAGAATCTGAAAAATAATGAAATATATATATATATATATAACTAAATCATTATGCTGTGCTGTACATCTGGAACTAACACAAGACTGTAAGTCAACTATACTCCAATAAAATTTTTTTAAAAAAGAATAAAACTGAAGTATCTTACCGCACTCTAGACGGATCTTGGGGAGCAGGCCCTTACCTGCACTGATCTTCCAGCTCACTCTGCAGCCTCACTCTCATCCTTGAGCATTTTCTTTTTGCTTCTCAAACAGGCCAGACATTTGAGTCTTGACATTTGTTCTCCCCCAGTCAGCTGGTTCTTGGTATGTTTTAGATTACAACTCAGATTTCACCTCCTCAGAGAAGCTTTTCCTGATCCATGCTCCCCCCAACACTCTCAATTTAATCACCCTGTTTAAAATTCTCACGAAATTTTTTTTTAACTTTATGTCTTGCTAGACTCTAAGCTCCATATAACAAGGAACTTGCTTTCCTGTTCACTGCTATGAGGCTGTCACCTAGAATCATGCTGGGCACACTGAGACATTCAGTAAATATCCATGAACTGAACGTAGGCATGAAAGCCATTGCTTCTTGACTCACATTGCTTCATAAAATAAATTTCTAGATTTAGAAATGACCTTGAAATGTTTTATAATTGTTGCTAACGCAATTGTTTGTAAAAAGCAATTCATTTTAGTATTCTCAATGAAAACAATTATTTAACTGTTGATATTTTGTTGTTAGCAAGTTATATTAAGACGGGCAGTACCTGACTGCCCTCGGGGTTCATCTAGAGAGAACCGACAGAAGAATCAGTCACGGGCTGACTTGATCAAGTAGATTCTGTAATTAGACCGGATAGTTGACAGTTGCTTTGTGTGTGGATTTTATTCCCAAAATTCTTCACAAAGTGACTTCAAGATTCCTGTATTATGATAGCATCAAGAAGTAAACCATTCCCTGTGAAAGTATTAGTTGTTCTCAGTCACGTTCAACTCTTTACCACCCCATGGACTGTAGCCTGCCAGGCTCCTCTACCTATGGAATTTTCCAGGCCAGAATACTAGAGTGGGTAGCCATTCCCTTCTTCAGGGAATCTTCCTGACCCAGGGACTGAAGTCTGGTTTGCTGTACTGCAGGCAGATTCTTTACCATCCGAGCCACCTCAGCTTCCTAGAGAGATGCTCTTAAGAACACACACACACACACACACAAATAACGAGAAGCATAACAGACAACTAAATAGCAGAAATGGACTGAGGTTTGATTTGAGCCTACATTTGAGCCTACCATGTGTGAGCTTGAATGGAGGCAGTCCGAGGGCAGCATTTGAGAACATGAGCTGGGCTGCCTTTCTGAGCACATTTGAATCCTGATTCTGCTACTGGCTTCCTGTGCAGTTCTGAAAAATTCATCTTTCCTGAGCTATTTTGTGAATTAAATGAGGTAGTGTACTTAAAGCACAAAGAGTGGTGCCAGGGGTATAAATTATTGCTTAAGTGATATCTTAAAATTTCTATTCTGGGTTAATCCCTTACCTTCTCTGAAAATGTGAGTCCTTATCTGTAAGTAAATTGTATATAGTTATTCTTATTTCACAGGGTATTTGAGCTATGAAACATGAAAGGAAGAAGCACATTATTAATACATCATTAGGAAATTAATGTATCTTTTTGCCCTACATATTTAATTAGATCTTCACAAGCACCCAGTGAGAATAACTGTGATTTATTGTCCTTATTTCCTGATGAGAATACTGAGATTCCATGACAAATCCAAAGTCCTTTGGTCAGCACTGAGATCTATGACCCTGAGCCTTTGACCATGTGCTGCCCAGAGCAAGAATGCAGGAGATTCTGGTTTGATCCCTGGGTCGGGAAGATCCCCTGCAGAAGGGACTGGCTACCCACTCCAGTATTCTTTCCTGGAGAATCCCATGGACAGAGAGAGGAGCCTGTTGGGCTACAGTCCATGGGGTCACAAATAGTCGAACACGGCTGAGAGTCTAACACTTTCACTTTCACACAGAGCAAGAAAGAACTGCCAAGGAGACCTTCAAACAGAAGGTGTCTCATAGTCTTATCTTATCTAGTCCCACGTGTGTTTTGAAATTGCTGCTGCTGCTGCTACGTCGCTTCAGTCGTGTCCGACTCTGTGTGACCCATGGACTGCAGCCTACCAGGCTCCTCCCATGGGATTTTCCAGGCAAGAGTGCTGGAGTGGGGTGCCATTGCCTTCTCCCTGAGAAGGTGGTTATTCTCTAATTGAGTTGGAGTAAGGTAAACAATGGCTCCTTTGTTCTGAAACTTCCTGTATAGGTAGGGCTTTGAAGCGTTCTGCATGCAACACACAGGCACTCTGCTGAGCTTAAGGCTCTACTTGAAGATCCCAAATATTCTGAAAAGTGTGCTCTCCGTTTCCTTCAAACTCTGATTCTCTTAGAACCACTCTCTCTCTCCCACTCTCAAGCTTTCTGATCTGGGCTATTTCCACATGATGTTGAACTTGTGGATTTTGCTCCAAATACCTAGACACTTTCCGCCCTCAAGCGAGCCCATGTTTGATTTCTCCTGCACAGGTTCACTGTCTTCCTCCTCTTTGTCTCATGTGCCTGGCTCACTAGTCATTGCCAGCTGCAGCTTATCTGTACCAAGCCTGTGTTATTTCCTGTGAGTCAACCATCTTATGATGGGAGAATTGACCCTCTTAAATCTCCATATTCAACATGAATATTTAGCTTTTCTTTTGTTTACAAGAGAATCACACCTATGCTTGATGCAAGGAACTCAAGAAAGATGAGGACTGATGACTTGCCCCTCCACAAAGGATGTTCTAGATAGACAATACAATGAGAGGTTCATTACCATCTATTCCCATCACTCCTCTCTTCCCTTCCTTGTTTCCTCATCTACCCTTGTCTGGCTCTGATTCAATACTTTAAATCTACTTGTCAAATATTTGGCATTACAGGGAGTTCCATAAGCTATTAATCCCACATCTAACTACTAAGTCTAATACATTTGTGAGAAAAATATTACTCAAAATTTTAAAACTACTTTAATTTAAATTCCACCTTCGAAAACTTAAGCCTTTGAGACTTCCCTGGTGGTTCAGTGGCTCAGACTCTCTCTGCCCCCAATGCAAAGGGCCCTGGTTCCATCTCTGGTCAGCGAATTAGATCCCACAACTGAAGATTCTGAGTGCTGCAATTTAACACCCAGGAAAGCCAAATAAATAAATCAATGACGTCCTTTTTTTAAAAAATAAAATAAACCTCAAGCCCTGGGGTACAGTATATACAATGTATTTTCTGTAGCGTTTTGGTTCAGGAAAGCATGTCAAAAAATTGCCTCATGCAGGATTTAGTGAAACCCAGATGGTGAGTCAGTGTTTTTGTGCGTGAAATCATCCAGGTTCAACAACTGCTTTCCTCTGTGCTTGCTACTTCCTGCCCAAACAAATGGACCTCAGATTTTCTCAGGGGACAGTCAACCCCTGAAGGCAACTTTCCCAGATGCCAGTTTCCTTTTTTCTTCTTCAGACTTTCAAATTCCTTCTGGACATCATTCTGTGTTCTCAGTTAGAATTTAGGAACTTTGGGCACACTTCTCTTAGACATCCAAGTTTGGCAACTCAGGCTCTGGATTTTCTGCCATTCCTCCTGTAACTACCTGTCTCCACTAGCCACTCTGGCTTTGTGTTTTGGTTCAGAGGTAAATCAAGGAAGCAGCCCCTCTCCACTCACCATGTACACTGCAGGATCCATGGGCGGGCTCGATGCTTCTCCTGAGCCGGAACCCTAGCGCTCCTATGGCAGTTCTGGAAAAATATTGTCATCTTGGTCCCTGGATGAGTAAAAGATTTAAGGTTGCTCGCTGTGTTTCTTCCCCTTCTGTGACCCTAGTTGTAACACTACAGAGTTCCATGAACTGACTCACAATGTTTCTCTTAGTATTCAGGGGGGCCTGCCTCTATTCTCAGAATAACATCTTCATCCCTTCTTAAGCGGCACATATGTTCGTGCTGAAAAGAGCAGCAGAAAGCTGCAAGCCCTTGTATCTGACATGGAATGGGAATTTGGAGCTTAAGTACTATGAGCCAAGTCTGAGCAAACTATTAGGCAATGATGCCAGGCCAGTTTGTGGTTGACATCATATAGCATGGGAGATCAAAATCAGAAGAGATACAAGCACAGACTTGTTTTTAATTCAATTCCTTGAGGACAGAGTCTCAGCCATCTAGGTTCTATTCACGAAAACAGGAAAAATACATGAGAGAAGCGGGGGGAGCTGGGGACAGACTGGAGTTTGAGAGTCTTTTGATACTGACAGCAGTGATTTGAACCAGATTTGCTCTTTTCATATGCAAATACACTGTCTTCTGTACAGCTGGCATCTTCCTTGCTCCAGAGCACAATCAAAGAGCATTTCTCAAGAGCACATTGTTCTAGGCAGAGGTTACTCTTTTCTTTCCCTATGGATTCTTCAGTGATACTTAAATTAAGAAATAGAATTGAGTGGTTAGTTTATTTTAGTATAATATTCCCAACTGTAGAAGTGAATTTCATCTTTTTGGCCATTTTTTAGTTCAAGCTAATATGTTTTTATTTAATGCACAGATACACATAATATATAGTGGTGTATTTTTATGTTGTTCTCTTACAGGGGAAAAAGTAACCAATTTGATTTCAGGATCTATTTCTCAACAATCTGAATCTGGCTTTTGTCAAATATACAAGTGAGTCAGTTGTAACATAATTTAGAAGCTACACTCAAATCTCAGTGTAGCAAGAATTCTGAGGCAAAACTTCTATAACAAAATCTCTTCAATTCCCTCATGCAAATTATTACCTGTATTCCTCAGTAACTCTGTCATCTGCTTCCTCTCTATGGCATTAGTCTCATCGTTTCCTCAAGCTTTATTTGGATTCTACTGTCAAAGTGTTGGTCATCTTAAAATTCTTGTTACAAAGCTAAATCACCAATGAACAAAGGACCAGACAGAACAGAATGATGTCGTTAACAAACAATTAACTCAGGCTACTGAGCTATGGGTAAAAAATAAATAACAACTAACGAGTCTTCATGATCTACAAATCTGACTGATTAGTCAAACATGTGGATATGGAACTAACGGAATCATGAAGTGTCAATAGGCACCTGATTGTCCTGGACTCCAGCTAACACAAGCAAAGTTTAAGCCCAATGCCGCCTGCTCCGTGATAAGTATACCATAAATTGTGTTTTCTGCCCCCCACCCTCATCTTCTCTGCATGCTTGCTTTATTGTCTTAATTATGAAAAACCTGAAAATTTGCATTGTATTAGCATTTTTCTTTCCTTTTTTGGTTGCACTGCTTGGCTAGTGGGATCTTAGTTCATGACTAGGGTTCAAACCATCCCCCTGCGGTGGGAGTACTGAGTCCTAACCACCAGACAGCCAAGGAATTCCCTGTATGAGCATTTCATTGATGTAGTGTAGGGGTGCAAATTCTAGGATTATTTCAGTATGTCTAAGGAATCCTTTCATGAAGATGCCTTTATTTATTAGTTTATTTATTTATTTAGTTTGTATGTGTGTGTATTGATTCCTTGGATTGATTTCTTATCTTTCAACCTTAAACACTGAGCTGCTTTTTTGTCCTCTAATTTTCTAGAAACCTAATATTAATATTGTTAATTCAAGTTACGTGGGTATAATTATCCTCCCTGGAAAGTGAGATCCTAATTTCAATTAGGAACATTAATATTTTGAACTCAGTATCTTAAAAGACAAAGGCAAAGAAAACGAAGGGGGAGAGTGGGAGAAAGAAAAATAAGTCCAAATTTTCTGATCTGATAGTCCAATTTTTACACAGTCCTTTAATTTTCCCAACAAATATTTCTTATGTAGGTAGGTATGTGTAGTTCACATACTCTTTAGAGAAGTGTGTGTAAATTAAAATCTCCCACACTGCAGTTAAGGGCGAAAGTGCACATTTTTGTTTTACTTCTATGAAGACTTAAAAAAAAGTCTTTCTTTAACTTTCTTTAAAGTGCTTTCTTAACCGAAGGGAGATGCTGTAGTTTGTTAAGAGAGATGTATTTCTGACCCCAGTAGTTCCAAGCCTAATAAACATACAAGTGATGATTTTGATAACCTCATCTTTCAGAATGATGAGAGAAACATAGGTTAGCAAAGACATCGTCTGGAATAGAAGAGAGCACACAGCAGACATTTGAGAAAGTGGAAGAGAACACAAATAAGAAAAACAATACCAAATGAGAAAAGTTACAAAGTAGGCTCTATCAGTTGAAAATAAACTAAAATGAACAGTGAGGGCAAGATGTGGTGCTAGGCTCAATGAATTAGAGACTCTTCAAGATTCTACAGGAAATAACAGAATAAACACAGAAGAATATTATTAATGAGCATAAATCAGCTTAGCATGGTATAGAGCCATGTTTCTCTAGGAGTAGCCTTAAAAACATATTCATAAGTGAAGAGTATGTTCCCAACACATGTTTCTGGTATGGATATTAGTATGAGTTGGCCTTCTGTGATGGCTCAGCAGTGAAGAATCCGCCTGCAATGCAGCAGAGACAAGAGATGCGGGTTCAGTCCCTGGGTCTGGAAGATCCTCTGGAGGAGGAAATGGCAACCCACTCCAATATTCTTGCCTGGGAACTCCCAGGGACAGAGGAGCCTGGCGGGCTCCAGTGCATGGGGTCACAAAGAGTTGGACACGACTGAGCGACACACTCAGCACTATACTTTCTGCCATCTTACAGCAGACAATTGATTATCATGGAATGCAGTGACCTGGGAACAAGGCAGTGTTGTCTTCTGAATCCACTCAGGAGATCTGAATTACAGAGGCTGACATCCTAGTCTTCAGAAAATTATTGTCTTAAAATTCCTGAGAGGAAGGAAGAATAAAGAACAGAAACGCAGAAGAAACTAAGAACAGGAAAGCATATTGTACTGGCTAAGTAATTAGAGGGGCTATTAAGCTTTTAAAATGTTACAGATATCTCTTAATGTATGATGCAAATTCATTTAATCTAGAGGGGCTCACTGGCATGGAACGGTAACTGTGAAACCATGGAAAGAAGTCCAGTGATTTATTGGACTGGAAACATATCCCAAAGTGGCGTATCAGTTGATAGATAAATGGTATTTAATTTTCTGGACTACAAGGAACAAGGATATATATATGTGACATTTTTGAGAAAGCTGGCCAAACTCTAAGAATTTGAGAAGTAAATAGAACACTGCCTTCTTGGCAGCAAGAGGCCACAGCCTTAGGGAAATGACCGAATCTCTGCAGAATGAGAAAATACAAATAGTGCTATTGATGAAACCTGGAGCTAGATGGTTAGTTCCCTAGATCCCTGTTTGGATAAGGCCACTTTTCTCTTCAAGATGCCCCCTATCCTCTGTACCCTGGTTTTGTTTTGTTTGTTTGTTTGGTCCCTTGAGGGACAAGGGACAAAACAAAGGATCTCTTCCTTTTTCCCTATGAAGAGTCAGGGGAGGGAGGCAGTGTATAAGAAATGAGCTTTCATCAGAGAAGAAGATTTGTTTCCATCAGGCTATATTGGGTTTGAGCTGTAAAATTTATTTTTAATTGCAAGAAAAAGAAGCTTTATAAACATTCAGTCTTCCCTTCTTGATGAAGGAATACACAGAACAGAAGAGCAGGTCTTCCCATGACCCCTTGGGACATCTCAGTTATTAAGACAATGCCTCCCTGTGGACCAGCTATCTCTAAGTAAAGGGACACTAACTTCCCAGACAAATCCATGCTTAGAGAATGAGTTTACCATTTACATGGAGTACCTTTGAGGGCAGCCAGAAAATAAATAAAAATTTTCTGCTTATTTTGGCTTCTCATTTGGAAGTGCCTCATCAGAGGGGAAATGAACAAGTATAAATGCACATCTGGTCTCACAGAAGGCAATATATTCATGATAACTATGGTTTCTGAAAATAACAGATGATCCAGTAAGGAGTATACGTTTTATTTTGTGTTTATGTGGAAACAAGGTACCAAAATATCACAGATATGTGAAATAAATGTATTAACAAAAGAATAAGGTTATATCAAATCAGAACCAGCTTGGAATATCTTGAGAATTTAATTATTATAAGAATACTATATAGATACAATCCATTTTTGTGTCAGCGTATAACTTTACTCATATTAATCTTGGTAGCTTGGCTGGTAAAGAATCCATCTGCAATGCAGGAGACTGTGGTTCGATTCCTGGGTCAGGAAGATCTGCTGGAGAAGGGATAGTTTACCCACTCCAGTATTCTTAGGCTTCCCCGGTAGCTCAGATGGTAAACAATCCCACCTGCAATGTGGGAGACCTGGGTTCGACCCCTGGGTTGGGAAGATCCCCTGGAGAAGGGAACGGCTACCCACTCCAGTATTCTGGCTTGGAAATTCCATGGACTATACAATCCATGGGGTCACAAAGAGTCTATATTCATATTAATCTTAATTAAGAAGGACCTATTATATGGCTAGCATTCTACATATATTACATCATATAATCTTTTTAACAACTCTTTGAAATCTGCCCTTTGACTTCTGTTTTACAGTTTAGACAATAGAGTCTGAAAGAGAGTAATTTATCCAAAGTCACATAATTCCTTAGGCCAGATCCTGGTTCAAATACAATTTTATCCTGAGTTAAAAACAGACAAACAAAAAACATGTCTTTATTCTCTATTTGCTCTCCTGTGTGGTTTCTCCTCGAAGCCTAAGCTTCCTTTGGCCAATTTAAGAACAGAACTGTAGAGCTGTGTGCACTCTTGTCAAAGTCCACTCCTCTGCTTGTGGCTGTTGCTTTTTTCTAGAGGGTAGAGGATAAACTCTGCTTGATGCTTAACATTGCTTAACATCTGCTTAACACTGAATGGCAAGAAGAGAGATGAAATGGAATGGGGCAAGAAAAATGACCTGACTTCACAGAAGAAAGTTCTTAGGGGAAAGAGACAGTTGCTTGGAGTTGACCTTGAACTGGCACTGCCCCAGTGGCTCAGGCCACTGCCCTTGTGAAAGCCTGTGGCAGGCACCTCTGAATACCCGGTGCAAGTCTGAGGATAGCTAGGATTTGGCCAGTGCTGCTGAATTCAAAGGCACCTGAACTGACAATTGTGTTCTACTTCCGATGGATAATTTCTGGGACCGAGTTCCCTGAGACAAGAGTCAGGAGACATTTGTTCAGCTTCCAGCCCGTGTTGGCTAGAATGATAGAATGATTGTAGTGACTCAACAGACTTGACGTGATTTAAAAATGATGACTGAATGAAACAAAGTGGATATTTTATAAAGGTACATACACACAAACAAACAAACAGTATTTGGGGATGGACAGACTATTAATGCACCAAGAACCCAGAAATCCTTGCCCTTTAGCTTCAGGATTGTTGGATAGTAGAGAAATCCTAGGCGCAGTAGATGATCTGAACTTTCTCCCTAAGAACCTAAGCAGTAGCTTAAGCATGTAGACTAGTGTTGGTAACTTCTGGTCCTTAGGCCAAATTTAGTCACGGATCTATGGATTTAACTTACACAGTGACTGGAATTTCAAGCTTTGGACAAATCCTCAAATGAAGCCACAGTGGGCTTTTATTTCTTCAGGCAATGGATTTGGATGGAGGGCCCCTGCTTTTGACACAGCATAGGTTTCCTGTTGTTTGCTGCCTAGCCCTCTCCAGAGAAACTGAAGCGCCCTTTGTTTTTATCACTACGCCTCTACTGAGGAGTCCCTTCCAGCAGAGTGAGAGCTGTCTGGGCCCTGCACAAATCTGAGCTGGAGACGCCTGTGAGTGTCTCACCCACCAGCACTGACAGTGTGAAGTGCAGCCTCACGTTGCCAGTCTCTATAGCCAAGTTAACAGGAAAAATAGTCACTTGTAGTTCTTTCATTTATTTTTTTTCTAAAGAAAAGTTTAAAAGGGTAATTTCCTTTTATTTATTTATTTATATTTTTTAAACCAACATTACCTGTTAAGGACTAGGTCAGCATGCATACCTACTTATATGACCATTTGAGTGAACGCTCTGAAATATAGTAATTACTCTTCTACTTCCAGATGTTATACTTAGGGGTTTAACAGAGACATAGGCAGATATATAGAGAGTCCTACACATGTTTATTAAGTTGCACTCCTCAGATTACCATCTGATATGGATCAGCTGCATAACACACTGGGGAGAAGGGAGTAGTGGGGTAAAGACGAGGGCAGGAAATATTGGCTTTTACATTTGGGCATCACTCACACTTGTCAGAATATATTGACACACTACTAATAGTACAGATGTAATGCCCTGAAGTTAAATTATGTTTCTTTCCAAATTAATAAATCTTTACCCATTAACTAATCAAAAATAATACTATACGCAATCAGTATAAGGATTTTGCTTTTTTTCTTTCATATGATTTTTCCTCCTTTTACTTTAAAAAATAAAACAGTTAATTCAGTGGACACAAGCACATTTGAATCCCAAACTATCAACATCTTGTATATTTTAAACATTTTGGACTCTGAGAATGCTTTTAAATAGTCTGGACCAAAGCAAAGCCAGTAAAAAGATAGCAATAAAAGTAAAAATCTAATGAATGAATGATGGCAGAGAGGTATTTACTTGTTGCTACCCTTTGGTTCAAGAATTCTTATGTAAAACAAAATGAAGTAAAACTCCAGAGTGTTCTTTGAGTCCTGTGAATTGAGGAAGGCCATTTATGCAGGTCACTCCCTCCTAGAGTAGAGTTTTGTGTGGGTAATGGGTAGTATGCTAAGTGCAGCTGGAAAACTAATATGACATTTAAAAATTTTTTAAACCAGATTTTGCAGGCTTCTTTAGTGGTTACTGAAAAGTTACTGGGCAGATTATTCTTTACAGTGATCCAGTGAGTAACACCTCCGTGAAGCAATTCAACTGCTCATCATTTATCACCCTGCCAGTGGGACAGTTTCGGCATGTATAGCTCCATAGCGTGTATGGGTTTCACTTTGTGAAATGCAATGACTCATGTACTAGTTTGGTACTTACAAAGAAATATTGGACCTAGTGAGAGCTTTTAAGGAGTGGTCTGTAACTGAGTCAATAAAAACCATTTTACAGAAGAGTAAAATACTAAGTATTGGCAAATATTTGTATTGATATTTGTAAATGTTAGTATAATGATATTAGTAAACTTCATTTCACATAGAAAAATCCATTCATGAAAGGGACCTAATTTATTCCTTACCTCCACCCCAATAAATAGATGAAGAAACTGAAACTTTACGATTTTGTGACTTAATGGCATATAAGTTATGCACAGTCAGGATGGGACTTTTAGTTGTTTTCTAGACCATATTTTAGATTTAAAATATAAAGAAATACAAAGTGTCATTAAGATTATTTTCACTTTATCAGTTTTGGGGGTCAGACAATTGGGTTTGATAATTCTGTCAAATTGGTTTTGACAGAACATTTGGGTTTAATGGAGATTGTCTTTGTTTTTCTTTAAGAGTCAGTCTGAGAGGTTCTCTGATAAAATTGAGAACAGTCTGTCACTTCTGAGAACTAACCACATCCCACAATCAAGTCTGATAAAAAATCAGAAAAGAAGTTAACTTATTTTGAGTAAATGTGATAAGTCCATAAGGTAGAGATGAAGCTACCGGCAGGACATGGACAAAATGCATGTGTTTGGAACAAACTGGCTCCAGCTTCAAAATCTATGGACAGATATACGTCAGTATCAGTGAATGAAGAGAGAGCTGTACATGGTGAGCAGAAAGCCAGGAGAATGAGTGATAAACATTCATTAGGCAAGTAGAGGAAATGATCAAAATAACCACCAAAGAACAGTAAAGTCTAATCTATCTTTTTTTTTTTTTTCCTTCCGGTGATATGTTGACATTATTGAAACCTTGCATCAGTATTTTCTAAAACTAGATCTCTTAGGTTAGACAATAAAGAATTATGGCAGTCGCTCTCCCAAAAAGAGGTCCCATTGTGCGAGAAAGGAATTCAGTATGCCAGGAAAAGAAAGGGAACTGTTGGGGTATGATGTAAGAAAACTATGAGAGAGTTCTAGTGGTGTAAATGTGAGTGCTTAATGTTTCTAAGCCTCCAAGTGTTAGTACATAAAACTTAAATAATAATTCGAAGCATCATTTTGAGAAATAGATAATTGGCAAAAAGACTCAAAACTAGTGATGGCTAAATAAACTGTGGCTACTATTTTTCCACACATGCTTTCCTAAGCTTTCTTGTATGGTTAGAGGCATATAGTTTAAATAAGGAAAAAAATATAACAAAAATATCGTGCAGGATTTAAAGGATCTCAAAGTTTATCAAGAAATTAAGAAGTTAAATAATTTGCCCAGCATTGCTTAGCTAGTAGAACTAGCTGAAAACCAGCTGTTTCATTCCAAAACTCCTGCTTTTTCCCTCTGTCCCATCTGCTTCTGTAAATGAACTAATTTGTAAACAAAGAAAAGGTGATAATTACGTTTATAATTTCCTTTGCTTTCAAGTTTAAGCCCTAGTACCTCTGGCCTAGTGGATGAAAGTCTGGTGTACTGCTGAAAAATAATAATGTATTTTAAATACTTGTGTCCTTCCCTCTTTTTTTCTTGCAAAGGTCAGAGGTGTGAGGTGTGGACAGTATAGAGCTCAGCACACACTCCTCATGTAGCCCCCTCAGGATTGGGGGCTACTTCTCAGTCCCACCCCAGTGTCAGCCTGCTCCCAGCGACCAGCTCAGCCTAATTTGAACCTTCTCCTCTAGTGAAGGGGTGGTTCCGATGGTAAAGAATCTGCCTGCAATGTGGGAGAGTCAGGGTTGGATCCCTGGGTCAGGAAGATCCCCTAGAGAACGGAATGGCTACCCACCCCAGTGTTCTTGCCTGGAGAATTCCTTGGACAGAGGAGCCTGGGGGGCTAAGGTCTGTGAGGTGGCAAAGAGTCCAACAGGACTGAGTGACTAACACTTTAGAGGGGACACTTTGCATGATACTTCACGATCCAAATGCAGGTAGTGAAATTACTAAAGCCAGGAAGAGAAACACCTGAGGAGATGATGGATTTGCGGAAAAGGAATATGTTTTGGATCTTTCTTCCCCAAATTGTGAGAATGATATGTGGGTGGAGAAAATATTCAAGTAAATATGGTATGGTGAGGAGCCTCTGTAATATGAGCCTGGTATCTCAAGGGAAAGGTCTTACTGGGTCTGTGGTCCCAGGGCAAGAATTAACCCATCCTTTTTCCAGGATTCTGCCTCCCAGGCTTGGCTAGACTCTGGACAGAGGAGCTTTTAACCCCTCTTCTTCCTCCTCTGCCCTGTGCCTTAGGCTTGTGTGCAGCTGAAAGGCAACCACCCGGCCCTGAATCTAGGGCTGCAAGAGTGAACAGATAGTGCCTAGATAGGTAAATACCCAGTGTGCCTTCTGACGAGTGAACTAATCCAGCCAGTGTCAATAAGGAGCAGCGTAAAGTTTCCCGGATGTGGCCCCAGTGCGTTTACTTAGTCTAAGGGTGTGAGTTAGAGTCGGGGTTTAATGACTAATTAAAGTCACTCACAGTCCCTGAGCGGTGTGTGCACAGTCACACAGGAGAGTGAGGATCCCGGGGCAGTGGAGACTCGCAAGAGCTGCGAGTGTGGCCAGTGGAAATGAATTCTCAGTTCAGCTCCGCAGCACGTGACTTCCTATTTCTGTAAGGTACTTCCAAGGGACTTCCTCTAAAATCTGCCCAGAACTCCCAGAAGATTTCATTCAGCGCCGCCGATAAGGTTCCTTCCAACCCGGGACAGAAGTTTTCCCTGAGACACGGTATTAGTTTCTTTTCTCTTTCTGCTTTGCCATCGGCAGCATGCAAGGATCTCGTGGCTCCTGTTCGTGATCGGAAGCTGAATACACTGGTCCAGATCTCAGTAATCCACCCCGCGGAGCAGGGTCTGACAAGATACTCCAGCACCGAAATTGTTGAGGTGAGCGTGCTGTGTGCCTGCTTTACTCTCACTATCTCTAGGTCGCTGTCTGGATTTGAGCAAACAGCTGAATTACCTTAGACAGCTGTGCTGAATTACTGTCCTCTGTCATTTAGGAAGGCATACCTGAGCTTACTAAGCATGCATTTGTAACTGACCAGGATAAACAAATGGGGAAAGAATTTGCCCTTTTTAAAATTTTTTATAAAAGACCTTATTTTTCTTTAGTAAGTAAAAGGAAAATCCCCACTTTGAATCTTTGAATAGAGTACTAAGTAGAGAAAAAAAACTATATATAAAATTTTAATTAAATGGAATGAGTATATCTTTGCAGGGAAAAAAGAAAGTCAAAAATTACCTAGAGACATTTAAAACTGTTTTTGCCCTTCTCATTTTTTTCTGTTTCCTTCAGACTGTCTGTGGAAACTTCATATTCTCTGCCTTTCATGTGTGTCTGTTGATTTAAAGTATGGTGTTTTTCAAAGAAAGGTAGATGATTAATTGGAGACACTGTAATGTTTCTAGGCAAAAGGTGTAAATATTACTCATCCGATGAGAGATTTCCTATTTACATTTATTGTTGCTTATATAATGTGCAAAATGTGTTGGGAGGAAACTTGTTATTGTGTTGGATCAGATTCAAAAGAGGAAGTGTTTCCCTTTTGATTATTTTGTTCTCATCACACATATTTCACAGCCTTACTGAATGAGGGCTACTTAGTCTCTGGCATTATAGAAAGTGTCCTCTAAACTCCAAGCTTCACTTTTCTTAGGCTTGAGAGTCCTGTCTATTTTGAAGGTGGAGTTTCTCTGCAGGAGTTTAAGTCGTCTACTCCAGACCAGGCTTGCTAACTGCCGTTGGTGGAATAGATGATTCAGACAAAACTCCACACATTTTACCAATGGGAGTGACACAGATCTTACATGTAGCCCTGAATCTGTCCTTGGGAAACTTTAGATTCCAATGCTGGTATCATTTGTAATTGTAACATTTATAGTTAAAGTTATGGTTGAATAAGCAAAAATAATCTTATTCATTCGAAGACAACCAAAATTGGAAAATTGTTCATTTATATGAAAACTATTTTCAAGCATTATTCTAACTTGATTATTTTTAAAATATTGTCAAGATTAAAATAAATTATGTATTTTGACACATTGATTTGAATATATATATAGCTGTTGTTGATTGTTTCATTCACTGTGTGTTTTGCACAGCGTCTAACACGATGCCAAGCAAAAAGCAGTATTAGTTAAATAAAAGGATGAAAGAATGAATGAATAAATGAATAACTTCAGCTTCTAGAAACTTCCATAAACAACTGGCTTACAGAACTCTAGCAAACATCTCCATGATATTCAGCACTGTGCATATTTAAATATAGATGCAAAATTTAATGTTGGATGTCAGCTCTCTAAAAATGAATTCTGAGGCATGGAAATACTCTGTGCACTGCATCCTGAGATAGTAATTTCATAGCCCCAAATCCATCATATTTAGTTTCCTTCATTAGTTTTCAAATCAGTCTGAGGAAAAAAAAAAAAAATACAGCTGAACATCTAAAAACAAATGAATGCTATCAGAGTGTGGCTTTCAGTTGAATCATTACAGAAAGGAAATAAATGGACAGCGTAAGATTAGCAAGTGGTTGAAAAAAGAGCTTCATTTTAATTTGATCAGTCAGTATCTCAGGTTATTTGCATAAGTCACAGGTTATATCCATTAAATGTATGCTAAATGTAATGACAGCTGACCCTAACAATGGTTCTGCATGTAATGAAAATAAATTGTTTTTCAAGATTCTTAGCAGCTCTGACAAGGATGCAAGGCATTTACTATCTACAGCTTTATCAGTACTTTGGGGCCCTGGGCCATGTTGTTGCCCATGGGCATTCTTTGGCAATTCAGATCTCTCTTCTAATAGAATCATTTCCTAGAAAAACAAACAGACCCAGACACTCTCTGCATTCTCCTGTGTCACCACAGGCTGCCAACTGCAGTTGCTGCCTTATTGAATCAAAGTTGTCTGCTTGTGCTGTTACAGGGAACAAGAGACCCACTGTTCTTGACTGGTGTCACGTTCCCATCTGAGTATCCCATCTATGAGGAGACCAAAATAAAGCTAACCGTCTATGATGTCAAGGATAAGTCTCATGACACCGTAAGTACTTGAGCTTAATTTCTTGCTTTGGGAAAAAGGCTTTTCCAAACCGTCGGATTTGTGATGTAACTGGCATTTTTCAAAGAGGTGCTTTGTGCTGTGATTATGCTTGTCTTGTTTATGGTTTGCTGGTTTTTTTTTTTTTTTTAATTCTTTTGGCTTCCTGCCACACTGGCAAGTCATTAGGAGCAAAAGCTTTCAGAACAGTTTTTTCTTCTTTGTCAGGGAGGCTGGCTTGATGTGTTAGTTTATATTTTGTTGTTGCTGCTTTAAGTGTTGTTGAAGAAGTAACATTGTGGGCAGAAAGCAAATGGAAGAGATTAAATAATACATCAGAACGTTCTAATATTGCCTTTATTCTAAAATGAGATTGATAGTGTTCTGCTATCACAATTTATTCTTTTACGTGTAACCTAACTCCCTCTATTCTTCTGATGTTGTTCGTGGCACCAAAGCAAACAGAGGAGGAAGTAACTGTCAGCACTAGGCAGAATTGGCCTCCTTACAGGAAGGTCATGTCAGGTCCTGATGGTCTTTTGTTCTAGGTTCCTTAGTTTTCCTACAGGGCCTGAATTTTTCTCCTCTTGAATCAGTGGGTTCAAGTGAGACCATTAGGTACCCAAGTACTGTCACCGGAGGCCACTCTGAAAATTTCAGGACAGGAGAGAATGCTATCGGTAGGTATTAGGAAGGGGATGGTTTAACAGAGCCCTCTTCTTTATATCTTTCCTATGAGAATGAGTGTTTATCTGTTTTCAAGGCTTGGAAGTAGGGAGCCGTGGGAGTATTGATGATCCACAATGAAATTAAGTCAGGAAACACTTTGAAGGCAGGTAGACCAGTAGGTTCTGGGAGAATTCTGCTTGAAGTTGAGAGGTGCTGCTGGCCTTGGAGAGTCACTCATAACTGGTTGAGGGGAAGTGCAGCTTTCATTTCTGCCCCCACTAGGCATTTCTGTCTTGCTCATGAGTCTTTCTTTCCTTTTCATTCTTTACCACAAAATATATAGCATAGGTGGATGGCAGGGATATGTAATAGAGAAAAAAATTCTGTCTTGAAGGCATATCTACTTATCTTAGACCTAGAAAAGTTCATGTCTTTAAATATGCAGAAGAAATGCTTGATGAAATGCACTGCACGTGCGTGGTAAAGAAACAGTGATGGCGGTCAGGTAGAGTTGTCAAGGCCGACTGTCTGGTTCCTGTTCTGCTCACTAGCTTTGTGACTCTGGGTGAGTTGATCCTCATTTCTGTTTACCTGGGGAAGCAGTGTTGTAGAGATTAAATTAGTTAATATATGTAAAATATGTAGAAGAACCGCTACGGAGCAGTAATTGAAAGCTTAATTGCTGTAGTTATTGTTTTGGCTGCTGTCTCGTGTTTCTCATAAATAGTAAAAATCAAATAAAGGAATATTAACCACAGTTTTATTCCATTTACTAACTGTGTTTTTCTAAGTAATCCTACATTTATTATTTCTGATCAAAAGGGAAAGATAAAAATATATTAAGAGACAAACATTGGGGTTAAAGCTGGCAACTAAAAAGGTTTTGCTTTGAAGTTTTGTTCTTTTCTTTTCCCTTTCTATGCCCTTTCCTTGATTTTTGAAGTGACATGGAAAAGGAATAGACTGTGATTGGGAGAGCTGGGCCAAAGATTACGCACAAAGCCTACAGCATGACTTTTTTTTTTTTTTTTTCTTCTGCCAAGGAGGGAGGGAAATGGGGGAACAAAAGCATAAAATTGGGGGAAAGGGGGATATGGTTCAAATGCAAAGTAGGAAGAGGTGGCACAACTGTGCAGAGAAGTAATGAGCAGGGAAGTGATCAGGGTGATGGGAAAGTAAAGCAGAAACTCTGGGATTTTATGTTTTTTTCTGAGCACATGATCAGATTCAGTGCTCTGGAAGTCCCAAGGTGTAGACAGAGTGAAGAATATGGAAGGGTAGGAGGTATAGAAACACTATGCTACAGAGATGAAAATGTTGAGCTCTTGGGTTGGTTAAGTCCTTAGGAACAGCAGAGTTAGAAATATTAAATACCAAAGGTGTTTCTCTCCCCTTCAATCTGCCTCATTTAAAATGTTATGTATGTTAATGCTCTAGGGATAGATAATAAGCTTACTCATTAAGTATGCTTTTTTTTTGGCTTTTATTCTGGAAACCTATTAATTAGAGTCTTTTAAAGATTTTCTTCCTTGATCTAGAGGTGTTATCACATAAAAGTATTGAATGAACTGGAATCCCTGCTGTGAAATAAGACTTGTGAAATTTGAACATGCTTAAGAAATGCAACCAGCTTTCATTTATGAAATGCTGTTAATTAAAGCATAACTTCTTCCTTAATATAACTAACAATTAGTTCTAGTGATGGAAGTGTAAATAGAAACACAGTCCATTAATATGCTAATAGTCTCCATGTACGTGTAGTCTTTATCCTGGCACCTTTCTTCCTTTTTTTTAAAAATTGGAATATAGTGGTAAAACCCACCTGCCAATGCAGGAGACATAACAGATACCGGTTTGATCCCTGGGTCATGAAGATCTCCTGGAGGAGGGCATGACAACCCACTGCAGTATTCTTGCCTGGAAAATCACATGGATCGAGGAGCCTGGCAGGCTACCATCCGTAGGGTTGCAAAGAGTTGGACGTGATTGAAGTGACTTAGAATGCACGCATAGTTGATATAAAATGTTGTTAGTTTCTACTGTACAACAAAGTGAATCTGTTATATATATATATATATCTCCACTCTTTTAGTTTGTTTTCTTTCTCCGTATAGGCCGTTACAGAGTATTGAGTAGAGTTCTTGTGTTGTACAGTAGGTCTTTATTATCTATTTTATACAGAGTAGTGTATATATGTCAATCTCAATCTCCCAGTTTATCCCTACACCCCTCTCCTCCATAACTTAAGTTTATTTTCCACATCTATGTCTCTATTTCTGTTTTGTAAAAAAAAAAAAAAAATCACTTGTACCATTTTTTTTAGATTCCGCATATAAACGATATCATATGATTTTTGTCTTTCTTTGTCTGAATTCACTCATGATAGCATCTAGATCCATCCGTGTTGCTGCAGATGACATTATTTCATCTTTTTAATAGCTGGGGCCCTTTTTCTTATTTAAGTTTCTGTTGTTGTTCTTTGTTTTTTTATTATGGAAGTGAATACAGAATTGGAGAAGGTAGCAAGTGAATTTAAAGTACGGTTTAGATTAGGGGGACTTATGACCCTAAATATTTTAAGATCATAGTACTTTTAAGGGTTATGAAATGAGATTATGAATGTTTATGTATTTTGGAAAATCAACAAAGAATGTGCATGTATTTAAAAGTTGGTTTAAATAGTTGATCCCAGTAAATCATTCATCGTATTAGGACAGGAAATGAGATATTCTTTACTTGCTGAATATCAATTAATTGAGTCAGCGGACTAAATTCCTTGTCTTTTTCTATTGAATTCATTATTGCTTGGAATTCACCAGGCAAGTAGATTTGTTACTTTACAATCTCATATTTGTTTACATACATATTACTATTAGAAGTTTTTAAAGAGATAATGATGTTTTATCTGTGCCCTTGATATGACTATTATCCTAACAAGACCAAGTAGTTATAATTAATAACTATTTGGTCTTGTTAGGTTCTTTGAACATAAGATTATCTTTCATAATAACTTCAGCAGAAATGCAATCAGTCATTGTAAAGAATGAGAAGAGTCTGTTGATTCATAATGACTCTTGTTTTCTCCTACCACATCCTTCATCCTTCCCATTCATAGCAATCAGTCTCCCTCTGCAGCAGATGGATGGATAATGCTTGGCAGGTAGGGGGGCAGGGAAGGGGGGACATGGGCTCATTATCAGAATTAGGGTTACCTTTTTGATATTTGCCTTACCATAAGGAAATTATCTAGGGCTTCCTTGGTGGCTTAGCAATTAAAAAAAAGAAAAAAAATCTGCCTGTCAGTGCAGGAGACGTGGGTTTAATCCCTGGGGTGGGAAGACCCCCTGGAGAAGAAAATGGCAACCCACTCCAGAAGTCTTGCCTGGGAAATCCTGTAGACAGAGGAGCCTGGCGGGCTACAGTCCATGGGGTCCCAAAAGAATCAGACATGATTTAGCCACTAACACTCTTAAAGATTGAAATTGAAGCTCATGGCTAAAGTATGAGAGCCTAAGTTCTAACAGTGAAGTTGATGTCTTCTGGATATATACTGGCTGTATGCTCTATTTTAAGCAGTCTGCAAACTGAAATAAGACAGACAAAAGTGTTTTTAGCACATCATTTACAGTGTTCAGCCCTAGGGAATCAAGCTGGGAATCTGGGTCTTTCATATGTTACAGCAAGACTCAGGAAGTAGAAATTCATGAATGAAAAGAATATCACCATTAAACTTTTCTCTCTTTCCCCTTTCTCCGAAGCAACACAGTATTTTGGAAAGTTTTGAACAAAGTTCTTTTAATACCCAGCTGAGGACCTCCATCCTTCTATAAACACCTGATTAGGTCACAAAACTGTTTTTGTCCATGGTAGAAATTTAAACTGCTGATGTATTTTGCAGGAGGCTCCAATGAGTTCACTCCCTTTGCTCTAGAGTTACTAAATGTTTGCTGTCTCTCTAGATTGCTAGATGTTTAGCTTGTAGAACAGAGTCCCATGTTCAGTAGACACTGAACACGTCTCAGGTGAGGACATGTGTCCTAAGACTTTTTTTATTGCCTTTCACTGACAACTCCCTATTTGTACCTTTCAAAAAAAAAATTGACCTTATCTAGATGGGATATTCATTTATTGCATTTTGTGTGTTATATGTACAGATACGTTTAGTTCTAGTACACTTCCCTAGGCAGAATTATCCAGTTCAGTTTTTATGTTTTTCAATGGAAAATAAAACCATTTTCTATTTAATATACTTTGACTTGGCTTGATTTTCTCCATTGGCTTCTTACAAGTTTTGTGTCTAACTGTACTTATTGCGATAAAGTTTGTGGCTGTCCTTCTCTACCTGGAAGATATGGTACACTGGGTAAGAAAATAGGAATTAATATTATTGATCACTAAGTATATACCAAGTGCTATGTTTAGTTTTTAGCTTCTTCCTTAAGCTCCATAAAACTTCTTTGAGGGGAGTATCATTATGTCCATTTTAGAAGTGAAGAAATTGGGATTCTGAAAATATAAGTAGGTCAAGTCAAAGAAGTAGATGATTCCATGCTACACTATGGAACATACATAGTTGATAGGATTTCTCTCATTTTTCACTCCCACAATATGATATTTCTTACTTCAACTGATAACTTTAGAAGCATTCTTCATCTTGGAGCCTAAAATTTGATTGAGAAATAGTCAGTATTCAAATACAGGATTAAAAACTTATATCCAAACATTTTGAGCACTTTAAGTACGTATAACTAACTGCAGATGTCTGGAAAACGTTTAATGGAGTGACAAGCTACTGTTCATGAAAAAAAAAAAAAAAAGGCTCTATTGCTGGTTTGGAAAGGCCTAGATTTGTGTCTCGGCTTTCGCTTTCGTCACCCTAGCCTTCTTCCTTCTCTTCCACATGTGCTGTGTGGTCTTCTCAACCTCTTCATTCACTCAGCCTTGGCCTTTTGGAATACTCACCTTTATGTCTTGTGTTTTTTAGTGATTTAAAATAATTATTAATTAATCTACTTTTGGCTATGTTGGGTCTTATTTGTGGCACCCAGGCTCAGTAGTTATAGCACAGAGACTTAATTGCCCCGTGGCATGTGGGATCTTCGCTCCCTGACCAGAGATTGAACCTGCACCCCCTGCTTTGGAAGGCAGATTCTTAATCACTGGACCACCAGGGACGTCCTTCCCCTTTTAAGTTTGGCAGAGTTCACAAGAGGAGTTACCTATTCCTTATGAAAGTAAGCGTTTCAACACGTTGCCATCATTGCTGCTACTGCTGCTGCTGCTAAGTCGCTTCAGTCGTGTCCGACTCTGTGCAACCCCATAGACAGCAGCCCACCAGGCTCCCCCATCCCTGGGATTCTCCAGGCAAGAACACTGGAGTGGGTTTGCCATTTCCTTCTCCAATGCATGAAAGTGAAAAGTGAAAGTGAAGTCGCTCAGTCATGTCCGACTCTTCTCGACCCCATGGGCTGCAGCCTAGCAGGCTCCTCCGTCCGTGGGATTTTCCAGGCAAGAGTACTGGAGTGGGGTGCCATCATTAATAAATAATTTTTCTTCCTTTCTGCCTGTTGATAAGTGGTTTATATTTACAAAGAGCATATTTATGTTTCACTGAAGTATAATTTACACATAATAAAATGGACAGACCTTAAGCATTCAGTTCGGTGAGTTTGGCAATGCGCATGACCATATGGCCTTTACTCAAGGTAAGATGCAAAACTCATTCCACAAGCTTCCCTTGTGTCCTTCTGCAGTTAGTTACCACCACCTCCCTCATCCTGAGGCAATCCCTTTCCCATATCTACCAACATAGATTTGTTGTGCTTATTAAAATGTTTGTGAATGAAATCACATAGTATGTGGTCTCTTGTATCTGGTGTTTTTTGTTCAGCATGTTTTTGAGATTCATTCACGTTCCTCGGTGACTTGATAACTGAATGATATTCTATTGTAGTGATATGCCACAATTTATTTATTCATTCTCATATTGATAGACATTTATTTGCTTCCAGCTTTTTAATAACAATGATGATGAACATTTGGGTGCAAGAATTTGCATGAAATTGGGCTTTTATTTTTAAAGGTAAATACTGAGGAGCATCTGCCTGCAATGTGGGAGACCCGGGTTCGATTCCTGGGTTGGGAAGATCCTCTGGAGAAGGAAATGGCAATCCACTCCAGCACTCTTGCCTGGAAAATCCCATGGATGGAGGAGCCTGATAGGCTACAGTCCATGGGGTCTCAAAGAGTCGGACATGACTGAGTGACTTCACTTCACTGAGGAGCATTAATAGTTATATTGTGGGTCAGGTACATGTTTAACTTTTCTAGAAACTACTACTTTTCAGAATTATTTGCAATTTTATTCTCCTACTCTTAGTAATACATGAGCGTTCTAGTTACTCTACCAACAATGGTGCTGTCAAGAATGAAGTGGTAGCTCATTGTGGCCTTAATTTTCATTTTCCTGATGACTAATTATGCTGAGCACCTTTTCCTGTGCTTATTGGCCACTCATCTTTTTGTAAAAAAAGCACAAAGTTTCTGTTAAGTCTTTTGCCTATGTAAAAAAAAAAAAATTGGTTTTCTTTTTATTGTTGATTTTAAAAAATTCTTCATATTTTGTGGATACAGGTGTTTTTGTTGAATATGTGTTACAGTTTTTTTGTTAGTCTTTGTCCTGCCTAATAATTTCCTTGATGTATTTTTTTAAATACATCAAGAAAATTAAATACATCAAGAAATTTAAAATCCTGATAAAGTCTGCCTTTTCAATATTTTTATTTATAGTAAGTGTCCTGCCCTAAGAAATCTCCCTAACCTCAGGCCAGGAGACTATTCTCTTTTCCTCCAAAATATTTTATAGTTCTAGCCTTTACATTTATAATAGTTTTAAGCTTCATCTCAAATTATTTTTTTGTCATAAATAGGAATAAGGTAAGGATAAAGTTATTTTCTCCTATGTAGATACCTAGTAATTTCAGCATTTAGTTGGTGCCTTGACTGGAAAGTCAGTGTCTACTAATACATGTGGGTCTGTTTCTGGCTGCTCTGCTCTGTTCCACTGGTCTATTTGTCTACTGTATGCCAATGTCATGATTATTATTGATTCATAGTAAGTCCTGAAATCTGGTAATTTAAATTCTTTATCATTACAGCTTGTTGTTTTTAACTGAGGTTATTGTTTTTGTCAATTCGAAAGCCTTTTATCTTTCCATGTAAATTTTATTACAGCTTGTCAGTTACATTAAAACACCTTTTGAGATTTTGATTTGAATTGTATTGAATATATAGATCAGTTTGGAGAAATGGAAAAGTGTTAGTCACTCAGTCATGTTCGACTCTTTGTGACCCTATGGACTGTAGCCTGCCAGGCTTCACTGTCCGTAGGATTCTCCGGCAAAAATACTGGAGTGGGTTGCCATTTCCTTCTCCGGGGATCTTCCCAACCCAGGGATGGAACCCAGGCCTCCTGCACTGCAGGTGGATTCCTTACAGTCTGAGCCAACAGGGAAGCAGGGGAGAAATGGGCATCTTAAAAATATTGAGTCTATTGATCTATAACTAGAGTATGGATATCATTCCATTTATTTAGGACTTTAAACTTGTATCAGCAATATATTTGTGCTCAGTACACAAGACATAATATTTTCAGACTTATTTCTAGGTTTATGACTTTTATGATAAAATGATACAAGGTATCATTTTAAAAGTCTAGTTTTAATTGTCACTTGCTAACAGGTAGAGATATAATCATTCCTATATATTGACTTTGTATCCAAGGCTGCAGCCTTGTGAAATTCACATATTCTAAAGGATTTTTTTCATGGAGTCTATAGAGTTTCGTAAAACACACAGTCATGTTATCTGTGAATAATGAGAAATTGGTGTTTCCCTTTCCAGTCATTGTGCATTTTATCTTTCTCTGTTGCGCTAACTAGTTAAGACATTTAGTACAGTATAGATAGAGGTGGTAACAGTGGAAATCCTGGTTTTGTTCCCAGACTTAAAGGGAAAGTGTTTAATAAATCACCATTAAGTATGATATTGTCTTAAACTGTTAGTCGCTCAGTTGTGTCTGATTCTTCACCACCCTATGGACTGTAGCACTCCAGCCTGCCTGTCCATTGAATTATCCAGGCAAGAATACTAGAATGGGTAGCCATTCCCTTCTTTGAGGGATCTTCCTGACCCAGGGATCGAACCTGCCTCTCCTGCACTGCAGGTGGATTCTTTACTGTCTCAGCTACCAGGGAATTTGTTTCCAAACTTAAGGGGAAAGTGTTTAATAAATCACCATTAACTGTGATCTTAACTGTAGTTTATTCACAGGTGGCTTTTTATCAGATTGTGGAATTTCTCTTCTATCAATAACTTTCTGTACGTTTTTATCATGAATGTATTGGATTGAGTCAATTGTTTGTTTATTTTTTTTCCCCTTGGTATGTGTGTTGAGATGCTGAAATGTTTTTCTTACTCTGTTAGTGTAGTGAAATACTTAATTTTTGTATGTTAAACCAATCTTAGATTCCTAGAGCAATTTTTTTTCTTTAATTCACTGTTCTATTTCTTTGCCAAGCTTCATTCTAATATGTAGGGGAATCCACTGTTGCCTTGAAGAAAGCTCTGTGCACTTTAGCACTGAATCTCTCTCTTTTTTCTTTTTAAAGATTTTTTGATGTGGACCATTTTAAAAATCTTTATTGACTTTGTTACAGTATTCCTTCTGTCTTATGTTTTGGCTCTTTGGCTGCAAGACATGTTGGATCTTAGCTCCCTGACCAGGAATTGAACCTGCATCCCCTGCATTGGAAGGCAAAGTCTTAATCACTGGACCACCAGGGAAGTCCCTCTCTCTGCTCTTTCCTCAGTCCTTCATTGGACTACCCTCCTGCATTATATGTCCCATGGAAAAAAGTAGGTGGATGGGTGAGACTCAGGCTGTAGCTAGGGCTCTTAGGGATTCTGATTTCTCATACCAGGTCACATGGGCTCATTAAAAGTTCATGACAAGTTCAACTGGTTTCTATGGAAGATCTTATTTTTCCTGCCGCTCAGCTATCAGTGACACCAGCCCTGGACGTGACTTTCTCTATGAAAGGTCCCTCATCATCTGGATTTCATTTCATTTTGGTTTATTTATATCCTCGGTTTTCTGTTGCATTTAATAAAAGCTCTGATTTAGTGACTTATCTGACTTCTTCTCAGGGTAACAATGGGAGTAACAGTCTTGCAACTTTTTGCATCTTAACCAGAAGCAGAAGCGCTGCTTGTTTAACTTCTTCCCATCCGCATTTAGGCTACTCTCTGTATAGCTGCAGTTCTACCTCTGTCTTTAATTTCCTCTTCTCTGTAGTTTACATACCAAGTGAATTCCATTCTGTGCTGCTCTTTACATTGTTTTTCCCTTTCTCAAATATTCCAGTTCTTTCTTTGTGCCACTATCCTCTGCATGGGCATGGTACTTGTTCTGTATCATCTGTTCAGAGATTTTGGGTTTTTTTTTAAATTCTGACAATAGAAAAAAAAGGATATTCATCAATACCTCTTCACTTTCCAGAAGAAAATGTTGTTTGCATGGAGAAGCCTGACCCTTTAACAATAAAATAAGAAAATGAATTTACTCATGAAACAAAACAAGCTTCTTACAAAGTGTTGGCGTCCATAGAAGGATGACTGCTTGACTGTGAAATAGCCACGTCCTTATTTTATGGAGGCCAGCAAAACTGTAGTCTCAGTATTTTCACCATTGGCTATCTTCAGATGTGTGAGTTATGGAAACATTGTTGAACGCAGCCTAAAAAAGAAAATAAAAACCAAAACTGGGATTAATTTGCTTTTTTTCCAGTTGAAGTATAAATGGTTAGTTAAGGCTTTTTCCCATTCTCTTTCCCAAGTCAGGCAACTATATTCATGCTGATCACAAAGCATAATCCACCCTGTGTTCCCTAAAGAAATGCTGAGATTAGTGGAGTAGTAATCCTTGTGAGATTTAGAGAGTTCTTCCAAGTTTAGAAGTAGGGTCAAAAATTTGAGCAAAGTATTTGAAGAGGTGGCCCTCAGAAAAATAAATCCATATGACCAAGAAATATAAAAAAGTATTCTGTTGTCCTGTACACAAAATCAAAGGAGCAGTGTGATCATCAGTCTTTGCTTATAAACTGGCAAAAAATTTAAAGACCATTATTGGAAGGGTGTGGAAACAGTGCCCTTTCTACAGTGTTAATTGAATGCAAAATTTTACAACCTAAAAAAAAATCTGCCAGCATCTATGCAAATGAAGTGTTAATGTCCACTTTGATTTAACAATTTTACTCTTAGCTCTCAACCTTACAGATACAAAACTACCAGTACTTAAGGATATATGGAGAAGAATGTTTGAACATTGCTGATAATAGTGAAAAATAAGAGAGAAAGTGTGAATAAATTCTGGTGTGCCTGAACTAGGGATATTATGAAGCCTTAGGGGAAAAAATGATTAGTTACTTAGATCTCTAAAAGCAGACTAGGAAGGAGATCCACGAGGCATTGCATACTTGGGAAAAGCAAGATGCAGAAAATGGTGTGTAATAGAATTCCATTTTTTGAAAATGAATAATAGAAAATGCCTTTATATATGTATATATATTGTGTTTATAGTTAAGCAATATATAA
Source organism: Oryx dammah (assembly GCF_014754425.2). NCBI lineage: Eukaryota > Metazoa > Chordata > Mammalia > Artiodactyla > Bovidae > Oryx > Oryx dammah. The sequence goes on from NW_024070196.1 coordinate 15,294,748, forward strand.
CTGTAAATGAATGTCATGAGTATATAGAGAAATATAAGAGGATAAGAGTATATAGAAAAATATAAGAGGATAAATGCAGTGGGTGGAATAAGGGAGACAAATAGATAATGATAGAAATAGAAAAGAAACAGGAGAGTATGAAATAAAATAATAGTATAATCAAACAGTACTGCTAATGGATTTTCTGAAAGACTTCCTTATTTTAATGAAACAGAATGAAGATAATTTAAAAGGTAAGTGTCGTTTGTATTACTTCCATGCAGAATACATTGTTCTCAGAGAAATGTCACTTTTGCATCCTGAAGTTTCAAAACAGGAGGGCTGCCGGTAGCCTGCATGGGAGGAAACTGCCAGGCACAAGTGGCCACCTAGAGGAATGCTGGTGGGTGCTGGGGGAGATAGTGGACCTGAGGGACCTATTGTCAGGGGGACCATCTGTAGGGAATGAAGGCAGCAGCTGAAACCCTCATCAGGCCAATCAGAGCAGAAGAGGAAGAAGATGGCCATCATTTGCATCACTTGATGAGGTTCTGGGAACTCCCTGAAATAACTAGGGGAACTTGTAGGGGACTCAAGGACCTGAGATGGCAAGTGGAGCTCCATCTTCTTATGCTGTTGTAATTAGCAAACTGGATAATTAAATCATGCTTCCAAACAGATCTAGGAACACTTATTTATTTGTCTGTCCATCCAGCCATCTAGTTATTTACTTATTTATTTTATCTGCTAATGCCCATCAAATGATCTGATAATTGACCACTAGGATTTGTGAGCCTAATTTGCACCCTAAACTGAGAGAGTTTATTTCTGCTTGCCTTTATTTCCTTCTGAGATACTCGCCTCATTCTGATCGTTTTCAGGCAGTTGTGGGTTGTTACCATTTGTCCAGGGACTTATGCTGTGAGCGCCTGGCTGGCCAGCTGTGTCTCATTCATACAGCATCCTTCTTGGCACAGCTGAGGGGCAGGTGGAAGCTTAGGGAACATTCTCTCTGATGGGGCTGATCCCTGCCCAGCCCGGCATGGGCCCTGAGGACACGTGTCTTGCACCGGCTTCCCATTCCTGCTTGCTTTTGCAAACCTGAAATGTGATCTGTTGCCAAAACATTTCTTCTGGTTAGAAAGGAGCAGAATCTAGTGTTTTAAAAGGTTAGTCTGCTTCAGCTCAGAATAGCTTTTAATTACCTTAAGTTTATATACGCAGCACAGTGGAAACAAAGGGAAATTCTAAAGAAACTTAGGCTTTCCTTTCCTTGGAGTTATTTGAATGGAATGATCATTACAGCTAGGTTCCAACTGGTATTTAAATTCATGTGAAGAGTATTTTTAAACATATGGAGAAAAGTTACGAGTATATACCAAAGCAGAAGGTGAGGCCACATTCTGAAAAAAGTTAAAGGACGTCTGGTTCCACATCACAAAGATTTTCTTCTCAAGTTGCCATTAGATGAGTGACTCAGGTTTCATGGCAATAAGTCAATCCATCTTCTAAGACGTAATTTCTTGAGCTTAACACCGAGGGGGCAGCTGTCCTAAGGAATTTAGTGTTAGTTCAGAGACACTGGTATTTCACATAAACTTGGATATAGTTTTGTGCTTTTTTTTGATGTGGACCATGTTAAAAGTCTTCATCAAAAATCAAATTTGTTACAATATTGCTTCTTATTTTGTGTGTGTGTTTTTTGGCCACGAGGCATGTGGAATCTTAGTTCCCTAACCAGGGATCGAACCTGCACCCTCTGCATTGGTTTAATCCTAAGGATATTTAAATTTTAAATAATATACTGATTTTATTTTTAAACTGCCATTTTGATTTTTTTTGAAAAGAACACTGATGGCTATCTTAGCATGTTGGAATATAGGAAAGCAGTTTCCAAATAAAATCTTAATTGGATAGGATTTAAATGTAAACAAGAGCTCATCCACCTCACCCTGCCTCCTCCCACTCTGGGAATTTGAAGCGTGTGTTATGGCTACAACATTTGCTTTTCATTCCTGAGTTTCAATTGAAGCATATTGAAAGGTGCATAGTGGCTTTCTCTGGCCTCTGAGCAACAGAGGAATTGAGGGGTCATTTTAGAAACTCTGGACATGTGCTTGTATATTCGAATCTATGCATATAAGTTTTAAACATGAGTATGTACATAGAGTAATAGACACAGATTTGTATATATGTGTACATTAGGTACGCCTTCAAACTTTAAATTCTAGAATCAAGTTCATTTGGTCCCAAGCAAGGCCAAAAATATGCTTAAGGTAGTGTCAATATTCAGACAATTTTTCTTCTATCTGTAAAGAGAACTTTCAGTTAGTGTAGGCTCAAAGGCAGAAGCATGTCTTTCAAATTCTGTTTTATTGGCTTCTCCATTCTGCTTTCCCCAGCACACACATGTATTGCTTCCCCTTGGTATTAGCATCTTTGACTTTGAACTTGCAACCTAACGAGTATCTGAGAAAAGACGATACCAAACTGGAGATGAATTATTATGAGACCATAAGAGACATTTGAAAAGCACACCAACCATGCAGGAACAAGGTTTCTGGGAAAAATCCGGGTCATGTAGTGTCGGAAACAAATGTAGCAAAGACATTTTCAAACTTGGGGTCAAGGATACAACTCCCTGTCTGCTCAGGGATCCCTACCTAATCATGATGCAGCTTTGAGAACAAAGAACATCAAGTTTAGAATCAGATGCTCTAATCTCAGATCATCTACTTAGTTGTGTGGCTTTGGACAGATTATCTTGGGGTCTCAGTTTCTCCACCTCTGAAGCAGAGACTGTAATACATGGACTGTAGCCCATAAGGCTCTTCTGTCCAAGGAATTCTCCAGGGCAAGAATACTGGACTGGGGAACCACTCCCTTCTCCGGGTGATCTTTGCCATCCAGGGATCAAATTCAGGTCTCCCACATTGCAGGGAGGTTCTTTACCATCTGAACCACCAGAAAGCCCCAGTACCTGTTCTGTCTACTGCTGGAAGGAAAAGAGGCTAGCGCATGTAAACGTGCTTTAGAAACTGAAAATGCAACAGAAATGCAGGCGTCTTCATTGTTTATGGCAGATATTATTCTTGCACTCAGGACATTCTTTCCCAAGTGACAGCAGTATATTTTCAAGAGAAGGCTTAGTGCTTTTCTGGTATCAGACTACTCAAGATTGACCATGTTTCCATGAATTGATCGGGCTGAGTATCTCCTCTGTGTTCTCTTGAGATGACATGTGGCTGGGTGCTGGGCCTGTGCTGTTACACCAGAGCTGTTTCAGTTTGAAACAAGTGAACAGCAATGAATAAGAACCAGTTTTCTCTCTTCTTATTTGAATATGTTATTAACCCAGTACTCTGTATTCTGATACTCCAGTATTCATTTCCTGAGTATTTCTTTCCAAAAATGAAGAAAAACAGCAAAACATAATGTAGGAACACGTCCGCGTTTTTCATTATGGGAGTCATTTTGATACTTGACTCTAATCTTCTGCTTGCGTTTCAAAGGACCTTGCATCTATGGGTCTGTCTTCTAAAACCACACTTGAGAAAGAATGAGAGAAAAAAAAAAAACCCACCTCTTCTTATAAGATTCACTTTCAAATCACACTTATGCCAGATGGGCTGACCAATGAGTCACCTTGTACCTCTTTTTCAGTCGTACAACTCTGAGTCATCATCCAGTTTGATTTTTGAGACATCATTCGAACTGCCCCAAATGAAAGGCTTTTATAGGACTCTTTGACCTTGGATATAGCAGAAAGTTAAAATGGAGAATAAAGAGTTATTTTCTCCTTTCCTTACAATTTGCTTTCTGTCTCAAAACATTTGTTAGGAAGAAGAAGCAGGGTGTTTCTTCTCTAGTCTGACCTCATGAAATTCATGAATGCTTAACTAGATGAGATTGTCTGAAGGAACTTCTGAGACCATAGCCACCTAAAAGTTATAAAAAAAAAAAAACTTATTTTTTTTGTGTGTTTTCTTCTGCAAGGCAAATGGCTTAACCGTTTAGACTCCCAGAAACACCACAGGTAAAAACAGAAGAGAGGACTTACATGAGATTAATTAATTAAACATCAAACCAGAGTACAAATGGTTTTGGATGGTAGATGAAAGGAGAGGATTATCTCACACTATAGCCATAGAGATTATTTCACCTTTTACAGCAGTGCTGATTGTAATTGGGACATCACAGAACATAAAGAACAAATAAATGCTATAAAATTTAATAATTACACAGAATTTGTATATGTAGTATTACAGTTGAACTTCTGAGAGTCCTGATTGTGTCTGGGAACTAGAAAGGAATTTTAAACAATTTGCTCAAGGTCATATTGAGATGTCAGCCAAAATCTCAGTCTTCTGATATTGAATCTGTTGGACTGTGGGAGATTTTGCAGGAACAGTAAGTTTCCTAACTCTATGAATAATTTGAAGTTGATGATGACTTTCAATCAATCTGCTGCTGAAGGTAACCACCCTTGTAAATGTGGTTAAGAACTTCCTCTTTACATTGACCTCCGGGAAAGGGAAGAAGGAGAATTTACATTTTGAAGGATCTGTCCATATCTGGACTGCCTTAGCTAATGCATCTTTCTCTCAGGTCAGTGTAACTAACTCCAGGTACTGAAAGCAGTGATGACCTTTCTATTGTTCATTTCAGTTTGGATAAGCCTACCTTAGGTTGCTCTGTAGTAGCTATAGCTGTGTTCGTGTTATTCGGTACCTGTCTCAAGTTAGCTGAGTTATAGCATGTGAGGCTTCAGTGTTAATGAACAGGCATCCAAGAGGAGCTAAGCCAGGTTGCCAAGTGATCACGAGAGCTTATTCCAGGTTGCTGACAATGTCATGATAAAAATAGTCAAATGAAGAAAACTATATATCTTAATGCTGTTTCCTCCAATTTCAAGTTCCTAGAGATTATTTGCTCTGCACTGTTTAGTCATATCAGGATTTATTGATTCACATAAATGCGGTTTTACTTAGTCTGTAAAATGTTGGCTATATCAAAAAAACATAAAAATATGACACATGCCCAGGATTCTTTATATAATTTGATTTTTGTTATCAAAAGTTTCACATGCAAATGAGATATCCATGTGGAAATATTTAAGCAGTCATTTGGAAATAGGTGCACAGAATTAGTGAAAAGGGACAAGATTCATATCGTCTAGAAACACCTAACCGTTTCTTAAAAAATTATTTTGTATTTTTCTCACATAGCAAGAGAAAGGGGGGTATTATTCTAATCTGTCTTCTCAGAAAAGGAAACTTGTCCCAGATTTTTTCTTGCATCTCATTGATAGAACTGTGACCCATAGTCACCCAGTAGTAGCAAGGGGAGTTGATAAAACAAGTATCTGTTCTTTTAAACTTTCTTTATTTGAATGTACAAAAAAGAAGCAGGTTGGAAATGACTTTTGCATTAGGAAGTAACCACAGTCTTTGGAACAAAGATTTGGAAGACACCTTTACAGATGTGATTTTTGTAAATGAGAGACTCAAGAAAAAGAGTAATAGGAGAAAATGGTCAAAGTCCAACAGTTGGAATCCATGACTTCCGGTGAATAAGAGATGACTACACTTAGCAGCAGCAGCAGCAGCAGCAGCAGCAGCTTTCAGTAAAAAGATAAGGAACAACCTCACACCCATTAAGATGGCTACTGTCCAAACACCAGAAAATAACAAGCTAGGATATAGAGGGACTGGAACCTTCATGTACTGTTAGTAGAAATGCAAAATGGTGCAAATGCTACTGGAAACAGTATGGAGGTCCCTCAAAAAATTAAACACAGAATTACCAGGTAATCCAGCCGTCCCACTTCTGGGTATATGGCCAAAACATTGAAATCAGGATCTCAGAGATATTTGCATGCCCTTGTTCAAAGCAACACTATTCACAATAGCCAAGAGGTAAAAGCAACCCAAATTTCTGTCAGTTGTTGAATGGATAAAATATATATGCATATACATCCAATAGATTATGCAGCCTTGAAAAAAGGAAATCCTGTCACATGTCACAACCAGATGTACGTTGTTGACTGTGCTAAGTGAAATAAGCCAGTTGCCAAAAGACAAATACTGTAAGACATCATATATATAAGATATCTAAAGTAGTTAAATTTCTGGAAACAGAAAGTAGGATGGTACTTATCAGGGGCTGGGAAGAGGGGAAAAGGGAAGTTGTCATTTAATGAGTATAGAGTTTCAGTTTTGTGAGACAAAAAATGTTTGGAGATCTGCTTTATAACAATGTAAATATAATTAACACTATTGAATTGTCTACTTAAAAATAGTTATTATATAGCTTGTGTTTTTTCCTCACATTATTATTTTTTTAAATCAGTACCTTAGCTTTCTGCTATGGTAGGTTTGAGCTAGGGACCAAAAAGTTGAATTTCTTATATGTGTCCAGGTACTGCTGACACTGGTGGTCCATTGGTCATACTTTGGGAATCACTGCTGTGATGTAAGATTTATCACTTAATCCCATAATCCTCCGTGTAAAGTCTAGCTCTCCTTTAGACTGTGAACTCTTAGAAGGGATACCATCTGGGTTATCTTTGCATCCTCAGGTTCTAACCTACTATTTGTGTTGAATAAAAGAAAAGAGATAGGGAAAACAAACAAACAAAAAAGCAGTGATAAAAAAAAAAAAAAGAAGAAGGGAACCAGATAGTGTAGTGCCCTGAAAGTCAAATTAGTGGAAAGTTGCAATATAGAGGTGAAGGTCAGTGTTGCCTAGTTCTCAGAGATACTAAAAAAGGTGAAAAAAGACCACTGGATTTTGTGATTGGGAAGTTACTAACCTTTCAGAAAATAGTTGGAATCCAAGGGATGAGGAATAAGTGAGGTGCTAATATTGTAAAGACTGGATCGCAAAAAAAAAGAGGAGAGAAATGTGAATGAACACACAAAAAGGTTTTAGTTTGGGGTAAGTTTGAACACATTTGTGAAGAAGATCTGGGCGACCTAAGTAAACTATAGGAGTGCCCAGGAATTCTGGGGTTGTGGCAAATAGAAGTCCAAGACAGTGAGCTAGAAGTTTCTTGCTTTTACTAGAAATTCCTGGTTTGTTATTATTATTATTATTTAATTATAAAGTTTCTTCTACAGCAGTATTTATGTTACAATCTCTTTCTTGGATCAGCTTACCAAATGAGAAATAATGAAATACTTGGCTTGAACCTATCTCATTTGGGTAACAAGAGGAAATGACGATTATTTTTATGATGTGTTTGGAGATTCTGGTGGGAAGGAAATGGTGTTATGTGAAATTCACCAGTAGTAGGACTTCCTTAAAGAAAATATGTTGAATATTGCCTAATCATTTCTCAATGAAAATGTATTTTAACTAGTTTGGCAAGTCCCAGGATTCCACAATATTTATGATAAAGGAAAATCATATGGAAGAATGAGAGAAAAAATATATGTGAAATTACATTCAGTGATGGCTTATATGCTCTTTTCCCAAAGTATCTCAAAAATACTGCAAGACAGAACATCCTCCTCTCTTTTGAGGGATATTCTTCATTATTCTACATCTTCCAAAATGTTTACTAAAATGATTTTGCAAAGAAATCCAGATCATTGGGGAAAAAAGTTACAAGGAAAATGTTAGCTTGAAAAATGCATTTTTGTTTGGAATGTTAGTCTCCAAGATGATGGCGTAGATGGTGAACTGTGCTCCTCTGAACCAGGGTTTATTTCCAGGTTTTGACATTTACTGTGTGAGCAGGGGCCAGTAACTTAATCTTTCTCGGCCTTAGTTCATTCGGCGATGAAATGATTATAGGAGTAAATATTACACTGAGTGGTTTTAAGGACAGAATGTGATGACTGGTGTAAATTTTCTGGTGTAGCACCTGGCGTGTAGAAGCTGCTCAGTGCACGCTAGCTGCTACTGCTGGGGTTCTCAATGTGATGCTGATGATGCTGGTGGTGGTGTGTTAGCGATGGTGATGGTGGTGGTGTGTTAGCGATGGTGATGGTGGTTATGATGGTGCTGGTGATAATACTTGTTTATATTTTACCACTACAATTAACTTTGGAAAAAGTTGTTTTTTGTTACTTTGCTTTAATAACTACAGAAAGAGTCTCATCTAGGTATGTGATAAAACCTAGTATTTCTTACATGACTCTACATTTTTCTCTTTGAAGACATGTAAGTGAACATGCAGAAAGATTTTATTTCTATTTTGTATGTGCAATCATCATCATCCTTACCGTAATAACAATACCTTAAAACTACCGCTCTGTATAATGCTCTGTTTTCTAGGCTTTCCCTATTTACTCATTTAAGCTTTACAGAATACTTAGATAGATACTATGATATCTATCTATGTATCTATGATACTGTGATATCTACCTAGTATCTATGATAGTAAAGATAGATACTATGAGTATGATCATCATTTTCCAGAAGAAAAAAAATAAGACACAGAGACGTACAAAGCTCTTAAGTAGAACTGTCCAGATATAAACCAGGGCATTTAGTTCCAGAGTCTGTAGTCTACTTAATCACTATGTTTTAAATGACCAGAAATAGCATGGTAAATAATACTTATTGTCTAGATACCTATTATATTTTACCACAGAAGTGTTTTTGCTTGTGTAGTTTAGGTTTCGAAGGCAGAAATTCTAGCAATTTCACTAAAATAGATTTTTCACTAAGTGTTTGAGATTTATGATCTTAGAATTTCAGCACCTTAAAAGGTCAAACGTTGTTACTCTATTCATCTTCTCAAACACTTTCTGCTTTATGAAAGGGCACCCATCTATTCAATATAGATGCAAGAGTAGAATTTATGACACGTACAGGTCTTGGCTCTTCAATCATCGTTCTTTCCACTATACTGCATTGTGTAGGGTCAGAGTTTCAAAATAGCAATTGTGAGAGCCTGCAGCTATTTCCCTGTTCTGGCAAAGAAAAGAAATGATTCCATTTAAAATGCTCTATATTTCAAGTCAAGGAGAGAAGTGCCCTGCATGCCCTTGAATTTATTTATTTACTTGTAGGCAGATCCAGAGGGTAAGTCCTTGATATCAGGGCTGAGATCAAGGTATTAGTACAATTGACTTAAGCCATCTTGTGAGATCCTGTTTATGGTGATAGCAAGTAAAGATGCTCAGGTATTCACTTCCAATATGAGAAGGTGGAGCTAAAGTGCCTTCCGGGAGAGGAAACACTTTTGCTGATGGTAGGGATGAACAGGATGTCGTCAGCCTACTTATTTGTTCTTTAGAATGTGTCAGGCAGCCTAGGCAGAGATACACATCCCTACCAATTGTCAGAAGACCGACTGAAAAGGAAGCAAGGATTTGGGAAGGGAAAGCTGCCCTTCGTTGAAACCCTGACAAGCCTCTCTGCCCTTTTCCATTGCAGAACCAATCCCAAGTGATATTTGCTGCCTGTTTTGCTGTTGTTTTTAAATCTTGACTTTAAAACTTGACTTTCTTCAGTGTACAGTATTGTATTATGTAAACATAAGGCTTGGTATCTAGTCAAAATCTTGAACTACTTTTATCAAGGTGATATATTTTTCAGGAAAACCCAAAAGACATTTAGAACTCTGCAGTAACTCTGTGGGGACTCATTGTGCAGAGGTTGATGTATTTCATGAGAGTAGGTGATTTTTCAGTGCAACATTGTCCCAGGCTGATAATTGACTACTAGGAAGGCATTTATTTATATCTGGAACATGGAGATTGGGGATAAACAGATTTGGGTGTGAGTATTAGATGTCTGTGAAGACCTTGAACAGTTAACGCCGGGTGTCAAGTTTTTCTCATTTGGGGAGGCATGAATAAGAAAATGGACATAGGCTGCAATATTGTCTATGAAAGCTAATATTGTCTGTGTAATCAATGTATTTATTTGTATTGGTGTATGAGTATGTCCTATGAAAAGTTTCATAGCCATGTGGCCTAAGCCAGACCTATGAAACATTAACTGATCTATCAGGATTTTGTTTGTCCTGGAAATACTGGAAGTAAAAGCCCTATTTTTAGGCCATAAGATGAAGTTCTCATAAATTTTGTTGTTTCCTGGGAAAAATCTGTTTGCTAACAAGAGGGGAAATCAGAACCCCAAGAATCCAGACAATACTTGGTACCAGGAACTAGGTATCCTTGAACAAGAATCACCCCTGGATACTTCAGAGGAGCTGACAAATTCTAGCATTCCCTATCTTTCTCCTTTTTTTCTTTCCTTCCTCCCTCCTTCCCTTCCTGTTGCCCCTTCCTCCTCCTCCTCTCAATGAGAAACCTGTGAGAAGCATCCAGACTCTTTAACCCGGCACACACGTTTCTTCTGGACGTGACCCAGGTGTATTATCTCAGCGAGTGTTTTCCTTTATTCTTCTACACATACTGGGAGTCCTATACTGAATAAGATAATTTGAATTATCAAATAAAATGTAAGAATAGTAAGTCCAGAGACTTATTATTCTTGGATTACTGGGCATCCCATCACATCTATTCCTTTATAGACCCATTTTCACCAAATCTCCTCTCACACTCATCTGCCTAGTATTTCCTGAGCAGCTCCTTAGGGAAGCGTTGCTTGATGACTTTTTTCATTTATTTATGTCATTATTTTCTCTCATACCATAAGAGTTGGCGGTACAAACATATATTTGAGCAATTACTTGAGTACTTTGAGCATTTTGTTTCTTTGCATGCCTAGATCATATGCCTTTTGACTTACAGGTAGTATTTTTCACCATTCTTTAGCCTCGCTGTCTCTCAGATTATGTGCTTTTTGAATAAACAAATAAGTATGTACTTTTTTTTAAAATAAGTGGTTCCGTGCTATATGCGTGCGTGCTTAGTCGCTTCAGTCATGTCAGACTCTTTGCGACCCTATAGACTGTAGCCCGCCAGGCTCCCCTGTCCATGGGGATTCTCCAGGCAAGAATCCTGGAGTGCATTGCCATGCCCTCCTCCAGGGGATCCTCCCAACCCAGGGATCGAACCCATGTCTCTTAGGTCTCCTGTATTGGGAGGCAAATTCTTCACCACTAGTGCCACCTGGGAAGCCCTCCATGCTATACAGGCATTAGTTATTATAAAACATAAAGGAAAAATACATTAATTACTAATATTACATGATTGAAGAAATAGGGATGTCATTGTCCAAAAGTTTGAATACTAGAAAAGAAGGAAATTCTTATTTGGTTTTGGAGACACTGAATTTAACTTGATATTGGTACTAATGAAGACACTAGAATTTAACTCAATGTGTGGAATAAGATACAGAGAAGAATCATCACTTGACACTAAACTCTGTGTGGCTGTAATGTTAGTTTACTTGTAAGATATATGAAAAATTAACTGCTTTAATTCCAGAATCAAGGACAATGACCTTTGTTTCAATGGATGATTTTGTATTTGTAATTTGCAAGAAATTGTGTGCTAGAGAAAATCCACTCCTCCATCTTTAATCTACTCAAATCAAGATAAGAACAATCATGCAGTGATTAACCAGACAGGAAGTATTGAGCTCTCATTTCTGGGTGGAGATGGAAATAACTAGGGGGAAAACCAGATATAAAGGAATCAGATTAGACCTCCCTTCATGTATGAATAAACTAAGGGAGAGGGAAGTGAAAGTCGCTCCGTTGTGTCTGACTCTTTGTGACCCCATGGACTATATATAGTCCATGGATTCTCCAGGCCACAATACTGGAGTGGGTAGCCGTTTCCTTTTCCAGCTGATCCTCCCAACCCAGGGATCGAACCCAGGTCTCCCACATTGCAGGCGGATTCTTTACCAACTGAGGCCCCGGGGAAGCCCAAGAATACTGGAGTGGATAGCCTATTCCTTCTCCAGCAGATCTTCCCGACTCAGGAATCAAACGGGGGTCTCCTGCATTGCAGGCAGATTCTTTATCAGATGAGCTACCAGGGAAGGGAGATGGAGGGAGAGAGAAATTAGGTAATGTAGCTCTCATTTACGTTCCTTAACCCTTGCTGGGGTTCTAGAATTGGCTGCTCCCCGCTCCTTCCACCATTCCTGTCTGGTCCTGCAGAACCATTCCTGGCTCCATCTCTCAGCAGGTCCCCTGAAAATCTGGTCCCTTCCTTCAGCTTTCCCACCATGGGTGTTGAGGACCAGTAGCTGTGGCTACATTCCCAGTGCTCCCCTGGCCCTTCTTAGGTTCCTAACCCTCCTGTGACTCTGTAACAGTCCTTTTTTTAATCCTCTTCGGTTAAACCATTTTGAGTGTGCCATCTGTTTCTCCCTAGGCCCTGATTGATGCAGCAAATATGACTTGCTTTAGACAGGAAATGTCTTGTTCATTACATAGCCTTTTGCTGATGGTGAGTTCTTCAACGTTTAGGACATTTACATCCATTCGCTCTTTCCTCCATACTGACTATGCCCTATTTATCTTTGCCCTTCTAAGTTTGGATCAACCCTCAGCTCATTGCATTCCTCATAGGATGCTTTAAGGATATCTTTGATCAGTTGAAAATCACACTGAATTCTTACTTTCACTGAATCAGACACCATGAGTAATAATGCTAAACAGCACATAGATTATTGAGTGACAGTTTGCCTACCTAACCCTAAAATAGTTATTTGTATAATCACATTGCCTTTTGTTTTTCCTTTTTCATATATGATTTACCTTAGTTATTCTCATTGAGAAACTAATGAGTCTTTTAAATTAGAAATTGCTGCCTCTAATAATATTTTATTAGAGCCATTTATTCTTTAATATTTTATGCAAAATTATGCTTGTCAGTTTATAATACACGAAGACACTTTTTAAAATCACTGTTGAATTAAAGAAAGATAGGGTCAGTTTATGTAGTCAGGATGTGAGGTCAAGTGGAGTCAGTAAGGAAAATATTTGATTATTTGGATCATTAGTCATTTGGAGAAGGAAACCACTGTAAAAATTTAATGTTTTTTAAAAATAGGGATATACAATCTTTAATGATGTTTTGTGGTTTTATGCCTCCCTGAATCTTGGCTGCTTTAGCAAGGTGCATGCATTATAATGAGCTTTTGTGTGAAATGACTAATGTTGTGAATACACATTGCATTTAACTGATGTAGCCACATGTCTGAAATAAATGCTCCTTATAGTGTTAAGTACAGACCTCTCCAGATTCCTCAATGTGCACTGTCCACATCTAGTGTAAAAGTAGGAATCTGAAAACTGCAGGTTCTGCTGAAAGAGAGGCCTACAGATGTTCGCTTCTTTTTATTTCTTCTTCTGCCTTTTACTTATGGGTTGTTTTTACTCCAGTAAATCATATCTTTGCATGCGTGAGTGCTCAATAATATCTAACTCTTTGCAACCCCATGGACTGCAGCCCACCAGACTCCTCTGTCCATGAGATTTCCCAGGCAAGAACACTGGAGTGGGTTACAAATCTTCTCTGCAGAGAAGCATAAATATTAATGTTATTAATAGTCTCCTTTCCCTGCTAAAGCCTTCATGGCGTCTGTTGATTTTTGCTTCTGTGTCTGTCTAGTTTATGGAGAAGGCCCAGCTCAGTGGGGAACACACAGGAACTGGTTTTATTTTTCGCCAGTTTCGCTCCCCTATTGTGTTATGTCAAATTCCTCTTCCCAGCTGGGTAGCAGATTCCTTAATGACATCCTAGGCGGATGTCTGAACTCTGAAGTCATTTCCCATTACTCAAATTCTGTCCACTGGAAAATTCCAATCTCGTTTCTTTTAGAACACTTTCCCTTCTAACACCATGGATGAGACTCCAGCCTCTTGACCCATGGGGAGCGGTGTGGCTTGCTTGTCTACTCCCCCAAACCCCTTCTTCACCTGCCAGCCCAGGGCAGGATTGCTTGGCCAGCCTTTGGACATCTTCTGCCTCTCATTATCCCTGTGTGCTTAGGTGGGATCAGAGGGAACTCTGCTCAATGCTCTGCGGTGACCTAAATGAACAGGAAATCCAAAAAGGAGGGGATCTGTGTTTTGGGTCGGCCAAAAAGTTTATTTGGGTTTTTCTGTAAGACCTTATGGAAAAATCCAAATGCACTCTTTGGCCAACTCACTACATGTGTAGCTGAATCGCTTTGCTGTTTAGCAAAAACTAACATATTTTAAATCAACTATACTCCAGTAAAAATAAATAAAATTTAAAAAAAAAAGGAAAGTTGTCCCTTACTAATGAGAACTGTTGTATTTTCTCTTGGTCCTTTACTGCTGTTCCTCAGGCTGTGGCTGTCTTCCTATGGCTGTTACTGAGTAGCTGGTTCTCTCCTGAGTTGGGGTGGGAGAGTGCATGGGTTTGTTGAAGGTCTTCGTGGGGCACCAGGGTGACATCCCTTCTGCACGGGTTCCTGAACTTATCCTGCTCAGGTGCCCCATAGCCTCTGGCAGCTTGGGACTGTCACCTGGCTTACAGTTCTTTTCTGTGGGTTGCCGGCAAGGTGGTTTCAGTGGTCTTCCAAGATGCCCATTTGACTATTGAAATCAAGTACTGCAAGTACAAGCTACAACACCCAAATCATCTCCTTCCACCTTGGTATTTTGTCAATTTCCTTTTCCTTCCTATAGGTAGATCCAGGGAAGATCAAGATACCTTGTAGTAAGGAAAACCAGTGAGGTACTAGAATCCCAACCTCTAGTACAGATTCTCCCTGATCCATCGTATTTAGCTTGTTTAATGGGGGCAGATTTTAATTTCCCATTAGCTCAGGAATCAATGACTCTGGAAATCCTCTTCCCTTTCTCCCTTCCCATCTTATTTAGTAGACAGGTAGGTGAAATCAGGAGGGTAAAGTGAGGTTTGGTGGTGGTAAGACTCCTTTTACTGTCTTACAAGGGCTTCCTGGTGGTTTAGCGGTAAAGAATCTGCTAGCAATTCAGGAGCCGCAGGAGACTGGGGTTCGATATCTGGGTTGGGAAGATCCCCTGGAAAAGGAAATGGCAATCTACTCCAGTATTCTTGCCTGGAGAATCCCACAGACAGAGGAACCTGGTGGCTAAGGTCCATAGGGTCACAAAGAGTGGAACATGGCTGAAGCAACTTAGTGTGCCCACACTGTTTTAGAAAGCTCCCAAGATAAGAAACTCTTTTTATTTGTAGTTTTCTTTAGAATACGAGCTACTTATATTCTTTCCATTCTTAAAATTAAACGTTAATCACCAGTTTGAAGCAACAGGAAAAGTCCCATTTAGGATCTTATTTCCTGGTCTCATATTCCTGTGGGCAGAGGCACCAGAGAGAGATGCTAGGAAGAACCATATTCCTCTTCTGGAATCTCTCGTCTCACTTCCCATCCACCACCACCTCCGCCCAGGAGATTCTGTTACCCAGATCAGTAGAGGAGCCCTGGGAAGGAAACTGGAACCTGGAGTCTAGTCTGACCTCTGCAGAGCTCAGTAGCTCACTGGGACTACCCGCTTCCCCATCTCAGATAACCCATCTTGGAGAATGCAGATGGAGCTGCTGCTCCTACTTATCTTTCAGGGTTGTTGGAAAACGAATGAGATAATAGCTGAAAACCCTTTGGAAGAAATGTGATGTATAAGCCTAGGTGGCATTTATATGAGGCACCACCCTAATGGTTCCTCCATCTGATGTGATGTCTTCAGGCTCTTCTGAATGTAACAGAAACATCCCCAGACTCAATGAGCTTTGACATCATGGTTCCTATTGACTTTGAACACTGACTCTTTCTTTAGGCAAGTTATGTCATCTCTTGACGTTTACTTCAGTATTAAAAAAAAAATGTGTAGCAGAATAATGGGTTTATTTTCCCCTCAGAGGCACTCAAAGGGTCAAATATATAGGAAATAAGAGTAGTCTGTGAGACACACAATGTATTTTGAAATATATCTGAGTGCCTCTGTATGAATATATATTGATATAATATAGCTCTATATGGGCTTCCCTGGTAGCTCACCTGGTAAAGAATCTGCCTGTAATGCAGGAGACCCCAGTTCAGTTCCTGGGTCAGGAAGATGCCCTAGAGAAGGGACAGGCTACCCGCTTCAATATTCATGGGCTTTCCTGGTGGCTCAGTCAGTGAAGAATCTGCCTGCAGTGTGGGAGACCCGGGTTTGATCCCTGAGTTGGGGGGATCCCCTGGAGGAGGGCATGGCAACCTACTCCAGTATTCTCGCCCGGAGAATCCCTTGGACAGTGCAGCCCAGCAGGCTAGAGTCCATGAGGTTGCAAAGAGTTGGACTTGGCTGGGCACTCAGCACTTTTATTCATGGTCAACTTAGACGTTCTCCCAGAGTACCTTCTTCAAACTCCTAACATTCATTAGGAATTTCCCTTTTTCCAAATTTCCATAGCATCTATTCTGTGTTTATGTCATCTGTTGCCCTTTATGGTTATTCAGTTCAGTTAAGTTCAGTCGCTCAGTCATGTCTGACTCTTTGCGACCCCATGAACCGCAGCACGCCAGGCCTCCCTGTCCATCACCAACTCCCAGAGTTCACTCAGACTCACGTCCATCAAGTCGGTGATGCCATCCAGCCATCTCATCCTCTGTCGTCCCCTTCTCCTCCTGCCCCCAATCCCTCCCAGCATCAGAGTCTTTTCCAATGAGTCAACTACTCTTCGCATGAGGTGCCCAAAGTACTGGAGTTTCAGCTTCAGCATCATTCCTTCCAAAGAAGTCCCAGGGCTGATCTCCTTCAGAATGGACTGGTTTATCTCTTTGCAGTCCAAGGGACCCTCAAGAGTCTTCTCCAACACCAAAGTTCAAAAGCATCAATTCTTTGGCGCTCAGCCTTCTTCACAGTCCAACTCTCACATCCATACATGACTACTGGAAGAACCATAGCCTTGACTAGATGGACCTTAGTCAGCAAAGTAATGTCTCTGCTTTTGAATATGCTATCTAGGTTGGTCATAACTTTTCTTCCAAGGAGTAAGTGTCTTTTAATTTCATGGCTGCAGTCACCATCTGCAGTAATTTTGGAGCCCCCCAAAATAAAGTCTGACACTGTTTCCACTGTTTCCCCACCTATTTCCCATGGAGTGATGGGACCAGATGCCATGATCTTCGTTTTCTGAATGTTGAGCTTTAAGCCAACTTTTTCGCTCTCCTCTTTCACTTTCATCAAGAGGCTTTTTAGTTCCTCTTCACTTTCTGCCATAAGGGTGGTGTCATCTGCATATCTGAGGTTATTGCTATTTCTCCCGGCAATCTTGATTCCAGCTTGTGCTTCTTCCAGCCCAGCATTTCTCATGATGTACTCTGCATAGAAGTTAAATAAGCAGGGTGACAATATACAGTCTGACATACTCCTTTTCCTATTTGAAACCAGTCTGTTGTTCCATGTCCAGTTCTAACTGTTGCTTCCTGACCTGCATATAGGTTTCTCAAGAGTCAGGTCAGGTGGTCTGTATACCCATCTCTTTCAGAATTTTCCACAGTTTATTGTGATCCACACAGTCAAAGGCTTTGGCATAGTCAATAAAGCAGAAATAGATGTTTTTCTGGAACTCTCTTGCTTTTTCCATGATCCAGCGGATGTTTGCAATTTAATCTCTAGTTCCTCTGCCTTTTCTAAAACCGGCTTGAACATCTGGAAGTCCACGGTTCACGTATTGCTGAAGCCTGGCTTGGAGAATTTTGAGCATTACTTTACTAGCGTGTGAGATGAGTGCAATTGTGTGGTAGTCTGAGCATTCTTTGGCATTGCCTTTCTTTGGGGTTGGAATGAAGACTGACCTTTTCCAGTCCTGTGGCCATTGGTGAGTTTTCCAAATTTGCTGGCATATTGAGTGCAGCACTTTCACAGCATCATCTTTCAGGATTTGAAATATGGTTGTTAGTATACATGGTTTTCTTTTGCATTAAGTCTGTGTCTTTTGGTGTTGGGCAGGAGACTTTAATTTTTTTGGCCATGCCATGTGGCATGCAGGGTATTAGTTCCCCAACCAGGGATTGAACCTTGTGCCTACGGTGGAAGTACGGAGTCCCAGCCACTGTACCATCAGGGAAGTCCCTGTGTCTTTCTTAAGAGCATGTTCTGTTTACTTTTATATTCCCTACACCACCAATCATAATACCTTAACCGAAAGAAATAGAAGACATTTGACATAATGTCAATAGAAGACTGTTGACATAATGGCTTTATAATATAGTTCATAACACTGATGCTCATGAAAGTAATTATTTTATTCATTCTCTTGTCCATGGGTATTTATCTCCTACTGTGAGAGTTGACAATATACAGCCATAAATAAGGTGTAAATGTTCATTACTGTCACGGAACTTGCAGAGGACTCAGAGAGACACAAACAAATCAACAGATACATAATATAATAACAAATTGTAATCAATGCTAAAGAAGAAGTAGGATTTTGAGAGGTTAAAAGGAGGGAGTTTAATTCTACCAGGGGTTATTAGAGAAAGCATCTTTGAGTAGGTGATATACAGTTGGAAACTTGGAGGAAATCCCTTAGCATACATACCTACTTTCATCTCATGGACTAAAATTTGATGCCAAATCTTAACTACTAGGAAAGTTGAGAAAACTGCCAGTTCCAACAAAATTGGGGTTCTGGCAATAAGAAAGAAATGCCAAATTAATAAGAGGTGGGCCAAATAGGTAGGTGCCTGTCCCATCTACCTGAACTAATTATAGCCTTTATTAGAGATTAGGCTAAGGATAGAGTAGGGTCAGGGCTTCCCAAGTGATGCTAATGGTAAAGAACCTGCCTGCCAACGCAGGAGAAGAGATGTGCAGCCTACCAGGCTCCTCCGTCCATGGTAGTTTCCAGGCAAGAGTACTGGAGTGGGGTGCCATTGCCTTCTCGTTAAAGAGGATAGGAGTAAACAGAACAGATGCGGTGGCTGGACCAGCATGCTGGCAGTGAGATGGAGAGACGTGGTTGTATTTTAGAGATACTTAGGAGACAAAAGCAACTAGACTTAGGATAAAGTAGTTGAAATAAAAGGAAAGCATCAAAGATGACTCCCAAATAATGTACAGAAAATATGGCACACACGTAACACTACATAAAATGGCAGCTGCATTTCTATAAATATTTCCTTTTGGTGCCTACTCAACTACTACACGGATTTTGAGATTTTTTAAGTCACTAATAGAGATTTTGAGTCACTTTGGTAGATTTTTCAAACTATTTACATGGCTATTGGAATTGACTTTTTCTCTGTGTTTTATAAATGATAGTCATTTTTTTTTATGTGTGTGTAAGCTAACATAATTAAAAGGCATTCCATTTTGGAGTCATCATAATCACCATCTTCAATCATTATCTAAAATTATATTTTCCTTTCCCTAGAGTGTGTAGATCTCTGACCTGGATTCCAGGGGATTTGCAGAATTAAGAGAGACATTATCCCATCCCTGAAATGACCTAAATTCTTCTCAGCCTACAGAGGGATTTTAGCATTAATTATTTTCAGTGTATTAGTAACTACACTTGGCTTTGTCATGTAAAGTAGTCCCTGAAAGTAAAAGTGTCTGAGATGTATTTTCAGGGTACCTTGCAGTGAATTTCTCTGGTTCCAAATATGTATACTTCTGTGGTGATGACTGTCTTACACCTTGACTCTTGACATCTTCCTATCCATCACAAGAGTGGATGGTTTAGGTGACTAGGTGCTTCACAGGGACAAGACAAAGTACTGAATATTGTTAGAAAGTGTAAATGAACACATTTTATAATTTGACCTCATTTTTATGTCTGCTGGTTTACTGTCATTTACCCTCCTATAAGTGGTCTTTGGGATTATTCATCTTAATTACTGGCAGGTCTATAATATGTTTATATTAAACATGTATAATATATTATATTATATTAACTTATATATATATATATATATATTTGTCAGAAAGTGAAGAGGAACTAAAAAGCCTCTTGATGAAAGTGAAAGAGGAGAGTGAAAAAGTTGGCTTAAAGCTCAACATTAAAGAAACTAAGATCATGGCATCTGGTCCCATCCCTTCATGGGAAATAGATGGGGAAACAGTGGAAACAGTGTCAGACTTTATTTTTGGGGGCTCCAAAATCACTGCAGATGGTGATTGCAACCATGAAATTAAAAGACGCTTACTCCTTGGAAGGAAAGTTATGAGCAACCAAGACAGCATATTCAAAAGTAGAGACATTACTTTGCCAACAAAGGTCTGTCTAGTCAAGGCTATGATTTTTCCAGTGGTCATGTGTGGATGTGAGAGTTAGACTGTGAAGAAAGCTGAGCGCCGAAGAATTGATGCTTTTGAACTGTGGTGTTTGAGAAGTCTCTTGAGAGTCCCTTGGACTGCAAGGAGATCCAACCAGTCCATCCTAAAGGAGATCAGTCCTGGGTGTTCATTGGAAGGACTGATGCTGAAGCTGAAATTCCAATACTTTGGCCACCTGATGCAAAGAGCTGACTCATTTGAAAACGACCCTGATGCTGGGAGGGATTGGGGGCAGGAGGAGAAGGGGACGACCGAGGATGAGATGGCTGGATGGCATCACCGACTCGATGGACGTCAGTTTGAGTGAACTCTGGTAGTTGGTGTTGGACAGGGAGGCCTGGCGTGCTATGATTCACGAGGTCGCAGAGTCAGACACGACTGAGCGACTGAACTGAAGTGATAATGTGTTTATATTACAGTCAGAATTCATATACAAGTTACCAAAGTCTTGATCTTAGGGTGTATGATATGGTCCATTTTATGGTTAAAATTACCTCAAATAATATTTCCTTTGATGTTTCTTTAAAATCCCCTTTTCTGTATGAAATCGAACTCAGAAAGAAATGTATTGTGACATCCTAGTATAATTTTAAAGATGGGAAGTTTCTTTTTATAATAAATACTAAGTAATGATAGTTATCACAAGTCCCTATTTTATAAAATGGGCACAAAAGCCAAATCTAAAGAAAATGGGATTAAAGTTCAGCATGACCAAATCAACTTTGACATAAAAAAGAATTTCCTGCCAAAGGGTTATTTTAACTGTACAAGTTATTAAAGTGGGTTAGGGATTCCAAGACTCAGAGATCCTTGAAAAAATCGAATCAGAATAACACAAAGCATTACTCAAGTAGACCCAACCAAGGTATTAGTTTTTGAATTCTTGTCTCAGCATAATTTACTAATGATGGTGGCAAAAGGAGAGAATGATATTTAATATGTTTTGGAAAACATGCAGGATTTTTTATTTGATAAAAGGTTTAATCATTTTAGTATTTTTACTACTTTGTTTTTCCTTTGCTACAATCAATAGGAAAAAAGAAATGTGGTGTGGGTGCTGAAAATTGGAAGAATGCTAGATGATAAAAATGCAAGAATACCTGTATAAAAGGAGAACTGAAAAATGTAAACCGGTGAGAGCAAGAATAATAAAACTTTTATTAGGCACTTAAGTTCCAGGCATTTATATTTTTTTAAGTAACGTATAGTTGAATTACAAAGTTGTGTTAATTTCTGCAGTACAGCAAAGTGACTCAGTTTTATATAGCTATATATAAATGCATATATGTATACATGTATATATTTATAAATATATATAAATACATATATATGTGTATACACACACACATATATATGCATTTATAATGTTATTTTCCACTGTAGTTTATCCCCAGATATTGAATATAGTTCCCTGTGCTACATAGTAGGATTTTGTTGTTTATCCATTCTATATATTATAGTTGCGTCTGCTTAACCTCAAACTTCCAATCCATCCCTCTCTCATATAATTATTTATCTTATTTATTTAGTCTTCACAACAACGACATGAAGGTAGCTACTATTACCACGACTATATTTACAGGTAAGGGACGTAAGGGTGGTTAGATTGAGTGTTTAGCCCACGTTTGCCCAGTTGGTTGCTAGTGGAGTGGGGACTTACCTAAGCAGTCTGGTTCCACAGCCTGTTCTTTTCCAGTATTCCTTACCACCTCATCAACAAAGGTAAGAGAGAGTCCTGTGGCTGGATTCTGAAAGGTTATCTCCTGGTATAGTGGACAATAAGACATATGCATGTGCAGTGGTGTGACAGTGTCCACTGCAGCTACTGTGTGAAGCCCCTCAGAACGCTAATGACGCCCAACCGGGATATTTTCCTGAGGGACTTAATTTTTTCAATTCCAATCGGACCAACCGTTACAGTCCATAAGTCAGAGGGACCACTTACATACAGATGCCATCTAGAAAGGGAAGATTGCTTGCTTGGAATGATTGCTCCAACAGATACAGGCTCTCAAGCGACTCTAAAGTGGCCTTCTCTATCTAAGTGAGTTCCAGGAAAAACACTGAAAAGTTGGCTGGATTGAACAGTCCATAGTGGAGAGAAAGAGCATGAGTTGGAGCTGGAGTGGTGGATAAAGGGTGTTACTTGAAGGCTAAGATGAGGATTGAGGACAAGTTCTAATACAATAGAAACTCTTAAAGGAGCTTTTGGTTTTGATGAATAAATTATGTTCCAAATTTTCAAGGTTTATTCTGATTGCCGACTGAAGAATTGTTGGAGGGGGTCCTAGTGGACGGAGAATGATAACTCAGGGTTCCTGGAAGAAATGGGCTATGTCATTTATTGGCCGTATGAAAGGAGGAAACATAACAGATTCCATATGTATTGGAGACATTTTTGATATTGGTTAAATGTTGCCTTGATGAAAAATGTTTCAAGAATGGCCTCAGGTTTCTGCAGTGTAGGATGTTAAAAGACTCTAAACAGAAATCTTGTGAGTGGCAAAACAAAAAGAAAGTGGTCTTCTCATGACTGCTTGGTTGAGACACAGGAATTCTGTTTCTAGGTGGATACCTGAGATGGTTTTAAGCATCCACTTCCCCAGGCAGGCCATTAAAGATTTTGGTGCCTGGAGATATATATTGGTAACAAATGTTTTAGGTGACTCTCATAATCAAGGCATCACCTGAGAGGTTTAAAAAATAATTGAAGTCTTGATCCTACTAATTCTAATTTAATTGATCTGGAGTGCAGACAGGGCATGAGCAGATATTTTTGAAGTTCCCCAGCAGATTCTAATGTGCAGCCAAATCTGAGAATCTTTGCTTTAGAATGGGGCTGCTTAGCCAGCGTTACCTTCACATCATTGTGGGGAAATTGGAAACAATTTTCAATCTATGGAGATTTGATTCCTTTAGCCCTTGGGTCAGAGAAGGCAATGGCATCCCACTCCAGTACTCTTGCCTGGAAAATCCTATGGACGGTGGAGCCTGATGGGCTGCAGTCCATGGGGTCGCTAAGAGTCGGACATGACTGAGCGACTTCACTTTCACTTTTCACTTTCATGCATTGGAGAAGGAAGTGGCAACCCACTCCAGTGTTCTTGCCTGGAGAATCCCAGGGACCGGGGAGCCTGTTGTGTTACCGTCTATGGAGTCGCACAGAGTCGGACACGACTGAAGCGACCTAGCAGCGGCAGCAGCAGCAGCCCTTGGGGTATTTGTGTGTGTTTGTTGAGGTAGAAATGATTGGTCTACTTTAAATTTTTATGAGTAACATTTTTTCCTTTACTGCAATTCACCCTATAAACATTATCACTTTTTAGGTCTGTCATGATGTAAAACAGAACAGTACGCATAGCTGTAGAATAGGGCATCTGGATTTAAAACGAAAAGGAAAGAAAACAAAACAAAGCTCTCCAGATAATTATCATGTTCAGACAGGGCTGCCATCCAGTCTGCTAAAATTTTTTTGCAATATGGTTTTTGTATTACTGTAAAATTGCAAGAGATCTAAATGCCCATTCACATAAAATGAGCAAATTGTATGTTCACACTATGAAAGCAGTTAAAAATGAATGAACTCTTTATGTATATTGTAAAAAAAATTTTTAAATAAAAATTACTCTCCAAGTGACTATCAATAGAAAGTTTGGCTTAAAAGATGTAATGTATATACATGATAGAATATTATTCAGTCATAAAAAAGAGTGGAATATTGCTATTGTCAGCAACATGAATGGAACTAGAGAATATTAAGTTTAGTGAAATGTCAGACAGAGAAAGAAAAATACTATATATCAGCTATATGTGGAATCTTAAAAAACACAAATGAATGTAGGTACATAACAGAAATAGCAAACTTACAGTTACCAGTTGGAACAGGGAAGAGGGGGGACAAATTAAAATATGAGATTAACAGATACAAGCTACTGTACATAAAATAGATAAGCAACAAGTATGTATTGTACAACACAGGAAATTATACCCAATATCTTGATATAACCTCTAATGAAATATAATTTGCAAAAAAAAATTAAAAATAAAATGTCATGGATGCGTCCACACATAGGAACATTAACAACTAAATTCAGGACAGATATTATTTTTGGAATTGGAGAACAATAAATGAGGTCAAGAAAAGACATATATAATGCTTAATGTGTTTCTTTATCTACATCTTCCTTTAAAAGTAGAAGTAAAGTGAATATGGCAAATGGTTTGATTCAATTAATTATAGATATAGGAATATCTTTGCATAATTTTTTATTATCTCCATCATCCTCTGTGTGTTTGATATTAATTACAAATTAGTTCACAGGTCAGTGGGTGAGAATGACTATAGACCAAAGCACCATATCATAAAAGCATGCCAGAAAGGACCACAGAATCATTTTAGTCGTAACTCATATTATATTCATGAGTATAAGGGCTTTCCTAGAGGAAGGTGAAGTCTTTTCCCCATTATCCGTGGGTTACATTGTTTGTTTTTTTTTTATGAGGCTTCCCTGGTGGCTCAGAGGTTAAAGCGTCTGCCTCTAATGCAGGAGACCTGGGTTCAATCCCTGGGTCGGGAAGATCCCCTGGAGAAGGAAATGGCAACCCACTCCAGGATTCTTGCCTGGAGAATCCCATGGATGGAGGAGCCTGGTGGGCTACAGTCCATGGGGTTGCAAAGAGTCGGACATGACTGAGCAATTTCACTTCACTTCACTTCTAACTTTAACTTCACTTTACATTGTTTTTGAGGTTTGTCTAAGGAGGATAAGGAGGCTAGAGTGCCTGGGTATGTCCCCATCCCCTGACCACACCATAGCGGTGATGGATTGCATGAATCTCTAGTGACTCGATAGCCCGCTTTGTCTTCCCAACTTCTCATCACTCTTACAGAGCCAGGTCTTTGCCTTCTTCTGACCAGGATCCACAGCGCTTCTGCCCCACTCTCTTTATCAGCCTGCCTATCTCATTCTGCCTTCCCCCAACTGCTTACTCAGCCAGAACCATAGAATGTGTTTTCAAAAAAGTCCTCAACAGAGAATATAGGGTACCCTAGAGTCTCTCACCATCTTCACTTGATTCATCCTGGTTTCCAGCTTGGACAATTCCCATTGTTCAGTTCATTTCATCTCCCTAGACTGTGAGTATGGCTGGAGAAATTTACAAAATCGTGCTGAGTCAGACCATGCATCTGATAATCACTGCTCCTTCACCACTGTTCGCCTTGCTTCTCCTGCCTTCTAACTTCCCCAGTGCAGTGATGATGATGAAGTTTCCAGACTGATCACGTACCCTGACAAAGCTCAACGTTCTTCTCTAGAAACTAGAATCTAGATAATTGAAAATGCTAAGGCTATCCATGTTTTGCTCAGATTTTCTCCTCTTTGTTTCAAACAGTTATATAATTTATATAAGGTTTATATTCCTTCCTGACTTGACCTCTGTCTCTAAGAAAAGTAGATCAACCATCTCCTTAAGAGATGTAAACTGTGCATTGGTGCTCTTGATATTTTCTGTTCATGGCCCTTGACTTCAGTGTTCTTGTGTAGTTTATCTTAGTAGGTACCTGACCTCTCTTTCTATCTGCTCATTTCCTCTGTAATCAACTCCATTCATTGCTGCCAGACTAATCTTCCTAATTAATAAGATACCAGCACGTTATTTCAGTAGCTCCTCATTACCTTCTAAAACAAGGTAAATTCTTTGTAATGTGGCTCTGAGCTGTATTTATACTCTTGTCCCATGAATTTTCTCTTTTAAGACCCTACCTTCTTACAAAGGTAGATCGTTCAGTTTTGTTTAATTAATACTCTCCTCTCTCTTCTATCTAGAATGCCTTCCTCCATGAGTCTATAAAAGTGCAGTGCAAACATC
The DNA here is from genome assembly GCF_014754425.2 of Oryx dammah. Taxonomy (NCBI): domain Eukaryota; kingdom Metazoa; phylum Chordata; class Mammalia; order Artiodactyla; family Bovidae; genus Oryx; species Oryx dammah. The sequence goes on from NW_024070196.1 coordinate 15,320,762, forward strand.
ACCATATTTTTACATTTTTTTAGATCCCCCCAATGTAATATATTCCTCTTTTGAATTTGGATTGTGATTTATACCTCCATCACTTTATCATTTTGAACATTATAAACTAATTGCTTGAATAGTCCTTTTTGTTTTGATAACAGTCTTAAAAATTATAAAGCTACATAGTTCTTATTTTTGCAGCCCTGTAGCATCTACCAGAATATGTGGCAAATAAACAAAATATGAATTTTATTAGATCATGCTCTCAATTTCTCTTGAGGTTAGGAAAGAATTCTGTAGGAAGAAGAGTGATCAGACTGTTATATTGAAAAAGGTTTCTCTTCACGAAACTAATTGGCCTATTTGAGGATCAAAGCCTTGACTTCATTAGCCCCATGTTCTGATGTACTGAACTTCTTCACAAAGTTTGCGTGATTGCACTCTGCCTGCCTTGGATGCCTTAGTCTTGCCAGAAACTGGTAACTTGTGAATCTCCTTTGTGTTGTTATATAAAGAATCTCTGTGCAAAAACATAATTGCTTTCCTCAGCTGAAAAGGTCATGCCTTTTCATAGTAGATAAGAATATGTGCTTCGAAAATAAACTGACAAAAATCTATTTTAGTCCCTCCTTCTGTCCCCATTATTATGACTGGGGATTTAGTGGATGCCAATTAGAATGTAGACATTGAATAAAAGCATATCAATGGCATAGTTTCTGTTTATTAGAATTCAAAGTAATGGTTATCTGAAAGCATAAGTCAGTGACCTTTGTCCCTAAGGAAATATTCTGTTGAAAACAAAGGAAATAACATTTGCATCTTATTTAACCTCCTAACTTCTTTTGTCTGTTTGGGTGTAGTAGATTGCACGCACACACATATACATACACATCTTTGCAACTCCTCCAAAATGAGGTGGAGTCTAAATATTTTCCCACCTTTGAATCTGGTCTGTCTTTGCAATTTACTTTGACCTGCACAATGCAGCAGAAATGAAAAAACAGGGCTTCGGAACCTCTATTTCTGTCTGCCTTATGACTTCTACTTTTGCCCTCTTGGGACATGTCCATGCTTAGTTGCTCAGGCGTGTCCAACTCTTTGACACCCTTCGGACTGTAGCCCACCAGTCTCCTCTGTCCGTGGAATTTTTCAGGCAAAAATACTGGAGTGAGTTTTTCTCCTCCAGGGGATCTTCCCAACCCAGAGATCGAATCTGCATCTCCTGTGTTTCCTACATTGCAGGCGGATTCTTGACCCTCTGAGCCATTGGGAATGCCCATGTCCTGCCAGCATTGTGTAAAAAGCCCAAATGAAAGGTTTCATAGAGAGTCCTGGGTATTACGGCTTTTCTACCCATTCTATCTGAGCCCTCAGGCTATGAGGTCATTTAAAGAATCCAGCCCCAGCCAGCCACTGATTGACTGAGTCACCCACCTTGAGTGGGTCCAGATGAGGTGAACAAAGCTGCCTGATTCACTAACACAATGCCTGGGATGATGCATCACTTAGGTAAAGGTTGCTATGCAGAAATAGGTAATAGATACAGTAGACTTAGGTGAGTGAGGTGTATTGAGCTTGATTCTCTTAACTCTGGAGTGTGGGCACAGGCAAAATTTCCTATTCACCTCATAGCATCTAAAGTAAACCCTAAATCAAGATCATGCCCATGAAAGACTGGACCTCTATGAGTGGCAGTTTCCTGATTTGTAAATTGAGAGCCTTGCATTAAATGCATTTAAGGTCATTTTTGGTCTATTTTCCAAAATATCAACTCATTTTGATAGTTGGAGTCTCTGAAAGAATTGGAATTCATGTTTCTAATGTTCTTCTTTGTCCTTTACCTGAATTGTTCTGGCCAGTTTATTCCTTGATCATCCGTAATAGATGAAAGTTACAAAATAGAAATGGGTGAGAGTTCCAACTATATTGAGGGGCAGGAGCGCTTTTACTCTGCCTTTCTTTGAAAATCTTATTCCTTCTTCATGTAGATAAGCTGTATTCATCCCAAGCTCTTCTGAATTGCCATAGTTACAGGGGGAAAAAGCTACAGGCATAGTCAGGCAGATGATTTATGAAAGATGTCTGTGCATTCCACTGAAATTTTAGTTGTGAGAGTCAGCGTGCACATTTGCTGAGCCTGTGACCCAAAGCTCTAAGAAAATTTCGTCACACACGATACGCGGTATGCTCCACTAGAGGCAGATTGTGAGTATGCTGCTGGAATTTGTCTCTTTAGGTTGGTTTGGGCTGGGCAGCTGTGTTCCAGGCCTCTTCAGCCCACTGGCCATATATATTTGATGTGAGTTCTATATGCTCGCTGGATGTTTGGGGTTTTGCTCCGTGACCCTGAGTAGCATTACATCAATGAAATCACCCAGTGGAGAAAAATGACTTAGACTGCCAATAGTTGTTGAACATAATTGCTCTTAGAACTGGAAAGAAATTGATGAAGATGCAATGTGTAGAATACTGGAGCCAGAAGGCACGGTAGGAACTATTGAGAGAGAAAAGTAGAACTCTTAGAGCAAAAGGATATGCCCAGAGTCCCCACACTAGTTAATGGTATTCAGTGCAGTTTAAAAATAAGCGCTCCATACTGTTACTGCTTACTATTAGAAATCAGAGGAAGATCTCGGGTGATGTGATATGATGACCAGTGCATCAGGAGTGCTGGATATTCCTTTGCATAATATTTTCCCCTCACAACATGAAAATGGATGGCTGAGCAAAGATGATAATCAGATAATCCTCAGTGTACTTGAACATGCATATGTGTATACGTGTGTGTGTGTGTGCATGCATGCACACGTGTGTGTATCTGTATGTACACAAAAGAGATGGAGAGGAATTTTCTAAGGCAGTGATTCACCCTGTTTGCTATGTGGAAAAAATAAATAGCATGAAGAGAAAAAATAATCCCTTTAGACAACTTTTAACCCTCCAAAAGCTCAAAACATGGGCCAGTCGATGTTCTGGAATCCAACTAGCCAGATCATTCTCTCATAGTGCAATGGAGGTTTTGCCTTTTAATTTAGGCTTTAGGAAAATTAAGGTGTAGAGCCTTGAGTTCCCCCTAGAGGCTAGTATTTATACATGCAACTTGAAGAGCACTTCACTGTAGGGAGCCCTGTGGTTCCAGTCTAGACAGTTTTCTAACTAATGCATCAGCATGCTGTGTGTGCATTACTTTTATAAACGTTAACAGAATGAAAGTAGAATATCCACAGTTTTACCTCATGAGTTCAAGGTTGGAGTCATAGACATTATTTCTTTGATGATGGACATTAAAAAATAACAGTAGATGACTTCTAACCTTGTAACATGTTCTGGGTGGTAGCACATTTGGTATCAGGTAATCTCCAAAGTCAAATTGAGTTTGTTGTAGTTATCTGAGTAGTGAAGGGCTTCCCTGGTGGCTTAGACTGTAAAGAATTTGCCCACAATGCAGGAGATCTGGGTTTGACTCCTAAGTCGGGAAGATCCCTGGAAGGGAATGACTAACCACTCCAGTATTCTTGCCTGGAGAATTCCACAGACAGAGGAGCCTGGTGGGCCACAGTCCATGGGGTCGCAAAGAGTCAGGCATGATTGAGGCCCTAACACTTAACACCTACTGAGTAGTGAGCTGGGAAACGCCACCCTCTATAGGCCATCTGTCATCAGCTAAAGTCCCTAGGGACCATTTGGTGCTTCACTGGGATAGGATGTCGCGTCTCATACAGTAGGCTATACCGGAAACAATCAGATGCTGTCATTCAACATTAGTTTCTCAGTGGTAAATCATGGTCACATTGAGGCTATAAAAATGGAGGAGAGGGTGCTTTATCATAGGTGTTTATGAGCAAGGTGTCATAAGCCATCAAATGGGTCCTATCCTATTAAATTAGCAGGGGAATTTGTTAAATTCTTGGTGAGACAGAGGGACGTATGACTTGAGAATATTTTCTAGTGTTGAAAAATAATATCTATATGCATCTATCTCTCTATTTGTACTTTAAGAGTAAAAATGTAATTTTCATATTATATAGGATATAGATTTTAATGTATAGCATAGGAACTACAGATGTGGTTGTACTTTTAACCTATTTTTTCACTGTGCTTCAGCCCTGAGGTTCTAATAAGGGAGGACAGGTAAAAGTTGGTATATTTGCTTTTGAACCTTCTGTTTTCACTTTTTTTGCTGTTGTCGTCTTAATGCTGCCATTGTGGAAGAAGGCCACCTGGAAAGCGTGTCTGGCTCTTTCTTCCGCTTACTCAGTCTTTGTTGCCAGCACCTCCAGCTGTATGGGAAAGGAATTCCTGTAATTTACCGTAACACAAAGCAACCTTTGGAAACATATCCACTGAGCAGACAGGAGGAATAAAACACACTGTTTGGCCAAAAAAAGCAAGGAAGTCCATGTCTAGAAGAACTTGTTGAACATCCCACCAGGAAATATTCATTACTTTCATTTTAGAAGCAGCTTCCGAGATCCGTTGTTATATTTATAGAATACCTGGCAGCAAGCAAATGTAATCCTGAAAGCTATGTTTTATTTCATAGTTTTGCTTTTTATCTTCCACTTTAAAACTGTCTAGGAAAGGATGGGCTCACAAGCATGGCTTTGACATTCTTCTGTGGGCTCTGATGGCATGGATCATGACTGTTTATTACACTCCAGGAAGGAGAATACATCTTAACCCCAATTCTCGAAACTGTCAAAATGGATTGAAATTGAAGAACTTTGACCTAAAAATTAACTTGGGGCTTTGTCCAAAGATCTGACTTTTAAATAACCCTACTCATCTGAGCCACCTTAGATATTTTTACCTATGTTTGTTTTAACTGCACGCGTGGGGTACCTAGGAGAAGTACTTTATTCAGTTTACACATAGAAGCAGTTCCTAAGAAAACAGTGCCAAGATTGGAGTTTAAATCCCAGGTGATCCTTTCACAGGGTTAAAATGTTACTCTGTAAATGTTTGTGAAATGGTAACAGTAAGGCTTGCTCTCACTGCCCCTGTGGAATTACTGAATTGATCAGGGCTCAGTCAGGAGACAGAAACCACACCAGTTATTTGAACAGAGATATTGAATATGAGTAATTAAGTAGGCATAGTATTGGAGAAGGCACTCGTGACCCACTTCAGTAATCTTGCCTGGAAAATCCCATGGACCGAGGAGCCTGGTAGGCTGCAGTCCATGGGGTCGCTGGGAGTCGGACACGACTGAGCAACTTCAATTTCACTTTTCACTTTCATGCATTGGAGAAGTAAACCACTCCAGTGTTCTTGCCTGGAGAATCCCAGTAATGGAGGAGCCTGATGGGCTGCCGTCTATGAGGTCGCACAGAGTTGGACACGACTGATGCGACTTAGCAGCAGCAGCAGCAGCAGGCATAGTGTTGATACCTTTATTTTATTTTTTATTAGAGTATAACTGCTTTATAATGTTGTATTAATTTCTGCTGTACAACGAAGTGACTCAGCTATATGTATACATACAAATGTAGTATTTTTAACAAGGTAAAATTACTACAAAGATGGCAGCTACAAGAGGTGGCTATTGTCTATAGAGGTGTTGGAATAGCTCCAGCTGTTCAGGCAAGAGTTTGAAGTGATTGAAGCTTAGAACCTTGGAGGAAAGGACCAGTGGAGCTAAAATTTGTTGATGACCTATTGATGTTGATGAGCTTAGGCAAAAAATTCTGTAGCCTGAGTGTCACTCTGCAGAGGGCAGGCTAGTGTGGGCATCTCTGAGAGGGCTGCCTTCAGGTTGCAGATGTTGGAGTATTGCGGACTGGTTTTGGCTTGTGCTACAGCAAGAAACAGCTGGTCCTGGGGCGCAGAAGTGTAACTGGGTCCATGCTTTTGAAAGTGTTAGTCACTCAGTCATGTCCGACTCTTTGGGACTCCATGGACTCTAGACCGCCAGGCTCCTCTGTCCATGGGATTCTCCAGGCAAGAATATTGGAGTGGGTTGCCATGTCCTTCTCCAGAGGATCTTCTTGACTTAGGGATCAAACCCGGATATGCATTTCAGGCAGATTCTTTACCATATGAGGTCTTAGGAGCAGCAAGAAGACTACCAGCTCACAGAAAGGAATATGTTTCTTCCTCCTTTAGACTTCTTAGACTCCATCTAGTATTCCCTGGTAGAAAAGGCTAGCATAGAGCCAGTTGGGAAAGCAGAAGCAGGGTTGTGAGAGTTTCAGCCTCAGTATCACATGGCAGAGTGCAGACAGTGGATTTCAAGTCAAGAGTTGGAATCATGGCACAGTCATATGTAAAACAGATTTAAAAATACTGTTTTGAAAATTAAAGTACAGATGTGGATTATAATTTTAAAAGGTAAAGATGGAATTTTGTAATCATTAATATTTCAGCTGTTTTAGATCTTGAGAAAAAAATAGTTCCTTAGATATTAAATGACTTCTGTGTTGTTCATATATCATACCAACAGCAGGGTACTTCATATTTACACCATTGTGGCCCTCTTATGATTGAGGTTCAACAGCTTATTAATAGTTTGCTTATTTGGCTATAATAAAGTACGGTGACTGCAGCCATGAAATTAAAAGACACTTGCTCTTTGGAAGAAAAGCTGTGACAAACCTAGACAGTGTATTAAAAAGCAGAGACATCATTTTGTGACAAAGGTCTATCTAGTCTAAGCTATGGTTTTTCCATTAGTCATGTATGAATGTGAGGATTGGACCATAAAGAAGGCTGAGCACCAAAAAATTGATACTTGCAAACTGTGGTTCTGGGGATGATTCTTGAGAGTCCCTTGGACAGCAAGGAGATCAAGCCTGTCAATCCTAAAGGAAATCAACCCTGAATATTCATTGGAAGGACTGATGCTGAAGCTGAAGCTCCAATACTTTGGCCACCTGATGTGAAGAGCTGACTCACTGGAAAAGACCCTCATGCTGGAAAAGATTGAGGGCAGGAGGAGAAGGGGATGACAGAGGATGAGATGGTTAGAAGGCATTGTCGATTCAATGGACATGAGATAAAGCAAGCTCTGGGAGATGGTGACAGACAGGGAAGACTGCAGTCCATGGGGCTGCAAAGTGTCGGACATGACTTAAGCAACTGAACTGAACTGAAACACTTAGAGAAAGGCTAAGAGTAGGCTGTTGTTTTTTTTTTTTTTAATTTTTAAATTGTAGTATAGTTGATTTACAATGTTGTGTCAGTTTTGGGGGTACAACAAAATGTTCAGTTATACATATATATGTATTGTTTTTCATATTCTTTTCCATTTTTTTATAGGATATAGACTGTATTTCCCTGTGCTATACAGTGAGACCTTGGTTTTTTTTTTAAATATATATAGTAGTTTATATCTGTTAATCCCAAACTCCCAACTTACCCCTTCTCCATCCCTTTTCCCCTTTGATAATCATGCTTGTTTTCTGTCTGTGAATCTGTTTCTGTTTTGTAAATACATTTGTTTGTACCTAGAAGTGATATCCTGTAGTATTTGTCTGTGTTTAACTTGCTTCACCTGGTACGATAATCTCTAGGTCCATCCATGTTTCAGCAAATGGCATTATTTCATTCCTTTATTGTTGAGTAGTATCCCATGGCATGTGTTTACCACATCTTCTCTATCCGTTCATCTGTTGATGGACATTTCTGTCGCTTCCCTGTCTTGGCTATAGTAAACAGTGCTGCTATGAAGATTCAGTTCAGTCCAGTCGATCAGTCGTGTCCGACTCTGCAGCCCTATGGGCTGCAGCACGCCAGGCCTCCCTGTCCATCACCAGCTCCCAGAACTTACTCAAACTCATGTCCATTGAGTCGGTGATGCCATCCAACCGTCTCATCCTCTGTCGTCCCCTTCTCTTCCTGCCTTCGATCTTTCCCAGTATCAGGGTCTTTTCAGATGAGTCAATTCTTCTCAGGTGGACATAGTATTGGAGTTTCAGCTTCATCATCAGCCCTTCCAATGAATATTCAGGACTGATTTACTTAAGGATGGACTGGTTGGATCTCCTTGTAGTCCAAGGGACTCTCAAGAGTCTTCTCCAACTCCACGGTTCAAAAGCACCAATTCTTCAGCACTCAGCTTTCTTTATAGTCCAACTCTCACATCCATACACGACTACTGGAAAAACCATAGCCTTGACTAGGTGGACCTTTTTTGGGAAAGTAATGTCTCTGCTTTTAAATATGCTGTCTAGGTTGGTCATAACTTTTCTTCCAAGGAGTATTTGAACATTGGGGTGCATGTATCTTTTCAAATTAGAGTTTTCTCTGGATATATGCCCAGGAATGGGATTGCAGGATCATATGGTAACTATTTTTAGTTTCTTAAGGAACCTTCTTACTATTTTCCATAGTGGCTATACCAATTTGCATTCTCACCAACAGTGTGGGAGGATTCCCTTTTCCCCACACAGAGAGTAGGCTGTTCAACAAAACAACTTACCACCCAAGTTCCTCAGCCTCATGTCTCACAATGATTTTCTTTCTATGGCTTATTGTATCTAAGCCCATAGGAAATAACTCTGATTATGGTGAGAACAGTCTGCTTCCTACAACAGATTATTTTCAATTTTAGAGTGTATCTTAAAAGAAGAATAACTTTTATTTCTGTCTTACATTTAAGAGAATAAACATATTCTGATTAGATAGTGATCATGGCTTGATTTCTTTTGTACAACTTCTCTGACAATATTGAGTTCAGGAATATTTGAAATTATTTGAGCATAAAATTCTTGGTTTGTCTATTTTTAAACCATAGCTGAAAATAAAGAAATGATGTGTGATTCCATGGTGGTGAGGGTAGGGGGATCAAAAATGTGAGTTTTATAAACAACAATTCTTGATATTATATTCGGATAGAGTGATTATTATTTTTCCTTTTTCTGACAAAATTTTCCACTTCAAAGAGTGTTTTGTGGCTGTATAATAAATCTTTGTAAAATATTTTCATGCATTATTAATACTGAAAAATGGCCTATGTTTTATATTTTCAGTGAAATATAATATTCCTATGCCTTTGCAAGAAGATGGAAAAGCTGATCCAGAAGATTCTCCTTGTGTCTAAATTACTCTTTGGTTTTAAGTTATTTGTTATGGCAGTAGTATGACTTTCCTCTCTTAGAGGACCATTTAGTGCTAAGCTACTATAACAAAATAGATCTTTCTTCCTAAGGACCTAACTTACAAAGACAGTTCAACAGGCAACATGAAAAATAGCGTCCCTTTTATGTCATCTTTCTTTTTTCTTCTCCTTTGGAAAGTGATTCACGAATGTTTCTTTTATCACTGTATATGAGATGCTCTTATTCTCTGAGGAGAAAATGAAAAAAAAAAAAAAAAAGGTATGTTGAGAAAGGGCTCTCTTCTGTGATGTCAAATTTTCTGCCGAAATTAATGTCTCATGCTGGCAGTGGACCCAAGTTAGTTTATTTTAACTCATTATAAATAAAGGGCTATCGCTGTAACAATCTTCATGACCAGACAGTGTATGTAGCAGTAACTGATAAAGAGCCAAATGTAGTGGAAATTTGGAAGAGAAGCAAGAAACCCAGAGGAGTGTAAAAACACCAGGAAAATAACATCTGCTCTGTGTTCCTCATTGGTGCTGGCAAGGCTGAGCTGTAAACATTAGCTTCCCCAAAGCAGTAGCCTCCAGCTCCCTGCACTGAGCTGGCTGTGAAGTGCATGAATTCACTCTTTCTTCCCACAGAACAGCCCATGGGAGGAGATGCTCACTAAAGTTGACAGGGGGAATTCTTAAGACAGAGAAGGCTTTGCTCTGCTAACCATCAGTGGCTATAGAACGAAGGGCTCTTGCTTCAAATTGTTCACTGGGGATATTTTAAATAATCATCGCCCACTTCTGGTTGGCCACCCTGGAGCTGTGTTACTTGAGATTAATGTGTTGTCAAACTCATATTAAGAATGACTTTCTTGCCTTTCCTTATAACCCAGACTTGCACTTGTCCATTGTAATGGTGAAAAAAAGAGAATACACAAAAGGCTTTCTACATCCTGATTTTGAGTGTTTCCATGATCATCTGTGTCGAGATAGAATTAGAAGGCAGGGTAGGTGACTGGTACTGGGGCTCCAGAATTAACTGGATTTGGATCCACAGATGATTGGTGAATGATTATTCCTCAAAAGTAAAATATTCCAGAAGAAAAAGATTCTGCTTAAGCAATGTGAAAATGGAAGTGACTGAAAGGAAGATGCCGTCAGTTCAGTCGATCACTTGTGTCCGACTTTGCAACCCCATGGACTGTAACACACCAGGCTTCTCTGTCCATTACCAACTCCCTGAGCTTACTCAAATTTATGTCCATTGAGTCAGTGATGCCATCCAACCATCTCATCCTCTGTCATCCCCTTCTCCTGCCTTCAATCCTTCCCAGCATCAGGGTCTTTTCAAATTAGTCAGCTCTTCACATCAGGTAGCCAAAGTGTTGGAGCTTCAGCTTCAGCATCAATTCTTCCACTGAATATTCAGGACTGATTTTCTTTAGGATTGACTGATTAGATCTCCTTCTAGTCCAAGGGACTCTCAAGAGTCTTCTCCAACACCACAGTTCAAAAGCATCAATTCTTCAGTGCTCAGCTTTCTTTATACTTTCACATCCATACTGGAAAAACAATGGCTTTGACTAGACAGACCTTTGTTGGCAAAGTAATGTTTCTGCCTTTTAATATGTTGTCTGGGTTGGTCATAGTTTTTCTTTCAAGGAGCAAGCATCATTTGACTTCATGGCTGCAGTTACCATCTGCAGTGATTTTGGAGCCCCCCAAAATAAAGTCTGTCTCTGTTTCCATTGTTTCCCCATCTATTTGTCATGAAGTGATGGGACCAGATGCCATGATCTTAGTTTTCTGAATGTTGAGTTTTAAGCCAACTTTTTCGCTCTCCTCTTTCACTTTCATCAAGAGGCTTTTTAGTTCCTCTTCACTTTCTTTTTTTTTTTTTCACTTTCTGCCATTAGAGTGGTTTCATCTGCATATATGAGGTGATTGATATTTCTCCTGGCAATCTTGATTCCAGCTTGTGCTTCCTCCAGCCCAGCGTTTCTCATGATGGACTCTGCATAGAAGTTAAATAAGCAGGGTGACAACATACAGTCTGACGCACTCCTTTCCCGATTTGAAACCAGTCTGTTGTTGCATGTCCAATTCTACTGTTGCTTCCTGACCTGCGTACAGGTTTCTCAAGAGGCAGGTCAGGTGGTCTGGTATTCTCAACTCTTGAAGAATTTTCTAGTTTGTTGTGATCCGCACAAAGACTTTGGCGTAGTCAGTAAAGCAGATGTTTTTCGGGAACTCTCTTGCTTTTTCTGTGATCCAATGGATCAGGCAATTTGATGTCTGGTTGCTTTGCCTTTTCTAAATCCAGCTTGAACATCTGGAGGTTCTCAGTTCATGTATTGTTGAAGCCTGATTTGGAGAATCTTGAGCATTAATTTGCTGACCTGTGAGATGAGGTCAATTGTGTGGTAGTTTGAGCATTCTTTGGCATTGCCTTTCTTTGGGATTGGGATGAAAACTGACCTTATCCAACCCTGCGGCCACTGCTGAGTTTTCTAAATTTGCTGGCATATTGAGGGCAGCACTTTCACACGTCATCCTTTTAGGATTTGAAATAGCTCAACTGGAATTCAGTCACCTCCACTAGTCTTGTTCGTAGTGATGCTTCATAAGGCCAGTTTGACTTTACGTTCCAGGATGTCTGGCTCTAAGTGAGTGATCACACCATCGTGGTTATCTGGGTCATGAAGATCTTTTTTGTATAGTTCTTCTGTGTATTCTTGCCACCTCTTCTTAATATCTTCTGCTTCTGTTAGGTCATACCATTTCTGTCCTTTATTGTGCCCATCTTTGCATGAAATATTCCTTGGTATCTTGAATTTTCTTGAAGAGATTTCTAGTCTTTCCCATTCTATTGTTTTCCTCTGTTTCTTTGCATTAATCACTGAGGAAGGCTTTCTTATCTCTCCTTGTTATTCTTTGAAACTCTGCATTCAGATGGGTATATCTTTCCTTTTCTCCTTGGCTTCTTTTCTTTTCCCTGGTGGGCTTCCCTGGTGGCTCAGATGGTAAAAGCCTGCAATGCAGGAGACCCAGGTTTGATCTCTGCGTTGGGGAGATCCCCTGGAGAAGGAAATGGCAACCCACTCCAGTACTCTTGCCTGAAAAATCCCATGGACAGAGGACCCTGGTAGACTACAGTCCATGGGTTTTCAAGGAGTCAGACAGGACTGACTGCTGCTGCTGCTAAGTCGCTTCAGTCATGTCCAACTCTGTGTGACCCCATAGACGGCAGCCCACCAGGCCCCCCATCCCTGGGATTTTTCAGGCAAGGACACTGGAGTGGGTTGCCATTTCCTTTTCCAGTGCATGAAGGTGAAAAGTGAAAGTGAAGTCACTCAGTCGTATCCGACTCTTAGCAACCCCATGGACTGCAGCCTACCAGGCTCCTCCGTCCATAGAATTTTCCAGGCAAGAGTACTGGAGTGGGGTGCCATTGCCTTCTCTGAGGACTGACTGACTTCACTTATTTTTCTTTCTTTCTTTTCTCTCTTCTTTTCTCAGCTGTTTGTAAGGCCTCCTGAGACAACCATTTTGCCTTTTTTGCATTTCTTTTTCTTGGGAATGGTCATGATTACTGTACAATGTCAGGAACCTCTCTCCATAGTTCATCAGGTACTCTTTCTTTCAGATCTAATCCCTTGCATCTATTTGTCACTTCCACTGTATAATCGTTAAGGATTTAAGTCATACGTGAATGGTCTAGTGGTTTTCCCTACTTTCTTTAAGTCTGAATTTGGCAATAAGAAATTCATGATCTGAGCCACAGTCAGCTCCCGGTCTTGTTTTTGCTGATTGTATAGAGCTTCTCTATCTTTGGCTGCAAAGAATATAATTATTCTGATTTCTGTATTGACTGGTGATGTCCATGTGTAGAGTCTTCTCTTGTGTTGTTGGAAGAGGGTGTTTGCTATGACCAGTGCATTCTCTTGACAAAACTCTCTTAGCCTTTACTCTGCTTCATTTTGTACTCCAAGGCCAAATTTACCTGTTACCCCAGGTATCTCTCGACTGCCTACTTTTGCATTCCAGTCCTCTATGATGAAAAGGACATCTTTTGGGGGTTTTAGTGTTAGAAGGTCTTGTAGGTCTTCAATAGAACTGTTAAACTTCAGCTTCCTCAGCATTACTAGTCTGGGCATAGACTTGGATTACTGTGATATTGAATGGTTTGCCTTGGAAATGGACAGAGATCATTGTTGTTTTTGAGACTGCACCCAGGTACTGCATTTTGTACTCTTTTGTTGACTCGGGGCTACTCCATTTCTTCTAAGGGATTCTTGCCCATAGTAGTAGATATAATGGTCACCTGAATTAAATTCACCCATTCCAGTCTATTTTAGTTCACTGAGTCCTAAAATGTCAATGTCACTCTTGCCATCTCCTGTTTGACCACTTCCAGTTTGCCTTGATTTATGGATCTAACATTCCAGGTTCCTATGCAATATTGCTCTTTACAGCATTGGACTTTATTTCCATACCAGTCACATCCACAACTGGACATTGGTTTTGCTTTGGCTCTGTCTCTTCATTCTTTCTGGAGCTATTTTCCCACTCTTCTCCAGTAGCATCTTGGGCACCTGCTGACCTTGGGAGCACATCTTTCAGCGTCATGTCTTTTTGCCTCTTCTTACTCTTCATGGGGTTCTCGAGGTAAGAATAGTGAAGTGGTTTGCCATTCCCTTCTCCAGTGGACTGCATCTTGTCAGAACTCTCCACCATGACCAGTCTGTGTTGGGTGGCCCTACGAGGCATGGCTTATAGTTTCACTGAGTTAGACAAGGCTGTGATCCAAGGGATCAGTTTGATTAGTTTTCTGTGCCTGTGATTTTCATTCTATCTGCCCTCTGACGGAAAAGGGTAAGAGCTATATGGAAACTTCCTGATGGAAGAAACTGAGAGATGGGAGAGACTGAAGATGCCTTAACTTCATTTAAGTGGCAAAAGTCAATCCATCTCTTATTCCCTCTCGAGGTAATGGTGGAGCAATTGACTCAGAGGCTAATGGGAACGAAGGGTGCTCCTTGGTGACCTTTTTGCAGATGCAGGGTTGGGGTGGGAGTCTTTGCAGTGCCCCCTCCTCACATCTAAAACCCTTGCCCTGTCCCACCCCTATTCATAAGAAGGTCTTCAAGATGAAAGGATATTATCCATGAGATGGACCTCATAGCTCACCTTATTGAGGTACACTTTGTCCAAAGGTGTGGACAGGTGTGGATGTGCTCATCCATGAACTATGAGATGGACCTCATAGCTCACCTTATTGAGGTACACTTTGTCTACCTGTGTGTGGATGTGCTCAGCGCTCAGTCGTGTCTGACTCCCTGTGACCTTGTGGACTGTAGCCCACCAGGCTCCTCTCTCCGTGGGACTTTTCAGGCAGGAATACTGCAGCGGGTTGCCATTTTCTCCTCCAGGGGATCTTCCCCACCCAGGAACTGAACCTGCGTCTTCTCCACTGGCAGACGGGTTCTTCACCACTGAGTCACACGGGTATGTACGCAGCCACGTAATGAAGCTGTGATTCTGGTTGATAATCAGACAGCAGAGTTTATGGATGGTCTGCTTGATGTGTTATCATGTTTTGGACAATTATAGTTTCCTGATTCTTCCTCTCTTTCTCCTCACAGTTTAGGAAATTGCTGTGATTTAGGATGGGAATATTTAACTTCTGGGTGTAAGTGTGGTGACCCTTGCTACCTTTGAGAGGAGATTGTCCCCTTTTTCTGAACCACTTCTGCTCCTAGACAAGTACCTAGATCTAGAAAAAAATATATTCTCCTAGTGAAGTCACCCCATCTCATAAATGCCTTCCTACTTCATTTTTAGTCTTTTATATTCTGATATCAGAGAGGTCTCAGGAGAAATGTCACATGGAAATGATTTGTTCAGATATTTTAATTAATGACTGACTTTTAATAATGTTTTTTATTGAATTTTAATTTTTTCATTTTGATTTTTCCACTTGGAAAATTAAACAAAAATATTAGCATCATTACTAATTTAGCTGGGAGTGAATAAATTAATTTCACTGTGAATTTTTTTGACCCCTGAGACTGGTGCTCAAACCAGTATTGACTTGGCATGCTCCAACCTGACTTTTGTGTTTCAGCCTTGATGCAATACTGCTAGTGCTTCATAATGATAAGGACTCTACTTTCCCCTCTGACCACTGGCCAATAATCGTGAGGTAATTGGAGTGTATTTAGCACTTTCTTCTGAAAAACACACTAGTCCTGAATCTCTAAGACTCCCTGTGTTATCCCTATTAAGCTGCTAGGTAAAGAATATTTGTCCTGGTGGCTGACACAAGGTAAATGTTCAATAGATATTTGTTGAATATCTTTGGAAAGTTGAAATTAAAGTGACATCAATCATTTCATTTAAATTTAAGCACCCATTTACTTAATTTGAAAAATGTGTTATTTACCATATGAACTCACGATGGAATGGCATTAAACATAATGAAATCAAAAGTCATTACTCATTTTTTCCCTATTTTAAAGATCTAGGCATTTCTAGACCACACACTGGATTGCAGAGAGGTTGCTTCAACATTCTTAGAAGGGAGGACTGGGGCCGTAGCTCCACCAAGAAAAATGAGTAGTTAAAGCAGCTACAGATAGCATTTAAGCTTGGTGCGTGTGTGTGCTGAGTTGCTTCAGTGGTGTCTGACTCTTTTCAACCCAATTCTGTAGCCTGCCAGACTGCTCTGTCCATTGGATTCTCAAGGCAAGAATATTGGAGTGGGTTGCCATGCCCTCCTCCAAGCACTACCTTTTATGTCATTTCAAGTGGGGAGGAACTTCGCGGAACTTGCTTTGCCTCTCAGAATGTCATTATTCAGCACTTTTATACTAATGCTGCTCAACATTGCAGCTTAAAGTTAAAAAGTATTGAGTCCAGTTTAAACCAAATATTTCAATAATGTAGATAGTGTTGGCTTGAATTATTTAATATTTGTCTTTATTTGGTATTTTTTTGCTGAGTTTCTAGAACCATAATTCCATTTTGGGAAATTTATTTTGCTAAAAAACTCCCAAGCTCTCTGTTTTATTTGTTAATATTATTTACTGGCTTTTTTTTTTTTTTAATACTATTGAGTCCTTGTCTGTTCTTGACCTTTTTTACACTATTTTGTTATCATTTTTCATCCAAATATCTCATACTTCCTTTGTTTATTTGGTTGGGAGTTTGGTTTATGAAAGAGACTTTTATCATTTTCTGCTTCATCAATATGTCACTTTTCTTTCTAGTCTCATTTTGGCTTCTTGTCTCATGCTGTTTAATGTTGGAGGATATTTGCCTTTTGGATTCTTTCTGTAAGCCTTCTCATTTCCAGAATCTCTTTAAATTATGTAATAATAGAAGGCAAGAGTCTAAAAGAAAAAAATGAACTGAAATAAAGCTAATGACCAATTTATCTTGGAGTTCTAATGCTTGGATTTACTGGGGAAGCCCACAGGGCAGAGCTGCCTTCTCTTCTTGGAAAGGAACAAGGGTGTGTTATTTATGTTTTAGTTCATAAATTCCTAAGCTGTAGAGACAGTATCTATTTAAATTACATACCCAGCTCAGCACTGCAGAAGGTGATGATAACGTTGTCAGATAAATTAGAGCTACTGCTATTAGTGCCTTTCCTTACAAGCCCATTTCCTCCTTGTTGTGACTGTATCTGCGTGACTCAATTGCAACTGTGTGTTTACATTAGCAAACTGAGATGGGCAGCTGAGATGAAAACCGCTTAGCCCACAACTGCCCATATTCACATAAAAGAAAGATCTAGAAGCCACTTATCCAAAGGTTCCCTGCCTAAGCTGCTTCCCAGGTGCCTCCATGGTAAAGAATCCACCTACCAATGAAGAAGATGCAAAAGTAGGCTTGATCCTTGGGTCAGGAAGATCCCCTGGAGGAGAAAATGGTAGCCCACTGCAGTATTCTTGCCTGGAGAATTCCATGGACAGAGGAGCCTGGTGGGTTACAGTCCATAGGGTTGCAGAGTCTGACACAACTGAGTGACTGAACATGCACACATCCCTTCCTAAGCTAGGTATACACTAAGAAGGTGAGACATTAGCAAGTGTAGGGAAAATGGACAACTGTAAGCTCTAACTCTATGGCAACGTAAGCCCTCTGTTTCCTTTGATTATTCTGGTTCTTTTGGTGATTGTTAAATCAAACATGTATTACTGTGACTTTGTTTTCTTTTGAAGACCACCAGAAATTATGGAACCTGGACAATTTAAGCTTGACTTGAATTAAATGAATGATATGCCTCTTCTCAGATTCTACATTTTTTGAATTAATATGGCTCTGGTTCATGTTTCAGTTTACCACCAAGTACGCACATGTACTATTCCCAAAATGCCATGCACGTGGAGCGGCGTAGCCACATCCCCTTGTTCACTCTTGGCGTTTCATAGGCTGCTGTTACAGCTGTATGACCGTATGGTGTGCATGTTTCTCTACATTTTTTCCTTGTCATTATTTTTTAAATGCTTTATTTTTCAACAATATTTCCACCCCCTACCCCCACCCCGCCGACCACCACTCTGGCTTTTTCTAAAACTAAGGCAATAGTTCTATAACAGTGAATATTGATCCTCCTTATCAAAAAATGCCTTCTTTTTCTAGAGCTCGGTCACCTGTAGTGTGCCTTGTAATAGAATCTAATTAGTTATGAGTACATCTGCTACTATGTAAATATTTCTGCTTCTACTCCCGAATAATATTATGACTCTGCAATGCATATATGCCTCCATAAAGATTTTTTTATTGTGCACATTTCCCCAAATATAAGTGAGTTAGGTGCACTTAAACGTTATTAAGTTGTGAATTTAAAACTTCATAGAAATAAGCAGAACCAAGCAGTTAGCTTGGCTAAGAAGAGCTTATAAAGCACTTCTATATGAATCAAATGAAAGAATGAAATAACAGACACCAAGAGAACGTTTAATTTTAAACACTCCACCTAGAGTAACTGTTGTTGTGTACTAACCAAGTGACACAAAATGGCAGAAAAATTAAGTTGAAATTGAGGATTATTTTACATCTTTATATTTTAAAGAAAAGAAATCAACATCTTAAGTAATATGGGCATTTATCATATTGTCAAACAAAGCTCTGCCCTTGTTTCTCAGGGGACTAACGAATGTGTTGCTGGAAATGGAGATGATGTTCTTGCTCTGTCTGATACTTTTTTTTCTTACCTTGATGTAAATTTACACCTTGTGGAAGTTGTATGCACATATAAAGTTACTTGGGAACAAATATGATGGAAATAGGAAAACTTGATACATCTGTATTTCCTATTCTGATGCCATCGTTCCAGTTGCTAAACCTTGTAGCTTGGGTAAAGGACCTATACAACTCTTTATATAAAATATACATTATATGAAAGTTCGCACACACACACACACACCCATACACACAAATTTGCACACACACACACACACACACACATTTATTTTTTCCCCTCCCTCTTAGTTTACCTGTTTTGCAGCCTGGATCTGGCTAGATCTCTTACTATTAAAGAGACTAATGTTCTCTCCACCTGCAAAGTTTTTTTTTCCTTATTTCTGTGGTTATTTCTCTTTAAATGACTGCTATTCTTCACAAATCAGTGGCTATTTTAGAGAATGTGAGTGGATTAAAACTAATTGATAAGTATTCTAAGAAAGGTAAGCAGATACACTCAATATTAAGAATGGCTAAGTACAGACATCTTGGAAGCATTGGAAATCTCACTGTTAATAAATATTATTAAGTTGCAGCTTATTACTTAGCAAATACTCAATGAGCTCTCTAGGACCAGAAATATAATAATAATACTTATAATTTTATGTTAAATATGTATACTGCCTTAGTGTTTTGAATGTATTTTCACTTGTTTTATTGCTTCTGACCCCTGATCAAAGGAAAAAGGTAAAGGAAATGTTTTTCTTCTCTTTCTCCGGTGGCGCTAGTGGTAAACAACCCATCTGCCGATGCGGGAGACAAGAGAGACATGGGTTCAGTCCCTGGGTTGGGAAGATGCCCTGGAGAAGGAAATGGCAACCCACTCCAGTATTCTTGCCTGGAGAATCCCACAGGCAGAGGAGCCTGGCAGGCCACAGTCCCAGGGGTTGCAAAGAGTGGGACAGACTGAAGCAACTTAGCACTTAGCACTAGAGATAAATGGTCAAAGAGATTAAGTAGTTTGACTATATTTGCAGTTAATTTGTGGCTAAGCTATCAGTAATAACCAAGGAACTTAACATTCCAATTGATAAGGAGATAAGTAGATCAGAATATATGATAAATAAAAGTAAGTATAAAAGGCCTTTGGGGTAGTTTGGAGCTATTAGTCATTTTTCTATCCAATCAGCTGGGAACTCTGATTATGAAATTCATATTAAAAAAAAAAAGACAAAATTCCAATTCCCTAGTTTAGTTAAAAACCAATTTATGTTAGTTTGATTTATTACAAGTTTTCAGATATCTAAGCCTTCACAGGTATAGGGATTTACGAAAACTCAGAAGCAAAGATTGCTCTTAGAATCCATTAAATAAATGTCCTATTTCTATCTTCCATTCATCTCTAGATGAAACATCACGATCTAGATCTAGACAAAGATCTAGACAAACATCATGATCTTTGTCATGACAATAAGAAATGCATCCCTTAGAATGGGCTCTGTAGTCTACTCAGTTCTTGAGATCCCTGGTTAATTTACTAGTTAAGATATCAATGTTGGTGTCACCTGTTTGGTGGTATTGGAAAACATCCTCTTTATTCAACAGGTATAAAATTGTTTTACATCAGCTTCTATGCTGCTAACATTCAAATTTCTTCTAATTCAGAATTTTGAGCTGACAGAATGGGAATGAACTCTGTCATCTTACTGATGATTTTTCTTTTAATGAAATCAAGGGATGGATACAATTTTGCACTTTTAATGACATTGGTTTATACTTGACATGCTTAAAGTACTAGTCACTCTTAGCTTCACATTTCTCCACTAATAACAGGGTTTCTATCAAAATTTTTATAAGAGTATTCCCTTATAAAAATGGTTTATAGAAACTTTGGAATGAGGTGACTAACTATTCCAGTTTTAAAAGCATCCACAAAAGTGATAATCCATTCGGTGTTGGTACTTGCTTTTTACTGGTAATTAAAATGATCTGAAATAAAAATGAGAGTAATAAATAAATAAAGCTCAGTGTCAGAGATCAAGGTAGTAAGCAAGATAGTTCAGACTGCCATTAAAAAACATGAATGCTTTTTCAGCAAAATTTCTCTATACAAAATGTAGTCTGTTTTGAAATTGTTTTGTATTATAAAAATATTCATAGTCCTATAAAAATTTCCCTGTAATTTTATTTCAACCCCTTTTGCAAATATATGACAATTCTTGTATTTTGGCAGAAGAGGCAGTTGTGTTTTTCATGCACCTTAGGCTGTTATAAACATCCCCACCCTTAACACAGATTCCTTGATCCTCAGTGTACACAGCTACCTAGAGAAATCAAGTACCTGAGAATTGAAAGAGGTGGGGAAAATGTAGGGAGGGCGTGAAGGAAATAAAGGGAAGGTGCTCAAGACCAATCCCTTCTGTTTCTCAGTTTTCTTTAATACTGTTCTAGAAATTGGATATAATTAAATTTGTCAAGTTTTTGGTTAATCAGTACTCTCACTTCTTCCTAAGGCCTTCTCTTGTATTCACTTTTCCGAGATTTAACTTTCTAGGATACTGTTAGTAATAATGGTACTACAGATTTTTGAGAGCTTTCCATGAATGAGCTCAAGGTCCTGGGAGTGTGTGTTGCAAACAGAATTGCATTTAATGATCACAGCTACTCTGGAAGGTTCTATCATTTGTATTTTACAAGTAAGGGATCTGAGGATTAGAAAAGTGTGTGACAAATCATCATGAATTTGGCATCTTCAAATGATACATATTTATCTTTATTGTTGTTCAGTCACTCAGTCATGTCTGATTCTGCAGCCCCATGGATGCAGCACGCCAGGCTTCCCTGTCCACCATCTCCTGGAGCTCACTCAAACTCATGTCCATTGAGTTGGTGATGCCATCCAACCATCCCCTTTTGTCCCATTCTCCTCTTGCCTTTAATCTTTCCCAGCATCAGGGTCTTTTCCAGTGGGTCGGCTCTTTGCATAAGATGGCCAGAATATCACAGCTTCAGCTTTAGCATTAGTTCTTTTAATGAATATTCAGGTTTGATTTTCTTTAGGATTGACTGGTTGGATATCCTTGTGTCCAAGGGACTCTCAAGAGTCTTTTCCAACACCACAGTTCAAAAGCAGCAATTCTTCAGCACTCAGCCTTCTTTATGGTCCAACTCTCACATCTATGCGTGGCTATTGGAAAAACCACAACTTTGACTGTATGAACCTTTGTCGGCAAATACAGTCTGCTAAAAAAGTGTGCTATGTAATGTACTGCAGTCACAGGATGACATCTTAATCACTTCTGTCATGAAATATAACAATCTTAAGAGTGACATTCTGGCACCTTTGCTATCTTCTAGATTAGAAGCACGTCACAGGTCTTGTCTGCTCTCAAGGCAAGGGGATTATAAAAGAGAGGAACACCAGGGATCAGAGATCATGAGGGGCACATTGAGGTCTGTCTACCACATTAGTAAATTAACCAGGTCACACAGCTGCTAGGATTCAGAACTAGATGTTATTGACTTAAATGTCCATGCATTAACTACCATATTTTCTCATCTACATAAGATCCAAAGGAATTAAAACACAACTTTATATGATTGTGGTCTGCATGTAGTTGATGAATACTGTCAATAATTAATTATTAATATATTGTTAATTAATATCAATATTGTCTGTGCATGATTCGTTTTTTAAAGTACTACTTAAGTGATATATTTCCACATTTGAAGACATTTGCAATACTAATTCATCCCTTAAAATTAAATATGTACATGTTTTAGCATATCTATTTAGAACAGTGAGTATAGTGTTGAATTAGATACTAAATAGCGTTAACATAAAGAGAGCAATTATTGCCTTTAAAAATTAATGAGTGGGTTCAAGGGAGATTTTCCAATGAAATAAGTGTATTTATATATTCACTAGTAAGTACAGTGAAACCTGTGTAGTGTTTTTCTATATAAAAGGTGTAACTTAATTTTTATTAAAATCTTTCTGTAAAGTAGTGGCGAATGCATTATGAACTGTGCTTTTAGCTCCTAAAGTATGATGTTGAAACTGTGAAGTTTTAGCTGTCTAGGTATTTTTTAGGACTAGAAATGAATAAGCAAAAGAGGTGCAGTTATTTTTTTCTCCAGATGATATTTAAAGACCTGTTAGAAAAAAATTCCTTTAGGATTTGATGCCTGCTTTAGGGGGTCTTCTGATTACTTCCTGTTTAGTTGCATTGATGGCTAAGCGAGGAGAAACAGAAAGCCTGAGGCCCTCTCCACTGGCAGCTGGAGAGAAGGACCCTACATGGGGTTGTGCTTTTTTAAGTAAGGGGAAGGTCCTTACTTACAGTAGCTGCCTCTCCTATCCAGTGTTTTCTCTGTTACCTCTTACAGCATCCAGTAAGTTGGGAAATAAGAGACCCTTAGACTAAGCCTTCCTGTCTGTTTCTATGGAATTTAAATTGCCTTCCCTGTAGGAGAACCAGTGGGGAAAGGCCCCCCTCTGCTCCTGTCTCTACCAGACACTATAGTTTATATATTTCCAGTTAGTAATTTCAGTTAAGAAAATCTGTCCTCTGTCTGATGTGCTTTTTGTGGTGTTAAATATATTCTGGTTTAAGAAACGTTATTTTTTTTTTCAAATTTTTATTGGAGTATAGTTGATTTACAATGTTGTTGTTTCTGCTGTACAGCAAAGTGAACTGGTTACACATCCATCCACTCTTTTTTAGATTCTTTTCCCATATAGGTCATTACAGAGTACTGAGTAGAGTTTCCTGTGCCATACAGTAAGTTCTTATTAGTTATCTATTTTATATATAGTAGTGTATATATGAAAAGACTCTCATGTCTAAAGTACATAAATAATAAGGCTCTTCCTTCAGAGGGCAGCTTTGTAGCTGCGAAATAAAAATATTTTTTGTAGCATCCTGAGGTATTTCTTCATGTAGTGAATTATAATTTGTTCCCTTTTTACAGTTAAATAGTTGCTGTTTTTCCTTTGCCTGAACTACGGCTAACAGGAACAAAAGTCTTTGTTTTTTAATATGGTATCAAAGCATGAGAAAATAAGAAACCCATGCAGTGGAGAGTAGATAAGCATCAACGAAAGTGCCTTTTTTCTTTAGGAAAAAGTGAAAAAAGGAGAAGAAAACAGTAAGAAAAAAACTCTGAAGTTCAGGGAAAGAGATTTAAAAAAAAAAAAACAAACAGTAAGAAAAAAATACTCTGAATGAAACCAGGAAGCATGGGGGTCATTTGAAACAGAATTCACTCTCCTGCACTAAAATAATGTCCCCTTTCAGCTTCCAAATGTGGAGGTGAGAATGAATGAGGTAAGCAAGAGGGCTTAAAGAATTGTTGCGCGAGGGAAGTGCTTTTCAGCAGCCCTGTGAATGCTGTTCAGCTGGCAGGTAATGATTGGGGTCTACCACCTAGTCCTGGTAAAAACAACCCATCGTGCAAGGGGAAGAGTAATTCTGTTCATTGTTATTTATTATATTCCCAGGGCCCAGCATAATTTTTATGTTTCTTGACTCTTCCATTAGCTCCATAGAAAACAGTGCTCATGCCTCTACATGCTTTACATAGGAGCCCAGGAAAGCATCGTTTACAGGACTCGGCCTCAATACTTTGCTTTGTTTCCCTTTTGTGCACAAAAGCATGGCTATTAAGTCTCTATCAGTCACAGTCCCAGCAGAAAACAGATGGCACTCGCAATTTAGGATAATTCCAGTAGGGTTTATTTACAGAGAGACTAATTGCGAAGTGAAACCCACAAAGAGTCATGCAGTAACATGGTTGAAGGATGGTAGAGCTGTTATCATTGCTGGGCCTGAAAGAGAGGAGGAGGGGAACAGTTTCCAAAAAAACAGTGAGAGAGACATGGGTAGAGAAGGCCATGTCGACCAGAAAATATAGCATAATCTAAAAGTTGAGGACTACATTTTATTCAGTGGACATTCTGAGGACTTCAAGCCCAGGACTCAGCATCTCAGATAACTCTGAGAGTCTATTCTGAAGAGGCAAGGGGAAGCCAGGATATATAGGAATTTTGCAACAAAGACCAGGGGTGCTAAATCGTGTCCGACTCTTTGTGACCCCATGGACTGTAGCCCACCAGTCCATGGGATACTCCAGACAAGAATACTGGAGTGGGTTGCCATGCCCGCCTCCAGGGGATCTTCCTGACCCAGGGATCATATCCACATCTCTTATGGGGTCTGCCTGCATTGGCAGGCAGGTTCTTTACCACTAGCACCATCTGGAGAGTCCTAAAGACCAGATACAAGTGAAAACAAGTGAAGTCGCTCAGTCCTGGCTGACTCTTTGCGACCCCATGGACTGTAGCCTACCAGGCTCCTCTGTCCATGGAATTTTCCAGGCAAGATTACTGGAGTAGGTTGCCATTTCCTTCTTCCAGGGTATCTTCCCAACCCATGGATCGAATCCGGGTCTCCTGCATTGCAGGCAGACGCTTTACCATCTGAGCCACCAGGGAAGCCCAAAGACCAGATAGTTGAAATCAAAAGATTATTGTTAATTAAAGAAAACCTTATATCTCAAGTTAAGGGATTTAGCCTTTTTTAATAGAAGGAAATGGCAACCCACTCCAGTACTCTTGCCTGGAAAATCCCGTGGACGGAGGAGCCTGGTAGGCTACAGTCCATGGGGTCGCAAAGAGTCAGATACGACTGAGTGACCTCACTCATGTATGGAAAGATACATGTGAGTCTGGGCTCACTGAAATCATTCTTTCATTATGGACTTCTCATCTGGGGCCAGTGTCCTGCTTCTCTGTGCCCTGAGCTCCCTCCGGGGTCACCCTTTGGGCAGCTGTGATCCGTTCTGTGTTTACTGATAGTGTTCTCCTGATCAGAAAGAATTCAGAGACATGCAGCGGGCGAGTTGGGGGGTGGGGAAGGGTGTAGGGTCGGGGGGAACAAATGTGTACCTGTGGGTGGTTCGAGTTCATGTATAGCAGAAATCAACACAGTATTGTAAAGAAATTATCCTCCAATTAAAAATAAATAAATTAGAAAAAAAACACAGAAGGTGATTACAGAGGAAAAAAAAAGTAAAGTGAGAATTTATTTAAACAAGAATATGCTCTCAGAGCAAGAACAGGCAGGCAGATGAGGAGCTCTGCCCTGTGTTTCTTTGGCAAGCCAAGCCAGTTATGAGGGCATAATGATGGGTGGGAGCATTCACTGGGGAAGGAGGAGTTTGAGGGTCTTCTTCCCTGATTTTCATCCCAGCTCCATTTTCCCAAGAGGAGGAGGGATTTTTTGTCCATATTTAGCTTAGATCAGCAGTGTCATAGCTTAGGTGCTTGACAGATATTTCTTATCTGCAGGGCTAATTTTATTGTAATGAGAGCATAATAAGCAACAGGTTGCATTCAAATACAGGAAACTCTAGTCTTTCCCCACCTTTCTCTGTTTGCTTCCAGGACACTTATCACCCAGAAGGTGTGATTTCCTGTCAGTCAGGAGGTTCCTTCTCTTGTCTGCCCCTGCACCCCTGCTGTTTACAAGATGCATGAGTTTTTGCCACTTGGCCCCTGCCCCCAGTTTGCTCACACTTAGCTACCTGCTTGCTGTAACATACATAAATGCCTATAATTGGCAGGCAGTATTTTTCATTCACAGCCAATATGGTCAAGGAACATGGCCACCAAAAGTTACCTCGCAGAAAGTAAAGTGTTATTTGCTCAGTCATGTCTGACTGTTTTCAATTCCATGGACTGTAGTCCACCAGGCTCCTCTGTCCATGGAACTCTTTAGGCAAGAATACTGGAGTGGGTTGCCATTCGCTTCTTCAGGGGATCTTCCCCACCCAGGAATTGAACCTGGTCTCCTGCATCACAGGCAGATTCTGTACTGTCTGAACCACCAGGGAAGCCCTTGAGATAGCAGATTTCCTTTAATTAACAGTGATCTTTTAATTTCAACTATCTGGTCTTTAGGGCTTTCTAGTATCTTGCCTGGAAAATCCCATGGAAGGAGGAGCCTGGTAGGCTACAGTCCATGGGTGGCAAAGAGTTGGACATGACTGAGCGACTTTACTTTCACTTTTCACTTTCATGCACTTGAGAAGGAAATGGCAACCCACTCCAGTGTTCTTGCCTGGAGAATCCCAGGGACGGGGGAGCCTGATGGGCTGCCGTCTGTGGGGTCACACAGAATCGGACACGACTGAAGCGACTTAGCAGCAGCAGCAGCAGGTGGCACTAGTGGTTAAGAACCTCCTGCCAGTGCAGGCAGACATGAGATTGTGGGTTCGATCCCTGAGTCGGGAAGGTCCCCTGGAGGAGGGCATGGCAACCCACTCCAGTGTTCTTGTCTGGAGAATCCCATGGACAGAGGAGCCTGGCAGGCTAAGGTCCATAGAGTCTCAAAGAGTCGGACACGACTGAAGTGACTTAGCACGTCTGGTCTTGATACTGTCTGAGCCACCAGGGAAGCCTCTTTTCTAGGAAAGGAAGCTAAGGGTAAGTAATCCTCTCCTCTCTTTCCCCTCTGGGCCCTCCAGCCTGCTTCCAGGGCCCCCCACCATGAGAATCCAGCTAAAAGTTGGAGGACAAGGAAGCCTCTAGATGTGTTCCAGACGTCAGCCCCCAGGGGCAGGTGGGAAAGGGTGGAAGAATAAATAGGACCTGGCACATTTGGTACAAATTCCAACATATGGAAATTAGGAAATGATAATCAGTATAAATTAATAGCAAATATTTAGTACTTTTGAGGCTTTGAGAGCCTTACTTTTCTGATTTTGAAAGGTGGGAAAAATAACAACTCACTCATTAGTAGGGCCTATATCAAGGCAAAGGAGCAGATTTCTATATGCAGGCAAGTTTTTTTTTTCAAAGTTGTCTTTGTTATAAACTCCTCACATAGCTGGTTGGTAGTCTGTCATGTGTCACTTAATCAACTGGATTTTTAAAACATAAGTGTTTGTTAGATATAGGTCAGTATCGACGTATCAGGTTCTGTGTTAGGGAAGGTTTCAGACACGTATGGAGAGTCTTGAAAATATCTGCAAAGCGGCTGACACAGGCAATTTTAGGATGATATAGTTGGAAAACAGGTACGTAAGTGCTGACAGATCATTTCCAGGATACAAAATTGGAGATAATGATACTGGATACGTTCTTGAGATGCCTTTTAAAGTTGTATGGTTATATACTCCTTTTTCCTCTTCTTGTCATAGTGCTTTCAAATATGAACATTTAAGAGAATCAGGCAGAACAGATACCATAAACCATAAAAAGAGTGAAAAGATAAGTTATAGAGGAGAGAAAACATAAATATATATTACAAAGGATTAAAATCCAGTATATATATATATATAAAGGACATCTAGTTCAGTTCAGTTCAGTCACTCGTCATGTCTAACAATTTGTGACCCCATGAACTGTAGCACACGTCTTCCCTGTCCATTGCCAACTCCTGGAGTTTATTCAAATCACGTCCAGTGAGTCGGTGATGCCATCCAACCGTCTCATCCTCTGTCCCCTTTTCTTCCTGCTGTCAACCTTTCCCAGCATCAGGGTCTTTTCAAATGAGTCAGTTCTTAGCATCAGGTGGCCAAAGTGTTGGAGTTTCAGCTTCAGCATCAGTCCTTCCAATGAATATTCAGGACTGATTTCCTTTAGGATGGACTGGTTGGATGTCCTTGCAGTCCAAGGGACTCTCAAGAGTCTTCTCCAACAACAAAGTTCAAAAGCATCAATTCTTCGTGTTCAGCTTTCTTCACAGTCCAACTCTCACATCCATATGTCGGAGAAGGCAATGGCACCCCACTCCAGTACTCTTGCCTGGAAACTCCCATGGATGGAGGAGCCTGGTGGGCCGCAGTCCATGGGATCGCTAAGAGTCAGACATGACTGAGCGACTTCACTTTCACTTTTCACTTTCATGCACTTGAGAAGGAAATGGCAACCCACTCCAGTGTTCTTGTCTGGAGAATCCCAGGGGCGGGGGAGCCTGTTGGGCTGCTGTCTATGGGGTCGCACAGAGTCGGACACAACTGAAGCGACTTAGCAGCAGCAGCAGCAACACATCCATACATGACCACTGGAAAAACCATAGCTTTGACTAGATGGACCTTTGTTGGCAAAGTAATGTCTCTGCTTTTTAATATGCTTTCTAGGTTGGTCATAACTTTCTTTCCATGGAGGAAGTGTCATTTAATTTCATGGCTACAGTCCCCATCTGCAGTGATTTTGGAGCCCCCCAAAATAAAGTCTGTCATTGTTTCCACTCTTTTGCCATCTATTTGCCATGAAGTGATGGGACCGGATGCCATGATCTTAGTTTTCTGAATGTTGAACTTTAAGCCAACTTTTTCACTCTCCTCTTTCATTTTCATCAAGAGGATCTTTAGTTCTTTTTCACTTTCTGCCATCAGGGTGGTGTCATCTGCGTATCTGAGGTTATTGATATTTCTCCCAGTAATCTTGATTCCAGTTTATGCATCATCCAGCCCAGTGTTTCTCATGATGTACTCTGCATATAAGTTAAATAAGCAGGGTGACAATATACAGGCTTGACGTACTCCTTTCCTGATTTGGACCCAGTCTGTTGTTGCATGTCCTGTTCTAACTGTTGCTTCCTGACCTGCATATAGGTTTCTCAAGAGGCAGGTCAGGTGGTCTGGTATTCCCATCTCTTGAAGATATTTCCACAGTTTGTTGTGATCCACACAGTCAAAGGCTTTGGCATACTCAATAAAGCAGAAGTAGATGTTTTTCTGGAACTCTGTTGCTTTTTTGATGATCCAGCGGATGTTGGCAATTTGATCTCTGGTTCCTCTGCCTTTTCTAAATCCAGCTTGAACATCTGGAAGGTCATGGTTCACATACTATTGAAGCCTGGTTTGGAGAATTTTGACATTACTTTACTAGCATGTGAGATGAGTGCAATTGTGCAGTAGTCTGAATATTCATTGGCATTACCTTTCTTTGGATTGGGATGAAAACTGACCTTTTCCAGTCCTGTGGCCACTGCTGAAAGCCCACCAGGCTCTGCCGTCCCTGGGATTCTCCAGGCAAGAACACTGGATTGGATTGCCATTTCCTTCTCCAATGCATGAAAGTGAAAAGTGAAAGTGAAGTCACTCAGTCGTGCCCTACTCTTAGTGACCCCATGGACTGCAGCCTACCAGGCTCCTCCGCCCATGGGATTCCCCAGGCAAGAGTACTGGAGCGGGTTGCCATTGCCTTCTCCGTCACCTCCACTAGCATTGTTCATAATGATGCTTCCTAAGGCTCACTTGACTTCGCATTCCAGGATGTCTGGCTCTAGGTTGGTTATCACACCATCATGATTATCTGGGTCGTGAAGATCTTTTTTGTATAGTTATTTGTGTATTCTTGCCACTCTTCTTAATATCTTAACAAGTCAATAAAAATAAGACAAATAACCGTAGGAAAAAAGACAAAAGATTTGGTCCAGCACTTCACCAAAGAAAAAATTCAGGTGACCAGTAAATGTTTGGTACTCAGCCTCATTAAACAGAAATGTCAATTAAAATTATGATGAAGTATAATTACACATCCACTGATGGCAAAAAATTTAAAAATCTAATCATTTCACGTATCTATCAATAAAGGTGTGAGGCTTTCATGCAATTGGAGGTAAATGATATAACCATTTTGAAAATCAGTTTAGCATTCTAGTTTAGTGAAAGATGTGATATCTAAAGACCTAGCAATTCTCCTGGGTAGTTATCTTAGAAAGTGATTTTGCCCATGTACTCCAGAGTATGGGTGAAGAATTTCACAACAGCAGTTCATTCCACCCAGTACCTGGAAATAATACAAATATTCATCTAGAGTAATAAGGGTAAATAAATTGTGGTATAGTCATACAATAAATTACTATCTGGCAATGAAAATAAATGAACCTTAGTTATATGCAACAACTTGGATAAATCACACAAAAAAATGAGTAAGCAAAGCAAGTCACAGTGATATGTATATATATTTAGCATTTGTGTATTTTATAATAGGTGAAAATATAGGGAAAAAGAAAGTCCATGTGTTTTTGGTTAGTGATAATGCTGTTAAGAAAGGAAAAGGACAGTGGTTATTTTTCATGGAAAAGCTAGGTGGTCCTGGTTGCATTGGTGTTCATTTGCACAAATTAAACTATATACTTATCGTTATGCAGTCATGCAGCCTCCTTTCTCTAAAAATAGATGAACAACTTTTATTATTTATTTATTTATTTTAAAAAAAATTTTACTTTACAATACTGTATTGGTTTTGCCATACATTATCATGAATCTGCCATGGGTGTACATGAGTTCCCAATCCTGAACCCCCCTCCCTCCTCTCTTCCTATATCATCTCTCTGGGTCATCCCAGTGCACCAGCCCCAAGCATCCTGTATTCTGCATCGAACCTAGACTGGTGATTAATTTCTTACATGATAATATACATGTTTCAATGCCATTCTCCCAAATCATCCCACCCTCTCCCTCTCCCACAGAGTCTAAAAGTCTGTTCTATACATCTGTGTCTCTTTTGCTGTCTCACATACAGGGTTATCATTACCATCTTTCTAAATTCCATATATATGTGTTAGTATACTGTATTGGTGTTTTTCTTTCTGGCTTACTTCACTCTGTATAATCGGCTCCAGTTTCATCCACCTCATTAGAACGGGTTCAAATGTATTCTTTTTAACGGCTGAGTAATACTCCATTGTGTATATGTACCACAGCTTTCTTATCCATTCGTCTGCTGATGGACATCTAGGTTGCTTCCATGTCCTGGCTATTACAGTGCTGTGATGAACATTGGGGTACACGTGTCTCTTTCGATTCTGGTTTGCTGGGTCATAAGGCAGTTCTATTTCCAGTTTTTTAAGGAGTCTCCACACTGTTCTCCATCAGTTCAGTTCAGTTCAGTTCAGTTGCTCAGTCATGTCCGACTCTGTCAAAGTCAATTGACTCCATTCTCCTTGTTCTATAGTTTGATGATTGATTCTGCCTGTCTCCCAAGGGTGTTTAAAGGCACGATCTTTAAATTTCGTATTTATATTTTAGTGGCTTAAAAGTAAATATGACTGACATAACAAAAAACGTGAATAAAAATTAAATGTCAGTTAGATTTGCAAATTTATTCACTTCCGATATATGAAAACAAAGCCATCCTTAAGGGTATACATGAGAAACTTGATGTCCTGAGACAGGAAGCCAAGGCTGCTATTAACAGCTAAATTGTAAGGGATAAGATAGATCAGGTGAGGAATTAACACAAGATTGTTGTTGTTTAGTCTCAGTCCTGTCTGACACTTTATGACCCTGTGTACTATAGCCTGCCTGGCTCCTCTGTCCATGGGATTTCCTCTCAGGCAAGATACTGGAGTGGGTTGCCATTTCCTTCTCCAGGGGATCTTCCCAACCCGGGAACAAAACCATGTCTCTTGTATTGGCAGGCGGATCCTTTACCACTGAGCCACCTGGGAAGCCCTTAACACAAGATAGTTTGGAATAAAAAAATAACAGGACCAGAGCTCAACTGGGGAAGAGAAGCATCCTGTACTGCAAGCAAACATTAGGAGCCAGCTCACTAGCATTTTTTGGTTTTGTGTTGAAAAATTTAATCTGGGTTACTATAAATAAAGAAAATGGGAGAAGTGAAGACGCTCCCATGGAAATGGTCAGATGCTTTTCCTTTTATAACTCCTCCAGCTGCTTTGGGAATTCTTGGATCCTCAGCGAGACTTTTTCCCCCTGCATTTTTTCCCAGGAAGTAACAGACAGAACATTAATCAGACCGAGTTATAGAGATCCTCCTTGGGAAGTCTTAGGAGGCCAAACTTCTAATGGGATTTCAGGGGAGCAGTTGCCATGGGTATGGTTGCTCTTTAGGGAATTTACTTATGCATCCTTTATTTAAATGCAGCTCACCATGTGTCCAAATGCAGTATGCATTATAAAACAAAGCAAAACCAAACAAAAACAAGTGAGTTTTGTACCTGTAATAACAATAAGATCATGTAGTTTTGCTGTTGAATTTTAGAGTACTTATGTACAAATCCTTTTCTTAAATATGAGAACCTCATTGTAAAATAACATCATAAAATACATCCTTATATATTTTAACTAAATGTACTTTGTTTTCCAGTCTTCCTGACTGCTACAAAAAAGAGTTTGAAAAATAAAGGCTAGAAAGGAAAGGTTTGGTCATTTAGCAAACCCTCCTCTATTTTGAAAGAAGGTATCCTTTGCAGCTTGGCTTCTGAAAGCTTAATGTCCTCAGGGGTCACCTGAGAACCTTGTGAAACAAAGATTCTAAGTTACAGTCGGGGGCAGAACATGCGATTCTGCCTTTCTAGCAAGTTCCTAGAGGATTCCAATGCTTCCGAATCCAACAACCTGGCTTTGAGGAGCAGGGACACAGAGAGTAAAGGCCTCTGATGCAGCCAGACAGGACGCTCAAGAGGCGCCTGAGATGGGCGCTTCCCCAGGATCTGTTTCCGTCCTTCAGAGTTTTTCTTGTGGCTATTTGTCTGCCATTTTATAAGGTTTTAAAATAAAAACATGGAGTCTGGACCTAATTTTCTTCTAAGCTAAATTGCGAGATGAGGAAGATACTGATCAAAGGGTGAAAGTGAAAGTCGCTCAGTTGTGTCTGACTCTTTGCAACCCCATGGACTATACAGTCCATACAATTCTCCAGGCCAGAATACTGGAGTGGGCAGCCTTTCCCTTCTCCAGGGGATCTTCCCAACCCAGGGACTGAGTCCAGGTCTCCCACATTGCAGGCAGATCTTTACCAGCTGAGCCGGGAGGGAAGCCCAAGAATACTGGAGTGGGTAGCCTATCTCTTCCCCAGCAGATCTTCCTGACCCATGAATTGAACCGGGGTCTCCTGCATTGTAACAGATTCTTTACCAACTGAGCTAATTTTGTTCTGAGCTGAATTGTGAGATGAGATCAAAGCGTACCCACTTCCAGTTCTAGGATGAAGTTCTGGGGCATGTGATGCACAGTATGGTGGCTGTAATTAACACTACTGTATTGCATACTTGGAAGATTCCATCAGGTTCAGAAAAGGTAACCAAAGGGAGGTAATGGATGTGTGAATAGCCTGATACAGTAATCATTTCAAAATGTATATGTATATCAAATCTTTACATTGTATACTTTAAATGTGTATAATTTTTCTCAGTTATATCCTAGTAAAGCTGGAAGAAATGGAATTTTTTTTCATTTTGCAATACTTTTTCAAGTTGCTAGATTAAATTATTTCTAATGTCTTTCCTAGCCCCAAGGCCCCTTAGCTCATAAATGATAGAACACTCTGATGGGGGTTTTCATGATGATAAATGTGATCCTGTCTTTTTTTTCCTATTTCTTAAATTTCTTCACTATAAGTGTTTTTCTCCTTCTTTAATAAGGTTCCCTATTCATTTCTCAAGGACATGGAGAAATATTTCTCTTTTGCTTTAAGAATAGCATTTAATGCTCTTCTGTTCCATTTCTCTTTTTTATGAATATTAATGTGCCTAGGAAGGCTTGTTGTTGTTGCTTAGTCACCAAATCGTGTCCAACTCTTGGGACCCCCGTGGACCATAGCCTGCCAAGACTTCTCTGTCCGTGAGATTTCCCAAGTCAGAATACTGGAGTGGGTTGCCATTTCCTTCTCCAAGGGATCGTCTGACCCAGGGATTGAACCCACATCTCCTGCTTGGCAGGTGGATTCTTTACCATTGAGCCACAAGGGAAGCCCTGTAGGAAGTCTGCAGCTGCTGCTAAGTCTCTTCAGTCGTGTCCGACTCTGTGCGACCCTATAGACGGCAGCCCATCAGGCTACTCCGTCCCTGGGATTCTCCAGGCAAGAGTACTGGAGTGGGTTGCCATTGCCTTCTCTGTGTAGGAAGTCTACTAATCTATTATTAAAAAACCTATACTAAATGTCTAGCCATATTTACCACTCCCTCTTTTATTTCAAAGAAAGGGAAAAAAGTAAAAAAGTCTCATAGAGCTGTCAGTTTCTCTTTTTTACAATGTAAAATTGCCTGAAGTCTCTGAAACGTGATAATATAAGCCCAAACTGTCATATTATGTAGCTTGGTTTGGAATAAACTGTGAAATAAAACTTGTACAAGACAGCTGTTCTAAAAGTTAGCTTTTCTCAAGGTGACAGAATTATTGGCATGTTAATTCCCTTAAAGAAATGTCTGTTTGCTTAATTGAAACAACTATTAAAAATTCCTTAATGGAAGATTTTCTTAAGAGTTTAAACTCTAAAAATCTTTTATTTGAATAAGTCCATTTATGGATTAGGACATATACTGACAACCTTAGGTTTTTTTCCGCCAACTTTGTGGTACATTTAGTGACAATACTTTTCTAAACACTGATACATAACATGGTCTGTGTCCTGTAACATTTACAATCAAGAGATTCTAAAGTTAGAGAACATTTTGTAGCATCCCAATACTAGCTACCAGGGCACTTAGAAACTGACCCTAGAGCCCCGATATGTCATGAGACCAGTTCTAGTTAGCCAGATTCTTTGTGTGCTTCTGTACCTTTCCCATGGCCAAAGTTTCCATTCATTTTTAAAGAATTTCTCAGCAGCTACTGGGAATTTGATTGAATAGATAGTACTGCTCACCTCTTAGCCAGATATTTGAGGTCCCCTGAGTTTTAAACTTGATTAAAACTATTGATTTCTCAGACATAGAATACAGATTTATGGTTACCAATGGGAAAAGGAGGGGGAGGGATAAATGAGGAGATTGGGATTAACATATACACTGTGTATAGAATATGTAAAAAGCAAGGGCCTACCACATCACACAGGGGGTGATACACAGAATGTTGTAATAACCCATAAGAGAAAAGAATCTGAAAAGAATATATATATATAAATATACATGGTTGCCATTTCCTTCTCCAATGCATGAAAGAGAAAAGTGAAAATGAAGTCGCGCAGTCGTGTCCGACTCTTAGTGACCCCATGCACTGCAGCCTGCCAGGCTCCTCCATCCATGGATTTTCCAGGCAAGAGGACTGGAGTGGGGATGCCATTGCCTTCTCCGATATATATATATATATGTATATAAAACCAAGTCACTGTGCTGTACAGCTGAAACTAACATGTCATTGTAAATCAACTATGCATGCATGCATGCTCAGTCACTTCAGTCCTGTCTGACTCTTTGCTACCCTATGGACTGTAGCCCACCAGGCTTCTCTGTCCATGGGATTCTCTAGGCAAGAATACTAGAATGGGTTGCCATGCCCTCCTCCAGGGGGATCTACCCAACGCAGGGATTGAACCCACATCTCCTGCATTGCAGGTGGATTCTTTACTGCTGAGCCACCAGGGAAGCCTAAATCAACTATACTTTAAAAAAAAAAGAATCATTGATTTCTGAGATCCGGTCTTATTCCCTCTGATATGAGACTAAGGATAATTTTACTTTCAATTATTAATGTTAATATAATGGTACTGTACTTAGTTTTTCCTGGAATAGATGCCCAAGCTGACTGCAGGCAGGGTCACAGTATACTGAGATCTCACTTGACCCGGGTCCCAGGTTCCTTTGCTGTGTAGACTTCTCTGCCATGATCCCAGAGTTGGGTGCTGGAACCTGCTTCCGCCAGCGCTGGAGAGCTGATCATCCACACCTCTTCCCAGCTCCACGACCAGTTATCCCAAGTGGTAGCTTGTAATGAGCCAGGGTGAGTATTTTCACCATGGAAATTGGCACACTGTAGAAGTCACAGCTTCTCCTCCCATCTCCAGCCTCTGAGAATCAGTTGTTAAATCTTTACCTGGTAACAGCTCCTCTTAAAGGCAGAATTCTGTCTAGGAAGATCTGGTGCCAATAATGAGCACCCTTATCTGAGAATATTTGCAGGTTTCTTACCGACAACATCAAAGGGAAAGTCACTTTAAGAAGTGGGGAAAGTGAAAGCACAACTTTGGATAAAAAGAAGTCATGAAATTGTCACTTGGTTCTGTTGTCCCTGTGAGTGGACTGTGC
This sequence comes from Oryx dammah, assembly GCF_014754425.2. NCBI lineage: Eukaryota > Metazoa > Chordata > Mammalia > Artiodactyla > Bovidae > Oryx > Oryx dammah. The sequence goes on from NW_024070196.1 coordinate 15,356,981, forward strand.
GTGGTGCTTAGTTTTAAGCAGTTCCCTCTCAAGTGCCCAATCTCGTTCGCTCCAAAACGCCTGCCTCTCTGGGCACTGAGGCAGCCAATATACCAAGTGTAAACTCTTTTTAAGCACAAACGTGCATTGTAAATGATGGAGGCACTCCCAACTGTTAAGAGTTTTAAGTATTAAAGATTCTAGGTTGTAAATGTCTCCTTGAGACAGTAAATTCCTTCGACATCTGAGAAGGTATATTTTAAAAGCTTTGAATGATTTGAAGAAATAGGAGTATTTTGGCATTTGTTGAATAGTTACATTTTAAATTGAATTGCTTTACTGAATATGAGTGTGTGTCCTATGGATGTGTGTGTCTTAGGTTAAAATACACAGAAAAACTTTAATTAGAAAATGAAAGTGCCATCTCAAAGGCAGCTTCAGTGCAGATGAACAATGTTCCACAGCTTTAACTTCAAAAAAAATCTAGAGTTGGATTTCCAAGATATATTTTAAAATTTTTTATTTTTATATTGGAATATAGTTGATTTACAATGTTGTTAGTTTCAGGTGTACAGCAAAGTGATTCAGTTATACAAATATATGTATATGTATGTGTATATATATATGTGTATATATGTATATATATATATATGTATTCTTTTTCCTCATCTAGGTTATTACAGAGTATTGAGTAGAGCTCCCTGTACTATACAGTAGGTCTTTGTTGATTATCTATTATATATATAGTATATATACCTATATACTATATATATTATAAAGATAACATATAATGTATAGATAATGCATATTATCTATTATATATATAGTAGTGTGTATATGTTAATCCCAAACTCCTCCAAGTTGTGTTTTAAGTCAGGCCCTATGAGGTGCAAAATCTTGCTTACATGGAAAGAAGCTTTTCAGAAGTCCCATTTACAAGCGTCTAGTGCTGAAAAGATGGAGAAGGCAATAGCAACCCACTGCAGTACTCTTGCCTGGAAACTCCCATGGATGGAGGAGCCTGGTGGGCTGCAGTCCATGGGGTCGCTAGGAGTCGGACACAACTGAGCGACTTCACTTTCACTTTTCACTTTCATGCATTGGAGAAGGAAATGGCAACCCACAGTGTTCTTGCCTAGAGAATCCCAGGGACGGGGGAGCCTGGTAGGCTGCTGTCTCTGGGGTTGCACAGAGTCAGACACAACTGAAGCGACTTAGCAGCAGCAGCGGTGCTGAAAAGAAGGGGTTTGGTTTCAAAATTAAAGATGCTGTTCTTTCTTTTTATCATCTTCTGTCCATCCATCATTATTTGCCATTCATGGGTCTTTGAATCGTTGCTTGCTGATATGGTTTAAATGCAAAGATGGAACAATGAAAATATTCTCTAAATTGTACTGCTGTGGGTACCTGCCAGAAATGCTGAATCCATCCATAAAAAATCCTACTCATAGGGGTTTCTTCAGTAATTATAATTCTGTTACCATTCAGTTTGTTGATAATTTCTTTTCAGGGAATTGAGTCCCTTCATGGTTTAAGGTAGCATGCTTTAAGGTAGCATGCTTCTTCTGAAGATTCTTCTATTTCAAGAGCTGTGCTATTCTTTAATATTTGTAATGTAAATAGTACATTTATTATTTAGCACTAAATGTATTTAAATATTCATCCACAAATATTCTTGTGATGGTTGAGATTAATGTGAATTACACATGCAGGAAATTTAAAAACTATTTCTCTCTCAGTATCAAAGTACTTTCTATCAATATTCAGAAACAAATTAAATGACTCAAGGTTACCGAAACAATTATCGTTCTAAAACCTGAATATGTAACTTGATCGTGTCTCTAAGAAAGTAAAGCAGTCGTAATAAAACTCTAATTTGCAAATAACTCCCAATTGTTCATTGTTTCCACTCTTGACTTTCTGTAGTCTGTTCTCCATGTACAATCAGAATATTTCAAAAGTATGAGAAAGATCACATCTCTTCTTGGCTCAAAACTCTGCTATAGTTTCCTATTGGAATTAGAATGTAGACTTGACTCTACCAAAGCCCTGGCTTCCTTTTAATCTCTTCTTCTTCTACCTCCTCCAACTACTCTTTTTTCAGCCACTCTGGCCTCAGGGCCTTTGCACTTGATGTTGCTTTTAACTGGAACACCATCCCCCCTTATTTTTCTCTGGACTGGCTTCTCTTCTTTAGTAGGTCTTAAAGTCATCTGCTCAGAGAAATTCACCCTCACCACTGGACATAAAATACTCCTATTCTTTTAACTTTTCATTCCATTGCCCTATTTTACTTCTGTGCATACTTACTAATTTACCCATTTTGATGTTTCCATCTCTTCCTGTTGCTAGAATGTAGGCCTATAAATTGATCATTCCTTTTTCACAGTCATGTCCCTCACCCTTAGAATGATAGATCATTGTGGGCAAAGGAATGCAGGGAGATGGAAGAAAGACAAGTTCAAGGAACCCATAGGGATTCAGAGCGACTGGATGAGTGGGTTCATGTAGTAAAGATCACATCCATCTCCGAAAGAGATTCTATGGCAGAAATCTTCTTTAAAATGCTAAGACTGAAATATTCTCCAGAATCTCAAGGGGCTTTTGTGTATGTGGATTTTAATTACTGTGGCTATTAACCACATTAAAAATTAAAACTTAGAGAATGAAAAAATACATATTAATTCACTTAAAGTAGCTAATAATAAACCTATTATATGGTAGCATATATATTACATGTTTTTTAAAATTAATTGTTTTGGAAAACTAAAAATAAAAGAATACTGGGAGAATGCCATTGTTTTACATATTTAAATTATATGCAGAGTACATCATGAGAAACGCTGGGCTGGAAGAAGCACAAGCTGGAATCAAGATTGCTGGGAGAAATATCAATAACCTCAGATATGCAGATGACACCACCCTTATGGCAGAAAGTGAAGAGGAACTAAAAAGTCTCTTGATGAAAGTGAAAGTGGAGAGTGAAAAAGTTGGCTTAAAGCTCAACATTCAGAAAACGAAGATCATGGCATCTGGTCCCATCCCTTCGTGGGAAATAGATGGGGAAACAGTGGAAACAGTGTCAGACTTTATTTTCTGGGGCTCCAAAATCACTGCAGATGTGACTGCAGCCATGAAATTAAAAGACGCTTACTCCTTGGAAGAAAAGTTATGACCAATCTAGATAGCATATTGAAAAGCAGAGACATTACTTTGCCAACAAAGGTCTGTCTAGTCAAAGCTATGGTTTTTCCAGTGGTCATGTATGGAGAGTTGGACTGTGAAGAAGGCTGAGCACCGAAGAATTGATGCTTTTGAACTGTGGTGTTGGAGAAGACTCCTGAGAGTCCCTTGGACTGCAAGGAGATCCAACCAGTCCATTCTGAAGGAGATCAGCCCTGGGATTTCTTTGGAGGGAATGATGCTGAAGCTGAAACTCCAGTACTTTGGCCACCTCATGCGAAGAGTTTACTCGTTGGAAAAGACTCTGATTCCGGCGGTGGGGGGGGTGGGGATTGGGGGCAGGAGGAGAAGGGGACGACAGAGGATGAGATGGCTGGATGGCATCACTGACTCGATGGACGTGAGTCTGAGTGAACTCTGGGAGTTGGTGATGGACAGGGAGGCCTGATGTGCTGTGATTCATGGGGTCGCAAAGAGTTGGACACGACTAAGTAACTGAACTGAACTGAACTGAAGTCTCTTAATGTCTGATTAATAGGAGAGACCTATGTAGTCATGTTTCAGTTTGTAGGCAAATCACATTTCTTATTGCATCTAGAAAATTCCATTCTGTACTGTACATTTGTGAAAGAATGAAAGTAGAAAGGAAAAATCCTGTCTTAGAATTATTATGAAAATGATGTTGACTTTGCAGATCCCCTGATTGGACCTCATTAGCATACTGCTGATCTGGAGTTTGAATAAGATGTAAAATGGAAACGTCTCAGGAGGTCCAGTGGCTAATAATCTGTGCTCCCAATGCAGGGGGCCTTGGTTCAATCCCCCTTCAGGGAACTAGATCCTACATGACGCAACTGAAAAAAAAAAAAAAATCTCATGTGCTGCAAGGAAGATCCAAGACCTCAAGTGCTACAACTAAAACCTGGGACAACCAAATAAATAAATAATAATAAATAAAAGATGTTCAATGCAAGCATTTTGTGTCCTCACTGCTGTGTCACAGGATTCAGTGGGCATCTGGTTTGTTACAGTAAGAGATGTCCTCCACTAATGAGATTGTGTTCCCAAATCTGAAAGTCAATCTTTGGAAACTTTATATAAATCTTTTATAGAAACATAGTTTTTCATCATTATTCTCTTCTTATGCAGATTTTACAGCATTCAACTGAATACTCTCCTCTTTTAAGCCAACCCTGACTGCATCCCGCAGGAGACCTAGAGTACAGTTCAGTCGCTCAGTCGTGTCCGACTCTGCATCCCCATGGACTGTGGGACCCCAGGCTTCCCTGTCCATCACCAAGTCCTGGAACTCACTCAAACTCATGTCCATCCTGTCGGTGATGCCATCCAACCATCTCATTCTCTGTCATCCCCTTGTCCTCCCACCTTCAATGTTTCCCAGCATCAGGGTCTTTTCCATTGAGTTAGTTCTTCGCATCAGGTAGCCAAAGTATTGGAGTTTCAGCTTTAGCATCAGTCCAAGGGACTCTCAAGAGTCTTCTCCAACACCACAGTTCAGAAGCATCAGTTCTTTGGTGCTCAGATTTCTTTGTCGTCCAACTCACATCCATACATGACTACTGGAAAAACTGTAGCTTTGACTAGATGGACCTATGTTGGTAAAGTAATGTCTCTGCTTTTAAATATGTTGTCTAGGTTGGTCATAACTTTTCTTCCAAGGAGCAAGCATCTTTTAATTTCATGGCTGCAGTCACCATCTGCAGTGATTTTGGAGCCCCCCAAAATAAAGTCTGTCATTGTTTCCCCATCTATTTGCCATGAAGTGATGGGACCGGATGCCATGATCTTAGTTTTCTGAATGTTGAGTCTTAAGCCAACTTTTTCACTCTCCTCTTTCATTTTCATCAAGAGGCTCTTTAGTTCTTCTTCACTTTTTACCATAAGGGTGGTGTCATCTGCATATCTGAGGTTATTGATATTTCTCCCAGCAATCTTGATTCCAGCTTGTGCTTCATCCAGCCCAGCATTTCTCATGATGTTCTCTGCATATAAGTTAAATAAGCAAGGTGATAATACACACCCTTGACGTACTCCTTTCCTGATTTGGACCAAGTCTGTTGTTCCATGTCCAGTTCTAACTGTTGCTTCTTGACGTGCATACAGATTTCTCAAGAGGCAGGTCAGGTGGTCTGGTATTTCCATCTCTTTCAGAATTTTCCACAATTTATTGTGATCCACACAGTCAAAGGCTTTGGCATAGTCAATAAAGCAAAAGTAGATGATTTTCTGGAAGTCTCTTGCTTTTTCGATGATCCAGTGGATTTTGGCAATTTGATCTGTGGTTCCTCTGCCTTTTCTAAATCCAGCTTGACCATCTGAAACTTCATGGTTCACTTACTGCTAAAGTCTGGCTTGGAGAATTTTGAGCCTTACTTTACTAGCGTGTGAGATGAGTGCAGTTGTGCAGTAGTCTGAACATTCTTTGGCATTGCCTTTCTTTGGGGTTGGAATGAAAACTGACCTTTTCCAGTCCGGTGGCCACTGCTGAGTTTTCCAGATTTGCTGGCATATTGAGTGCAGCACTTTCACAGCATCATCTTTTAGGATTTGAAATAGCTCAACTGGAATTCCATCACCTCCACTATACTTGTTCTTGACTTCACATTCCAGGATGTCTGGCTCCAGGTGAGTAGTCACACTGTCATGGTTATCTGGGTCACGAAGATCTTTTTTGTATAGTTCTTCTGTGTATTTTTGCCACCTCTTCTCCATATCTTCTGCTTCTGTTAGTTTCATACCATTTCTTCTGTTTATTGTGCTCATCTTTGCATGAAATTTTCCCTTGGTATGTCTATAATTTTCGTGAAGAGGTCTCTAGTCTTTCCCATTCTATTGTTTTCCTCTATTTCTTTCATAAGAGTGTTTCTTTGAGAAGTATTTTCCCTCATTCTAGTTTGAGATGCCACAGTCACATTTCTCTCTGCTGCTGAGAAACTACAAAGTTTTGTTTCAGTTTCTCTCCAGTCCACTGTCGTGGATGTGAACTCTCGTTTCAGCCTACGCTGCAAACAACACAGCAATGGAGGGGTTGAGAACATTGGTTTCAGAACACAGATTGGTGTTGAAATGCTAGCCCGTTTATGGAGCAGTCACGTAACCTGGGGAGAAACTTAACGTTTTGGAGTTTTGTTTTCAGGCAGGCTGAAAGGAACTTCAGGTGTTAGCCTCGGCTATCTCATAAGGTGGTTTGTGGAGTGAATGAGAAGGGAAAGCAACGAAAAACAATTCTGAGTGATTAGAAAGCATTAGTTAAAGGAAGGTAAAGAATTTTTTAAAGCATTTTTAAAGCTTCTCCAGGTGGCTGTCAAGTGCAGCCAATACTGAGACCTAATGACTGAATAAATTATTAGATGTTGTGTTGGCCAAAAAAATTTGTTCATTTAGATTTTTGTATAACCTCATACAGAAAAACCTGAATGAACTTTCTGGCCAATCCAGTACTTTGGTGGAATTTCATAGAGAAAAGAGAGTTAAGTGATAATAGAATAGATGACCACAACACTTCATTGGATAGATACAATAAAAGCCTCTTCCCTCTGTGTCTGTGTACACCACTTTTTTCCAATTTGTTGAAAAAAATGTACTTTTGAGTTGATCTTATCAATCAATTGCTCTTTACTCTGGGCTTGGTGATCTTCTTTTGATTGGGGTTATGAAAGACTTAATTGTAAATGAACTCTTAAAATACTAAGTGATATCACAATAATTTCGTTTTAAAGCTACCTAGAAATTATTTAGCCTTTACAGTGCTGGGACTAATTGACTTTCACTGAGGAACATATTAATAGACGTGCTTGTGTTGATATTACTGTTCTCTGTCTAATGGCTCATTCATTAACTCATGACTCTGGTCTTAATTGGGGGCTGTTAATATATAAAGGATGGTGTTTTTGAGTCTGGTAATGTGATGAATTGTGTCCGTTTCTATTCCCTGAGGCTAATAGATTTTTGGTTTTTAAAACTCATTAAGCAGCCCTAGGGAAGACAATTAGAGTCACCACCAGTCTGGGCTCAGAAAAGGCACACTGTCATGGAAGGGATGCAGAGATGCTTTAAGCAGAGCATTTCAAATCTGAGCTGTAACTTGCTACTGAAGTGGGCAAATCACTCCAGTTTTCTGAATCTGAGTTCTCTCATCTGTAAAATGGGCCAGAGACTAATAATATAAACCCAGAACTAAGGAATTAAGTGAGATAATATAAGTAAAAAAAAAATTGATACATGTGCCTCTGAAATACTTAACCCATAGGGCAAGAAAATAGTTACTTCCATTGATTCCGTTATCCTTCTTGATCAATTACAGATTTGTATTATTTCTTTCTAGGATAGAAAGTTTCTAGGGTAACACATATTCAACCCAGGCCAACCCAGGTCCTGTGTTGGGATCAACAGATCAGCTCCCATTGACTTTCTTTTCCTTTTTCAGAATGATGGTACAATTATTTTCGTATGTTAGATAAGTGGAGAAATAGAGGAAGGGAAATGAAACAGTGATGGAGGTTTGACCTTACCAAAAAGCTATTAATATGGATATATGATACTTGAATTGAGTGATCTGTGTCCTGAAGTGTTAATATTTTCATATGGGGCTTTGGAAGTCAGCAGGAGTTGAATTCTCTACTATAATGAGCAGTTGTTTAGCAGATTATTAGTTAATATCTTCGGTGCCTATAAACACATTTTTATATTCTGTTTTTGTGGTATAAAGAGTCCTTTATTCTTTATTTCTGTTTTAAAAACAGCTAAATATCTATTTTTTAGTTTAATTTTTTTATTGGAATAGAGTTGCTTTACAATTTTGTGTTAGTTTCTGCTGTACACCAAAGGGAATCAGCCAGACATATACATATATCCCCTCTTCCTTTGATTTGTTTCCCATTTAGGACATCACAGAGCATGGAGTAGGGTTCCCTGTGCTATACAGTAGGGTCTTATTAGTTATCTATTTTATACAGAGTAATGTATATATGCCAGTACCCCCCTCTCAAAAAAAAAAAAAAAGAACTTTGGCCTTAAATTGTACAGCTGTTTGGAATTTTGTCCTGTTTTAGGTGAGTGCCCAGGGCAAGTCTTGACTCTGAGATGCAGTGAGGACACCCCTTGGGCTCTGACCAGTGGTGCCTTTCCTAGCCTGGTAACCCTTTTAGGAGGAGCCAGGAGTAGAGTCTGAAAGGCAGAAGGATTTACTCACAGAACAGCAATAGAGAGACCTTCTTTTGATTTCATGAAAACTAGACCTCACTTTTCAGAGAAGGCAATGGCAACCCACTCCAGTACTCTTGCCTGGAAAATCCCATGGACAGAGGAGCCTGGTGGGCTGTAGTCCATGGTGGGGTCTCGAAGAGTCGGACACGACTGAGTGACTTCACTTTCACTTTTCACTTTCATGCATTGGAGAAGGAAATGGCAACCCACTCCAGTGTTCTTGCCTGGAGAATCTCAGGGACGGCAGAGCCTGGTGGGCTGCCGTCTATGGGGTCGCACAGAGTTGGACACGACTGAAGTGACTTGGCAGCAGCAGCAGACTTCAGTTTTAGCATCTCTTATTTTCAGCAGAACTTATATTTTTCAGTAACTCTCCAACAAAGGAAGAGAATGTCTAAAGATATTTTGGCTATTCAGTACTTTTTTTTTTTTTTACCAGCCTATAATAGATCTCTGTAAGAGTTGGAAAGGGAAATGGTATAAAATGTGGATAATGGCAGGGTTACCCAGAGTTATATGACTCCAGAGCCACGTTTTCAGTCACCATTAATGTAAAGAACCACATGACTCCTATATGATTGGTAGAATTTAGTATAATGTCACATTCATTTGGTGAAATTAACAGTCTTAATGAGCCACCAGTTGACCATGAAGGGACTCATGTTACCAGAAGTCTGTGGTGTGAACATCACTGCCTTAAAGACATGGGAATCCTTTAAGATATTTTTAAACTTCTTTTTTTTTTTTTTTGTATTGGGGTATAGGCCTGGCGTGCTGCAGTTCATGGGGTTGCAAAGAGTCGGACACCAATGAGCGACTGAACTGAACTGAACTGATAGCAAATTAACAAACAATGTTGCAATAGTTTCAGGCAAGCAGCAAAGGGTCTCAACCATAAATATACATGTATACATTCTCCTCCAAACTCCCCTCCCATCCAGGCTGCCAAATAGCAGTGGGCAGAGTTCCGTGTGCTATACAGTAGGTCCTTGCTGGTTATCCATTTTAAATATAGCAGTGTGTACACCACGACCCAAAACTCCCTAACTACCCCTTCCCCGTGTTCCCTTCCTTCCCTCCAGCAATCTTAAGCTCTTAAATCTGTGAGTCTCTTTCTGGAAGACCTCTAAGATTGGATGCATCCAAACTAAAGAGTGTTTACATTTTTCTCACTATGATCTCTTTTTGCTTGGAAATCTCTAGAATGTTCCTGTGTACATCATTTACATGACACGTTAAAGATGATCACATTTGCCTAGCAAAGGCCGGAGCCTGGTAGGCTGCAGTCCATGGGGTCGCTAAGAGTCAGATACGGCTGAGCGACTTCACTTTCACTTTTCACTTTCATGCGTTGGAGAAGGAAATGGCAACCCACTCCAGTGTTCTTGCCTGGAGGATCCCAGGGACAGGGGACCCTGGTGGACTGCCGTCTCTGGGGTCGTGAAGAGTTGGACGCGACTGAAGGGACTCAGCAGCAGCAGCAGCAAAGGCCAAGATTGCAAGTCACACTCATTGCTTATTGGATCCTTTTTGGATAGTGTTCAGGCTTCAGGATTAACTGCTTTTACTAAGAGAACTACCTGCAGTTATCCATTTTTAACTGGTTTACTGAAGACTTCACTCAGTAGACAGGGCTTCCCTGATGGCTCAGACTGTAAAGAATCGGGCTGCAATTCAGGAGGCACGGGAGATGTGGGTTAGATCCCTGGGTCAGGAAGATCTCCTGGAGAATGGCATGGCTACCCACCCCAGGATTCTTGCCTGGGGAATTCCATGGACAGAGGAGACTGGTGGGCTATAGTCCATGGGGTCACACATACCTGGACATGACTGAGCGACTAGCACTTTTACTTTCACTTTACTCAATAGACCAACATATAATGGCATCCCTTTCCCCCTCCAATCATATTTAACTCCTATACTCTGTTGATTTTTTTTTCCTTCATTTTGTAATTGTGTGTTTGGAAGATTCCTTAGCTTTGCAGTAGCTTTCAGATATTTAAAAAAAAAATTTAGTTGGGTTAGGATGTGGTAGCTGGGATCAGCAACTCTCTGACATCACATAGAAATGAGTCAGATGTTACAAAAATCATGTTTGAAAACATCATCAAGCCATGACAGGAATAACAACTAACATGGTCGTGCTCAGTCATGTCTGACTCTTTGCTACCTCATGGACGGTAGCCTGCCTGTCTCCTCTGTCCATTCTCCAGGTAAGAATACTGGAGTAGGTTGTCATTTCGTCTGCTAGGCAATCTTCCCAACGCAGGGGTCGAACCTGCATCTCCTGAATTGCAGGCAGATTCATGAAAACTAAAACTCCAGAGAAAGGAGGACCTTTCAGAGTTGAGCTATCGGGAGCATGTGTATTTTCCTTCCCAGGCCTTCGGTGATTCTGAGAGTGGGCTAAAGAACAGGACTTTACCTGGACAGAGGGCTGCTGCCCAGAGAAAGAGAAATTAGCTGAGCTTTCAGCAGTTGTATTGGATGGTATGAGAAATTCGAGTCTTGAGGGTCCTCAAATTAATGGTCATTATTTTCTCAGAAGAGACTAGCTGAATCCTGACCCTGGCAGGAGCCAAAGAACCAGGCCAAAGGTTTATAAAAAAAACAGAGTGAAACCTCCCACCATTTCACAGTGTTTAGGGAACCGGGCAAAGGGACCAAAACCAAGCAAAAGCCCAGCCCAGGGAGTGGTGAATTGATGCTGAGCAACTAAAAAGCCATTTTTCACCTGGGGGCAATGAACAGATTATCTGTCTGTAGCTGGAAGCCTGAGTATCTGTCTTTACTAAACACAAGGCAGCCAGCTGGCCCAGAAGCCAGCAGATTCGGGTTTTCATGTGTAGCTGAGATAACAAACTTAAGAGACCAAAAGGGACTCAAAGGCATGGCTGCTCTGTCTCTAAAGACAGATGCTGAAGCTGAGGTTCAGTGCAGAAGTGGTCCACTGAGACATCGGAGAATCTCTAGCATCCTTTCAAGGGCTGAGGAGCAAAGGCGAATTAGGCTCTCCACTGAGGGCCATACCCTTCAACACAGATAGACTGAGTGTCTTAGTTTGCTAAGGCTGCCGTGACCAAGTGCCACAGACGGAGTGGCTTAAAGAGCAGAAATTTATTTTCTCGCATTTCTGGCCTGTGGAAGTCCAAGATCAAGGTGTCAGCAGGGATGAGGTTTTCTGAGACCTCTCTCCTTAACTTGCAGTTGACCACCCTCCTTGCAGATTGTGGTGGTTTTTTTTTTTTTTCCTTTGATTTGGACCATTTTAAAAGTCATCATTGAATTTGTTACAATATTGCTCCTGTTTTATGTTTTTGGTTCTTTGGCCATGAGGAATGTGGCATCTTAGCTCCCTGAGCAGGAATCAAACCTGCACCTGTGTATGTTGGAAGGTTAAGTCTTAACCGCTGGACCACCAGGGAAGTCCTCTGCTGATTCTTCACTTGATCATCCCTTCGTGTTTGTACCCCTGGTGTGTCTTCCTCTTCTCATCAGGGCACTGGTCCTATTGCATTAGGACCCCATGCTAGTGGTCTCATTTAAACCTAATTACCCTATCTCCAATTGTAGTCATTTCCAAGATGCTGTGATTAGGGCTTCAGAATATGAAACTGAGACTGAGTCAGGGAGTGAAGGGTTAGGAGTTAGGGGTAGAAGGTAGGGATTCAGCCTGAAACACTGAGTCTTTCCGGCCCATCTCTGTCCCAGATCAGTCCCTGGCTTGACGACCAGAGCAGCCTTTCCTCCATAGCATGGTACAGCAAAGCATAGTGAAGGAAAGGATATTTCTAAAACAGATAGTATCTGGAGCTTTTATAGATGCTTGACATTTAAGAAAATTACTAAGTGCCTTCATAACCAAAAGACAAATTCCCTTCCTTATTAGGCATTTTTAGGTGCAAATGAATATCTACTATTGTCATCTGTGGCTGTTTCACTCGTAAGCATTCTAGTGTGTGTGTGTTCAGTGCTAAGTCATGTCTGACTTTTTGCAACCCCATGGACTGCAGCACACCAGGCTTCCCTGTCCTTCACTATCTCCCAGAGTTTGCTCAAATTCATGTTTATAGAGTCAGGGATGCTATCTAACCGTGTCTTTCTCTGCTGTCCTGCTTCTCCTTTTGCCCTCAGTCTTTCCCAGCATCAGGGTCTTTTCCAGTGAGTTAGCTCTTCACATCAGGTGGCCAGAGTATTGGAGCTTAAGCTTCAGCATCAGTCCTTCCAAAGACTATTCAGGGTTGATTCCTTTAGAATTGACTTGTTTAATCTCCTTGCTGTCCAAGGGACTTTCAAGAGTCTTCTCCAGCACCACAATTGGAAAGCATCAGTTCTTCGGTGCTCAGCTTCTTTATGGTCCAACTCTCCATAATGACTACTGGAAAAACCATAGCTTTGACTAGAGACCTTTCTCAGACTTTAGCAGGCATATGAATTACCCGGGGATCTTAATGAAATGAAGACTGGTTCAGAATGGCTGCCCTGGTGGCTCAGACTGTAAAGAAACCGCCTGCAATGCAGGAGACCCTGGTTTAATCGCTGGGTTGGGAAGATCCTTTGGAGAAGGGAATGGCTACCCATTCCAGTATTCTTTTCTGGAGAATCCCATGGACAGAGGAGTCTGGCAAGCTATAGTCCATGGGGTCACAAAGAGTCGGACACAACCAAGTGACTAATACTTCACTTTCAATATGTCTGGAAGGGGCCTGAGATTCTGCATTTCTGTAACAAGCTTTACGGGATGGCCCTCAGACCATCCTGCTAACCAGCTGCGGATCAGTGAGTAAGGACTGTGTATGCTAGAGTTTAAGAAACATTGCCCAATAAATAATGCCTAAGATTGCCTCCAGCTCTGAGATTCTGTTAGCATTTTTTAAAAACAATATTTTTTAAAAATAGCCATACTCTATCTCTTTGACTATAAAACAGTGCATTTTGTATAGGACTCGGAGGGGAGCCAGACTTGTGATCAGGTTTCCATGCGTTTGTTATAGTAAGGTTATTCTTTATCTCATTCAAAGTGGAACAAGTGATGATTTTATGTATTTTAATTTGAGATACAGAGAATGGTAGTAACATTTTTGTTAGAAAAAAGGGCATGTTTCAATGACACATTCGTTACAAGAGACCTTCCTGGATGTGACAATAGTCTGCAGAAAGGATCTGGGTTTTCCCCTTGTCCCAGGTGTGTTTCTCCATTGCTGCCAACACCTTCCCCTCTTCCTTCCAGCTGAGACCCTGCGGGGAAAGATTGCTTCTTCCTCACCTACCAATGAAGTCCAGGCTTGGACACCTTGGTGCATGGCCTCTTCTTCCATGGATCTGGATACCTAACAATCACCTAGCGCCCACTCACATGTGAAAAAAATACAGCAGTCACCCTCTTCCTATGCTTAGGGCACACACCTAGGCTCTTTGTAACAAGGGTGACTCATTTAAGAACAGCTTCTTATATCAACTTGTGGAGTGCTTTATTCAGCTGCAGCAGGGGCAGCCCAAGTGGCCTCTTAATTGAACAGTTAGCTCATGAACAAGTCAATGAGGATTTGATGAAAGAGTGGCAGTCACTGTCTGCTACCTGATTTTCCTTTGTTTCTTTTTTTTCAGGGTAAATTTAGTATGTAGAAGGTTGAGCTTATAAAATTGATAGAGAAGGAAATGAATTTGTTTTACAGGACTCTTAAGAAATATTCAAGATGGAATATATAATTTTCTACATGACCACTCCTAGGAATTGATCTTTCTTGCTTTATTTGTTGATATCGTAAAAGTCCAGACAAAAGGAAGTTGTAAGAACTTTAAATATGTAGCCAGGCAGACATTCGTACGTCCCAGGAGGGGGTGGGGGAGGGGTATGGTGAAGCAAAACAGGGCGAAGAACTGCTAATAAGACCAAAAAAGGAAAACTGAATTTATAAAGAAGACCAGAAAATCTCAGGAGGCATGACATTGCTGATGAACTGGAATATTCCAGATGCTATAGAGACAGTCATTGCTTCATCCCTTTCTCACCAAGAGGCCTCTGCTAAATCTGTCCAAGGTTTATTTATGGGTTTTTTTTTTTTTCAGTGACATATTCCTCTCTCAGTCCCATCTCTGTCTTTCTGTCTCTCTGCTTCCTCTCATCTTTTCTCTGTCATCTCTTCCTTCTCTCTTTCTTTTTCTCACCCCTTGCAATTTTCTCTCTTCTTCCTTCCCTTTTACTCTCTTGTTTCTTCCTCCTTTCCTCTCTCTGTCCCATACTGTTCTAAGTGGTGGAAAGATGTCTCACTCACAATCACCTATGGAGTCTCTTATTAACCCCATGTTAGAGATAACTGACGTAAAGGGAAAAGACAACTGGAATAAGGAGGTTAAATAATCTCCCAACATGACTCTGGGCAGAGTTTGAATGATCCAGGAGGGGACTTCCTTAACAGTCCAGTGGCTGAGACTCTGTGGTCCCCATGCAGGGGGCCTGGGATTGATCCCTGGTTGAGGAACTAGATCCCGCATGCCACAGCGGAGGATCCCGCGTGCCACAGCGGAGGATCCCGCGTGC
>NW_024070196.1:15971919-16286815 GCF_014754425.2 Oryx dammah
TTTAATGAAAGGGTGTGAACCAAAGTTAACACCAGTAAGTCAACATCAGCAAGTTAAATGACATTGATTTTGATTTTGATCATATGGCTAGCAAATAGGCCCTACATAAATATTTGAGTTTATTTTCGTTAAAAAAAATAGTTTCATCATTTATTGGTTTTAAATTCTTGCTAAAATCAAAACTTTGAGAATATATAGATATGTGTGTACGTATGCATATAAATACTGCTACTGCTGCTAAGTCACTTTGGTCGTGTCCAACTCTGTGCGACCCCATAGCTGGCAGCCCACCATGCTTCACCATCCCTGGGATTCTCCAGGCAAGAACACTGGAGTGGGTTGCCATTTCCTTCTCCAATGCATGAAAGTGAAAAGTCAAAGTGAAGTCGTTCAGTTGTGTCTGACTCTTAGCAACCCCATGGACTGCAGCCTACCAGGCTCCTCTGTCGATGGGATTTTCCAGGCAAGAGTGCTGGAGTGGGGTGCCATTTCCTTCTCCATATATAAATATATATGTACACATATACATATGTATTGTACCTATACATGTGTATGTATGCATTTAATACATACACAAAGAAGAGAAGTTAAAAGCAAGAGAGAAAAAACAGATATACCCAACTGAATGCAGAGTTCCAGAGAATAGCAAGGAGAGATAAGAAGGTCTTCTTAAATGAACAATGTAAAGAAATAGAGGAAAACAATAGAATGGGAAAAACTAGAGATCTCTCCAAGAAAATTGGAGATCAAGGGAACATTTCATGCAAAGATGGGCACAATAAAGGTCACAAACAGTAAAGACCTAACAGAAGCAGAAGCGATTAAGAAGAGGTGGCAAGAATACCCCAGAACTATTAAAAACAAAAGAGGGGGTCTTAATGACCTAGAAAACTATGATGGTGTGGCCACTGAGAGCCCGACATCCTGGAGTTTGAAGTCAAGTTGACTCCAGGAAGCATCACTGTGAACAAAGCTAGTGAAGGTGACGGAATTCCAGCTGAGCTATTTCAAATCCTAAAATATGATGCTGTTAAATTGCTGCACTCAATATGCCAACAAATGTGGAAAACTCAACAGTGGCCACAGAAATGGAAAAGGTCAGTTTTCATCCCAATACCAAAGAAGTACAATGCCAAAGAATGTTCAAACTACAGTATGATTGCACTCACTTCACACGCTAGCAAAGTAATGCTCAAAATCCTTCAAGCTAGGCTTCAACAGTACATGCACCAAAAACTTCCAGATGTATAACCTGGATTTAGAAAAGGCAGAGGAACCAGAGATTAAATTGCCAACATTCATTGCATAATAGAGAAAGCAAGAGAATTCCAGAAAAAACATCTGCTTCATTGACTATGCTAAAAACTTTTACTGTGTGGATCACAACAAACTGTGGGAAATTCTTAATGAGATGGGAATACCAGACCAGTTTACATGCCTCCTGAGAAACTTGCAGGTCAAGATGCAACAGTTAGATCCAGAAAGGGAACAATGGACTGGTTTCAAATTGGGAAAGAATTACGTCAAGGCTGTATATTGTCACCTTGGTTATTTAACTTATATGCAGAGAACATCATAGTAAATGGATGAACCATAAGCTGAAATCAAGATTACTGGGCAAAGTATCAACAACCTCAGAAACAGCAGAAAGTAAAGAGGAACTAAACAGCCTCTTGATGAAGGTGATAAAGGAGAGTGAAAAAGCTGGCTTAAAACTCAACATTCATAAAACTAAGATCATGGCATCCAGTCCCATCACTTCATGGCAAATAAATGGGGAAAAAATGGAAACAGTGACAGACTTTATTTTCTTGGCTCCAAAATCACTGCAGACAGCACTTGAGTCATGAAATTAAAAGATGCTTGCTCCTTGGAAGAAAAGTTATGGTAAACCTAGACAGCATATTAAAAAGCAGAGACATCACTTTGCTGACAAAGGTCCATCTAGTCAAAGCCAGGGTTTTTCCAGTTGTCACGTACAGGTACGAGCATTGGACTATAAAGAAAGTTGAGTGCCAAAGAATTGATGCTTTCGAACTATGGTGCTGGAGAAAACTCTTGAGAGTCCCTTGAACAGCAAGGAGATCAATCCAGTCAATCCTACAGGAAATCAACCCTGAATATCCATTGGAGGGACAGTTGCTGAAGCTGAAGCTCCAGTGCTTTGACCATCCCATTCAAAGAGCCAACTCATTGGAAAAGACCCTGATGCTAAGAAAGATTGAGGGCAGGAAAAGGGGGTGAAAGAGGATGAGATGCTTGAATGGCATCATTGACTTAATGGACATGAGTTTGAGCAAACTCCAGGAGATAGTGAAAGGCAGGGAAGTCTGGCGTGCTGCAGTCCATGGAGTCGAAAATGTCAGACACAACTGAGCGACTGAACAATAGCATAACAACATCATTTGTGAAAATTAACACAAATGATTCATAGCCCCAATTGGAAAAGATAAAAATATATAAACTTTCCAGAAGAAAGCATAAAAGAAAATGCTTTACAATATAGATGTAGGTAAAGATTTGTTAGCAGACCAAAAGTACTATGAATGAAACAAAGTGAAATAATTGGATGTCATCAAATTATAAACTGTTTTTCTCCTTTTAAGGTCCACAATGACTACCAGGATACTAAAGCTTCTAGGTACTCTTGCAATAGTCTGAAATAGCTTATTTCTCAAATTTATTGGTTAAAAAAAACATTTTTGCAGTAGAACCCCAGTTAATGAGCAGAACTTGTTTTCCAGAAAACGCACTTGAAAAGTGGTATTGAAGAGACATCACTTTCTCCTAGAATAAACTCCATTATCAATGCTAATTGAAGGAGAGCAGCCATAACAGCCAAATAACTATGTTCACCACCAGATATGCTCTGCATTTGATTCACTTACACTTTAGTGTGATGCTTTAAATGTTTAGGAGTTATATACATGCCTCTATGGCAATAAACATCCAGTATTTGAAATAATTATACAACTTAATTGACTATTCACCTACTAACACCCATTTACAACTTGATTTGTTTTTGTTAAAATTTAAAAGTCCTCATAAACAATTTGACTGGAGAATCTGAAATTTAAACTGAAGCCTAACTCACTCTGGTTAAAGGAGTCTAAGAAACATTATTGCCAGGAATGGCTTTCAGTTCAGTTCAGTTCAGTCGCTCAGTTGTGTCCAACTCTTTGTGACCCCACGAATGGCTTTAGTTGTACAAAATCTTAAAAAGGGAATTCCCTGGCAGTCCAGTGGTTAGGACTCAGTGCTTTAGCTGAGGGGGACTGGGTTTGACCCCAGAACCAGGAACTAAGTTCCCAGATGCTGCCACTACCCCCCAAAGAAAAAAGCAGAAATAAACTAGAAAGATGATTTACGCTTTATGAAATATGCAAGTAATGGCAGAGCTCAGAACAGATCCCTGGAGGTCATGAGAATTTGTCACCCTCAAATATGCCTCAGGCATAGGGATTATCTTGAGCTGGTTATTTATAAGAAACAGCAGACATAGGGAAAGCTCTGAAAACCAAGTAGTTATCCTTTTCTAAGAGAACTATATATTTATTAGAGAAAGCTTGATTTTTAAGGGTGTCTTCATCTCTGTACCAAGAAGCAGATGAGAAAGACTTCTCTGGAAATACTTATGACTGGAGAAGGCAGGGACTTAAATCTGTATAAGCATCACACCCTTGTTTATTGTGCTTTTCCTGGTAACCTCCCATAACTGGCTCCCCCATACCACACCACAACATCATTCTTTTGTCTTTAACTGGAGATGATATTTAAGATGGTGGCTGGGCAATTTCAGAGAGTTACCCAGTTTTCTTGGGTATCGCCCATGTATACAGGAGGTATACATTATATTAAACTGCCGCTTATGGGTCTCAGCCAAGAACCTGGAGGGTTGAGGGAAAATTATCTTTCCTCCCCTACATGCCTTAAGAAGCAACAAGGCTATCACTAAAATTCCTCACCTATAGATCTTCAATTAAAAGGGACAGTCATGATGATTACATTCCATAATGTCCCTAAGAAGAACTCACCAAAAACCAGCACTGGTTCAGTGTAAGAAAGTGTTGTCGATAAACTCTGTGTTAATTAAATCATGGAAGTAATCCTTCTTGTGTAGTTGAAACAGCAAAGTAAAATTTAGGTAGGTGCAATATAATACCTGGGCTTCCTAGGTGTCTCAATGGTAAAGAATCCGCCCGCCAATGCAGGAGACACAAAGAGACGCAGGTTTGATCACCGGGTCTGGAAGATCCTTTGGAGAATGAAATGGAAACCCATTCCAGTATCCTTGCCTGGAAAATCCCATGGACAGAGGAGCCTGGAGGGTTACTGTCCACAGGATCGCAAAGTCAGACATGACTTAGTGTCTAAGCAGCAGCAGCAATATAATACCTATTTGAATTCTTGTCTGATATAGCACACAGAAAATAAGGTGTATTCCAAGAAACCATGTCATAGCTTACTATTTGATTGCAGAAACTTACAAAAACACTGAATGAGCATTTCTCTGAAAAATGGCTTTCAAAAAGGAAGGTTTGGTATTTTTTGTTCTTTTTGAAACATGAATAAGAAATGAGGTTCTAGTGCAAGCAAAGGAAAATCTTATGTTTGTAAAATCAACTTTTATGCTCAAACATAGTGAACATAGAAGTGCTGGGAATAATTATGCATAGTATTTGAAGGTACTTTCATCTCTACATGAATAAATAATGATGGTATGTAAATTGTGTTAGAAGTCTTGCTGCTACATTTGCTGGTCTCACCCCTCAGATACAAACCTTCCCTTTAAAATCCACATTGGTTTGCATTTATACCTAAGTGCTTCCCTGATGGCTCAGTGGTAAAGAATCCGCCTACAATGTAGGAAACCCAGGTTCGATCCCTGGGTGGGGAAGAGCCTCTGGAGAAGGAAATGGCAACCCACTCCAGTATTCTTGCCTGAAGAATCCCATGGACAAAAGAGCCTAGGGGGCTACAGTCCATGGGGTCGCAGAAAGTCGGACACAGCTGAGCGACTAACATACCTAAGTTTACTGTGCAAAATCTAAGATCTGAGTATTCAAAATCAGCTTTGATAGACCTAACACTAATGTTACCAAACCAGTCTTTCATGAGCATTTATTTATTGCTAACTCTGCACTCAGAATCTACTACATGCCACAGATTATACAGAAGTAATATAAGGTATAGTTCTTCCTTTCCAAAAGGAAAATACATGACCTAATTGCTACCATTGAGAATTTTACAATATGTTGTGGTTGATTTGTGTATGTTGGCATAACCACAAATAGTGGCTTGCAGATAACCCTATCTGTTCAAATTTTCTATCATAATGACTTTGAAGTAATATCACAATGTCATTTCAATTGACTAGCTTTTATCCCCCTATGATACTTTACTGAGAATTTTGATGTCAGGTGTGTGCTAATTCTTATGCACTCAAAAGGGGAGAGTAAAGCAAACCTGTAATTGAAGGCTTAAAGTCTGATCTATTTAAGCAAGTATCATTAGTCATACAAATTTATCTCCCAGATGTCCATTCACTGAGATTAGATGTTGTGATGTCAGCATGATATCATATGGAGAATATTGAATTGTTAAGCTCTATAATGTGAGCCTAGTTTTAAATCTGTCTGGCCAAAGTGGACACTATTCATTTAGAAACTGAAAATCTAAGATAAAGTTGTCTAGGCTCTCACAGAAATTAAGAGGTAAATCCAATATTTGAACCAATCTCTATTAGCAAAGCTTCACCTTCTCTGATAGAAGAAGCACCTTCTGGGGCTTCCCTGATAGCTTGGTTAGTAAAGAATCCACCTGCAATGCAGGAGACCTGAGTTTGATTCCTGAGTCAGGCAGATTCTCTGGAGGAGGGTTAGGCTACCCACACCAGTATTCCTGGGCTTCCCTTGTGGCTTAGGTGGTAAAGAATCTGCCTGCAATGTGGGAGACCTGGGTTTGATCCCTGGGTTGGGAAGATCCCCTGCAGAAGGGAAAGGCTACCCACTCCAGTATTCTGGCCTGGAGAAGTCCAACGATGGTATAGTCCATGGAGTCTCAAACAGTTGGAAATGACTGAGCGACTTTCACTTTCACTTTCACCTCTAACATACTGCAAGCTAGTTGAGTATTGGCCCATAAATGATTAACAATTGCTATGTTACTTACTACCTATGCTATGTTAGCTATATCCTTGCAGCTTTATATGCATCATTAAAAAAATATATTTGTATTTGGCTATGCCACATCTTAGTTGAAGCACTCAGAATCTTTAGTTGTGACATGTGGGACTTAGTGCTCTGACCAGGGGTTGAATCTCAGCCTCCTGCCGTGGGACTCAGGGTCTTAGGTACTGGACCATCATGCATCATTTTTAATCCTAAAACTAAAGTCAACAAGATAGAGATTATCATCTCCAGTTTACATATGGTAAAACTGGGTTTCAAAGAGATTAATGTGCCAAAGGTCATATAGCTGGAGAAATATATACAGTTCCATTTCCTTAATTCCAACTGTGTTTCAATAAAACACACACAGATTTGCATACACTTGGAGATTGAATCCAAAACCACCACAGGGAAAAGAAAACTAGCCAATTAAAATGATCTTGTGATATTACTTCAAATTGTGAAAACAGTGTTGTTTTCTGGGAACCTATGGAGCTTTCAGCTTTGCCACTGAGCCATCTGATCTTGTTGTATAGTCTGAATTCAATAGTCTTTTATATGTGGAGGGGAAAAAAATCACATCCACAACAGAGTTGCAACAAAATGTCTCAAAATAAGCAATAAAATATTCATTTTTATTGGGTATCTTTTTGAGTTAACAGAGAGAAAAGTAGACGATGAAGTGTTATTTTGATGTGCAAACTTTAAAAAAAAGATGTCAAACACATTTTTACAATACAGGACAGCAATCAGAGCTGAACCTTAAGGTAATTGCCTATAAAAAGCAGATACTAACTTCTCAGGCCAGTATTTTTAAAAGTACTGAGTTTTAAAAAAAAACAAATAATCATTAACCAATCTACTGAGTGCCATCTCTCTTTACAGTTTTGACTGCAGCCATGAAATTAAAAGATGCTTACTCCTTGGAAGAAAAGTTATGACCAACCTAGACAGCATATTCAAAAGCAGAGACATTACTTTGCCAACAAAGGTCCATCTAGTCAAGGCTATGGTTTTTCCAGTGGTCATGTGTGGATGTGAAAGTTGGACTGTGAAGAAGGCTGAACACCGAAGAATTGATGCTTTTGAACTGTGGTGTTGGAGAGGACTCTTGAGAGTCCCCTGGACTGCAAGGAGATCCAACCAGTCCATTCTGAAGGAGATCAGTCCTGGGTGTTCTTTGGAAGGACTGATGCTGAGGCTGAAACTCCAGTACTTTGGCCACCTCATGCGAAGAGTTGACTCATTGGAAAAGACTCTGATGCTGGGAGGGATTGGGGGCAGGAGGAGAAGGGGACGACCCAGGATGAGATGCCTGGATGGCAACACCGACTCGATGGACATGAGTTTGAGTGAACTCCGGGAGTTGGTGATGGACAGGGAGGCCTGGTGTGCTGCAAGTCATGGGGTCGCAAAGAGTCGGACACGACTGAGCGACTGAACTGACTGAACTGCCAATTACATCTACCCTAAAGAACACACCGGTTTTGTTGCTTCCTAATCCTGTCCCTCCAGGTGTGTGCTTCTATAGCTCTTTTTCTGGTTAATACTTGACACATTAAGCCAAACCTTTTCTCACAGGCTGCCTCAAGAGCGTTCCCCATCAAGGAGCTTTCCATATTAACTTCAATTCAGATTAAATATCCCTTTGCACTTGAGAAAACTTGTTTGTGGGTTTCACGTTTGCTCTCATATTAATTCCTCACTGAGATGGTTGGTGGTCAGCTTCATTATGATTAGCCTCTCAAAAATCAGATAAATTAATGTCTTAGAGTTGGGACAGATTGAAGAGAACTCGGGTGTTGTTTGTTTGTTTAATAATCTCTGCCTTGAGCTGCTAGTTTGGGGATTTGAGATGAGTGTCTTCCACATGCCAGGGTGTAAGTTTACACTAGGGAGCATGGGTGGAGGGAGGGAGAGAGAGAGACCTACCTGGGTTCAAATACCAGATTCACCATGTCATTTCTGTATGATCTTGGACAAGTCCATTCTTATCTATAGTTTCATTTACAGAACAAGTATATTATACTTTCCAAGCTGTATGAAAATTAACTCCAGATAATTTGTATGACAAAGTTTTCATTTGCATCAACAAGTTGAGGTCAGGCTGTCCCAAGGAGAGGCCAGCTGTTGGGTTGTCAGGAGCCCCATCATAATAAATTCAGCAAATTTAATATGGTCCAGACTTTTGCTGTGGCTCAGTCAGTAAGAATTTGCCTGCAATGAGAGAGACCTGGGTTCAATCCTTGGGTTGGGAAGATCCTCAGGAGGAGGGCATGGCAACTCACTCCAGTGTTCTGGCCTGGAGAATCCCCATGGGCAGAGGAGCCTGCTGGGCTATAGTCAGTCCATGGGGTCACAAAGAGTCAGACACAACCAAGTGACTAAGCACAGACTTCCGTTATATAATTTGATGCCTAATAGCCTTTGGATCTTAGGATTTTATAATATCACACACCCTGATTCTCAATAGCCCAGTGAAATAACCATGCTATCTTATCAAGACACTTTTCCCTAGAGAGTGCCTAAACCGAGAGTACCAACAGGTCCTCCCTTTTCTCTGCTTCTAGCACCCAGCAACCTTCCCTCATTAACACTTTATTCCTTTCCAATGGTATGATGGAATCAAATATAGCCAGGTCTGTAAAGTGATTCATTTTTCTCTCCTCTTCTCCCTTCTCCTTCCATCCCCGCTCTCTCCTCCCTTCTCCTCTCTCCACCCGCACCCTACCTCCTATTTGACTTGAATATAGAAACACATAATACATGCATAATACCTAAAGAAGGACATAATATCACCTGTAATCTTACCATTAAAAGCTAAGAAATGTTAAGCAAAGCATGAGTCTTTTTCTTTAACGTGATTCTTCAGAATATAAAAATAATGTATACCTTTTGCACCTAACATGTTTACATTCCACGTCATTTGACATCTTTCAAAACCCAAGTTTAATGAATGTGTAGTACAATGCTTTAACCATTCTTTAGTTGGACATAGAAACATTGCAATTTTGCAGTGTTAATAATTCACGTTATAGCACTCGTGCATGCTAAGTTGCTTCAGTTGTGTCCAACTCTTTTGAACCATACAGACCGTAGCCTGTCAGGCTCCTCTGTCCTAGGGATTCTCCAGTCAAGAACACTGGAGTGGGTTGTCATGCCATCCTCCAGGTGATCTTCCCAACCCAGGGACCGAACCTACATCTTTTATGTCTCCTGCATTGGCAGGCAGGTTCTTTACCACTAGCGCCACCTGGGAAGCCCTAACATTTTGGTAATCAGTTTTAAACACACATATTTCTCATGCTTCTGGTTATGTTTAGCACAGAATTCTAGCTCTAACTCTAAAGTTAAAGTCTTTAACTTTAAAACACTGATTTTTTTTTTCAGAAATTTACCTATCATGAGCACAGAAGGCACCCGTTTCTCTGCACAGATATTCAGATATATAAAAATACAAAATATTTTTGTATATTCAGAAATACAAAACATTCTAATTAGCTGAATCAGGTTTTTTTTTTACAATTAATAATCTGTATATAATCATAAATCTATACCCTTTCCAAAATTATATTTCTGAACACTTATATCAATACTTATTGAATTAGTGACAATTCCAGAATCATTTTAAATAAATACAGGTGACTTGCTTCATTATTTTATTGGAATAATTTTAGTATCTTAACCTTAAGTATAATTTGCCTGATTTTTAAAAAAATTCTTTGTTATACAAATGAAGTAAGTATATTCTTATTTAATAAGTTAATTTTATTATAGATGAAAGTGAAGTGAAAGTCGCTGTTGTGTCTGACTCTTTGTGACCCCATGGACTTTACAGTCTATGGAATTCTCCAGGCCAGAATACCAGAGTGGGTTGCCATGCCCTCCTCCATAGGATCTTCACAATTCAGGGATCGAACCCAGGTCTCCCACATTGCTGGTAGATTCTTTACCATCTGAGCCACCAGGGAAACCTTTTACTATAGATAGAGGTATTTTAAAGTTATTAAATGTTTTTAGGGTACAGTTGATATTATCTTGTGGTGGAGAAGGCAATGGCACCCCACTGCAGTATTCTTGCCTGGAAAATCCCATGGACGAGGAGCCTGGAAGGCTGCAGTCCATGGGGTCGCTGAGGGTCGGACACGACTGAGCAACTTCACTTTCACTTTTCATGCATTGGAGAAGGACATGGCAACCCACTCCAGTGTTCTTGCTTGGAGAATCTCAGGAATGGGGGAGCCTGGTGGGCTGCCGTCTATGGGGTTGCACAGAGTCAGACACAACTGAAGTGACTTAGCAGCAACAGCAGATATTACCTTGTAATTGAACTTTGGTTTATGTGAATGATAAGTTACATTTTCTCCTTTGACATATTTAAATGATATATAAAATGTATCTTAAGATTAAACTATACTTGCAACTTTTATTTCTTTGCAATTCTGAGTTCAATAGTTATTCAGTTGATTTTAGAGATATGCATTCACACTCATAGATTATACTGGTGTTCTTACTCATTTTCTCTTTTAATCTATAGGATATATTTATGTACATGTACATTTAATTTTTCTGTACTATGTTATTTGGAATATTAATTTTTACTATTGTTTTAGCCTCATTGATGTTTAAAAATTTTTTATTGAAGTGTATTAATTTTTGCTATATAGCAAAGTGATTCACTTATATATATATTCATTTTTATATTTTTTGCTATATAGCAAAGTGATTCACTTATATATATATATGTATTCATTCTTATATGCTTTTCCATTAGAGGTTATTAGAGGATATTTAGTATAGTTTCCTGTGCTATACAGTAGGACCTTGTTGTTTATCCATTGTATTTTAAATAGTTTGTATCTACTAATCCCAAACTGCCGCTCTATCCCACCCACATCCCCTCTCTCCCTTGGCAACCACAAGTCTGTTTTCTGTGTCTTAGCCTCACTAATGTTTTATCTGTCATGAGTAAAAAAATAACTCTCCTCAAAGTAAGTTAACTTGAATTTTAAGTGTTTTGATAACATTGAAAAAAAATTCAAGGTTCAAACATTTGAATGAGAGAAGCCCAGGTTCAAATTCCAAGCCTGTGATATTTAGCACAGGGCTTCTTTGAAGCCCAATCTCCTCTTCTGTGGGCTTCCCTGGTGGCTCAGATGGTCAAGAATCCGCCTGCAATGTGGGAGACCTGGGCTCGATCCCTGGGTCGGGAAGATCCCCCTGGAGGAGGGCATGGCAACCCACTCCAGTATTCTGCTGGAGAATCCCCATGGACAGAGGAGCCTGGAGGGCTACAGTCCATTGGGTTGCCAAGAGTCAGACAGGACTGAGCAACTAAGCACACACTCCTCTTTTGTGAAGAGGGAGATCACGCTACAGATGTTAGCATTCAGGAAGGGTCCTGACATGTACCTGTGATCCCATGGCCTAGTATAGGAGGTGCCCAGCAAGCCTGGTGTCAGTGTTCCTACCATCTGCTTTCCTCCTCATCACCATCTATACCTTCTTTAGTTGTCTACTTCTATTCTTCATCATCTCCTTCACCTTTTTTATTCCTTATTCTAAGACAATTTTGAAACTTGCCTTCAGTGCACTGATGAAAATTTTCTGCATCCGTGTTTTAACAGGGCCCATTCTGCTCTTGCCTTTGTATTATCAGTCATCTTTCCATCCACCTCCCTTTTATTCTCAGCTTATTTTTGCACAGCATCACTTGTCCCCTCAGCGTGTTCTTTATATATGGCAGGTATTCATATTTCTTTGGAATGACAACTTCTTGAATCCTGTTTAGACAAGCTAAACAGTTGTCTAAAAGTTTCTTTTGCTTCCTCTCATAAATCACTTTTCCCAGAAATTTAATTTTCCTGAATTTTCAGGATAATATATTCCTCTTCTTTTATGCTACTGTTTTTTTCCCCCCTAGAGGGACCATATGATGCTTTTTTATCAATTTTTAACACTGTTGAACACTTGGTACATAAAAGAACATGTGCAGCATAATAATAGAGTTAGCAACATAACACAATAATAGAGTAAGTAACAATATAACAAAACAGTAATATTACTAGGACTGCTGAAGTGTCCTGGAAACCCTCTCCAATTACCTCCCTTTGGGCCCCAGTTTTTAATATATCTCAGACCTTTTACCTAGCATCTTTTTCCTTCTTTTTGAAGTATATCCTTCAGATGTTCTTTCAGTGAGAATTTGTTGTGGTTGAGTGCTTAGTACATAAAAATGTCTAATTTGGCTTTCTTTGAAAGGTGTCTTTTGTTGCATATGATTCCAGGTTGAAAGAAACTTCCAGCATCTTGAAAATGTTATTCTAGTGCCTTCTGGCTCCTGTTGAGAAGTCAAATGTTAATCTAGTCGCCATTCCTTTGTTCATAATCCATCTCTTCTCTGTTTTTCTAAAAAGTTGCTATATTATTTGTTGCTCTGCAGTGTTTTTTGCTTTTGTACCTACAAGTGATAATATATTCTATTTGGGATTTGTTGGTATTCCTCAGAATGAATTCATTAGGACTCATGAAATTCTTATTATTCATTACCTATTTAAATATCCCTTCTGTTTAATGTAGTATTTTTTCAGAGCTTTGATTAGATACATTGTTGGACTCATTCATTCTCTCTTCCATGTCTCTTAATCTCTCTTTTGTACTTTTCCATCATTTTGTGGGTACCAATTATATGATTTCTTAATTAATATCTTCTGGCTTCATTAATTCTCTCTTAAGGTATTATTCTGTAAACTTAGCTTTCATTTCACTGACTGTATTTTTTCATTTCTAAAAGTTCAATTTTACTTTTTCTCAGCTATGCTTGCTGGTTTTGGTAGATGCAGAGTTGTACCGTTCTTTTTGCTTCTCTGTTGTCCCATGGTAGATGTGGGGAAAGAGGGAGGGAAAAAATCTCCCTTTAGAAGACCAATGAGAAAGCAAAGGTAGAGGAAAATGCACATAAAATACATAGAATACATTCTTTAAGATTTTAGAGAGTCTTAGATTTCTCTTGGGATACTGTTGTTTTTCCTTTGGGTGCCTAGTTGCTTTCTTTTTCTGGGCTCCCATGCCAGTGACTTCATGCCAAGAACACGTGTTTATCCTGGTCCATTACTATTGTTTTCCAGGTTTATGTGCTTATGTGCTTTCATACAGTCCTACAAGTGTCTCCTGTCTTCTTTATTTGGGCTGATCCCTTCACTATAATTTCACAGTTCCTACCCTCCAGGATCAACAGAAGCTGCTACTGAGCTGCTGACCGGCTCTGGTCCAGCACTTTGTGGTCACCTTTTAGAGTCTATGAAGTCAGAGTTTATAGGAACAGTTCTTTTGCTAAGTGTATGTCTCACAGCTGCAAAGACGGTCAAACCTGATTAATAACCTTCTCTTTCAGTCAGATCTGAAACTTACCTAGTAATTATGATTTGACTGAAACTCTTAAACTCTCAAACTCTCAACTGTTCAACCAGAGCACAACTATCACAAATGATCTACAAACTGATAAAAATGTGAAAAGCCAGTATAACCAGTTTTATCTTTTACTCCTGAATGTGTACCTGTAATATTGGTGTAGGTTGATTCTCTCTCTCTCTCATTCCCTCCCTCTCCACATTCTGCTCTGCTTTCAGAAAGGAAAATTTTGTTATAAAATGCCTTCGTTTTCAAGACTTTTTCAGAATTTCCTTGATCTTGTAGGGTTGCTGGAAACCACTGACCTCATAAGAAGATCTTAACATTGTCAGTGTGTTCTCCATTGCTTAGGCTGAAAGAGAAATGCCAGGTTGGTTCTGTTTAGTTCCACCTCAGTCAGGAGGAGAGATTTCTTTTCATACCTTCATCCCCACATAAAACATTTCTACACCTAGGTGGGTATACAAGAGTCTAGGATTGCTGCAAAGCAAGTGGGACACAGTCAGTTTTTCTAATGATTTTTATTATTTTTAAAAACAGATATTAAGTTGTGAGATTATAACTATTTATTAATTTTTTGGGACCTAGTGACTTACAAAAGGATCTGTAAGTTACTTCTTTTGGTCCAGGGGTGACACAGAAAAATTACTGAAACACTAAGACTGCCATAACTGAAAAAAATTGGGGAACCTCTGATCTAGCCCAATATTCCATCTAATACATGTGGCAGATTCTGAACATATTCACAGACTTACAGATGAGATATACCTATAACAAAGACAGAAATAAACTATAACATATTAAAAAAAAATGATGTAGTGACTAAACTACTCCCAAATCATGCTTTAGTTTAAAATCTACCAAGCACAGCATGTATCAGAGACTTCATGGCTTCTTAAATCTACCCTGCCTATATCTGCTCAATTCAGCACTAGGCCATTTTACTTTTCTGCTCACATCAAGAAAAATCTCCCATTGGTTTTGATCTCCTATTTTGTTCCAAAGTCTGTAACAAACAAGTTTTGGGAAATCCATGGAGATGAGAAACACGTATAAAAACTATTGTAGATTTCCTTTTATGTGCACGTTAATAACAGTATACATTGTCATTCCTGTGCATGTAATCTCTAAGGGCTTATTCATTCATTCAACAAGCTTTTCTTGAGTGCACACCAGATAATCATTATATTAAGCTATTGTTAAATGTTCCATAATGACAGACATTTTATTTAGCATAGATGTTAATCATAGTGAATCTTTTAAAAAAAAAAAAAAAGCATATTTTAAGTGAATTAAAAAATAAAATTTTATTTTTCTTTACTTAACTCATGGGTCAAGTTGTTTTTAAAAATCAGAGGACTAGTAGTTTACAGATCAAATTAGAATTACATTTTGTTGAATATTTAATAAATGAATATTTGGCTATAAAAATACTCAAAGTGAAAGTGAAGTCGCTCAGTCGTGTTCGACTCTTTGCGATCCCGTGGACTATAGCCTACCAGGTTCTTCCGTCGAAGGGATTTTCCAGGCAAGAGTACTGGAGTGGGTTGCCATTTTCTTCTCCAGGAGATCTTCCCAACACAGGGATTGAACCCTGGTCTCCTGCATTGTAGGCAGAGGCTTTACCATCTGAACCACCAGGGACAGTGGTTAATATAGAAGAAAATGTATAAGTCTCATTTAGTACACTTCCTCACCTTTTAACATCCAAATTCCATTTTCTGCCTCAGAAGTCACCCTTGCCTACATTGTGGGGTGTATCTTTCCATTATTCTAGGCATTTAAAGACACACAGAGTGGGATCATATTATAATACATATATATATATATATACACATACATATATATAGGGCTTCTCTGGTGGCTCAGCAGTGAAGAATCTGCCTACAATGTAGGAGATGAGGGTTTGATCCCTGGGTTGGGAAGATCCCCTACGGGAGAGCATGACAACCCTCTCCAGTATTCTTGGCTGGAAAATTCCATAGACAGAGGAGCCTGGCAGGCTACTGTCCCTAAGTTTGCAGAGTTGGACACGAGAAGCGACTGAGCACACACATGCACATATATACTTATATATAATTTTACTCTCTACTGTCATTTGCTTATTTCTGCTCATTTATAACTTCTGAGGCATTTTACGTATATATACATATATATAACTTATTTCTTTTCCCAAGTTTTATTGAGTTATATTGACATAAACATTGTATTAATTGAAGATGCACAATATAATTATTTGATATATTATGACATGTGTATTGTTAAATTAACATTCATCATGCACAGTTATAAATACCTACATATATACATATGTATGTATATACACATACACACATCTTTTTAATTAATTCAGTTTTCCATGGTTGGATTTACCATAATTAAGCCAATTTCCTGAGATTTTTATTGATATTATAATGATGTCTTATAGAGTATCTTCAATCATATATCTTTGTGCACATAGGTGAGTGATTTTGTTGAATATATTCCTGAAAGCAAAGTTCTTTGGGACAAAATATATGCATGTTTTAAATCTTGATCGATACAGCCAAATTGCCTTACAAAGTGGCTATAACCACTTGTATTAATATTATCAATGGTACAGCAGAATGCTACTTTCCCTGTAAAGATTTATGGAGAAATGTTTACAATTTTATTTGTGGCCCAAACATTGTGACTGTTCACTCAATAATAGAAAACTGTTTTTCAGATTTAATGTCCAATATTATTAACACAATTAGCCAGATTACACATATGTATACATTTTTCTCAGTCAACAGCCAATTTTTCAGAGTGCTGTGTTAAAGGATGCAACTAGGATTATGCCTTTGTCAGGCACTTAAATTTCTAACAGTTTTTTCTTTATTTTAAAGTTATGATGTTAGGTGCATAAAGGATTCATGAGATGTACTGGTAGGTTGTACCTTTATAACAATGTATAAGGCTGTCACGTTAAATTTCTTTTGTCTGACTGGGAATATTTGTTTCCTGATAGTACTATAAAACATTTATTTTACTTAGTTGTGTGTATCCATTCTTTAGCTTTGAGACTATTGGTTTCATATTGTTTTATGGGTGCCTTTTTGCAAAGCCCTAATGACTAGAATTTGAATTCTTGTTTTTAAAATTTATTTTATGTCACTTAATCTGGAAACTTCTATCTTTTGAAAGGAATTAGATGCAATTATTGATATATTTAGATTTATCTATTTTATGCTTTCTACTTTTATTTGCTCCTTTTTGTTATATTGTTGACTTGATGAATTAGTTTTCTTTGGTTTTGGAATTCCATGAGTGTCTATATTTTTGTTGTGATTCCTGGGGTCGCAAAGAGTTGGATATGAATGAGCAACTGAACTGAACTGAACTGAAAGTATAATTTACATATAAATGAGGTACAAGACCTTGCATGTACAGTTTGATCAGTTTTGAAAATGCACTTTTTTGCAAATGACAATTTGGCCCTTTTAAAATATTACATTAGAAAAGGCAAATTCAGGACAAGGAAATGTATGAATGACATAAACCTTGACTGTTGTAGATACATTCCTGTCAAGATGGCCATCCCCTAAGAAATCTCCCTCTTGTATTATCCCAATCAATCTCAGTCTTTCAGAAACAAGCATGATTCTCATTTCTATAACCATTAGTTAATTATGCTAACCCAGAATGTCATGTAAATGGAAATATCCAGAATGTCATGTAAATGGAAATATACAGAATGTGCTGTTTCATGTCTGCCTTATTTTAGTCAGCATATGCCCAAAATTTTTGTCCATGTTATTGTGAGCATTGGCAATTCATTTCTTTATTTTGCTAAGTAGTATTCCATCAGTTGGTAAAGAATCTGCCTGGAATGCAGGCGACCTTGGTTCAATACCTGGGTCAGGAAGAACTGCTAGAGAAGGGATAGGCTACCCACTCCAGTATGGAATACCAGAAATTGTTTATTCATTGATCTGTTGTTGGATGTTTTGTTCATTTCCAAATGTCTGTTATTATGAATTAAACTACTATAAACATTCTTGTATAAGGTTTTCTTTGTGGATATAACAAAAGGACTATAAAGAGTCTGGGATTTTACCCTTTTGAAACCTAAAAAGTTTGCTTGGCATAGTTTCATGAACTCTGGCATACATCAAGAGAATACTGAGTCAAAGATAAATGACTCTGTACCTTGGGCACGATAAGCAGCTTGAGTATCTGTATATTTGCATCAGTTCCCCTTGCCTCCGAGTCTTATGAGATGATATGGTGGGACTTAAGTGGGTATTATGCATGCAGTAGGTTTGTGACAGGACCAGATGCTGACAACACCAAAATGCTGGTAAAGACATGGAGTAACATGAGCTCTCACTCATTGCTGGTGGGGCTGCTGAATGGTCAGACCCCTTTGCAAGACAACTTGACCATTTCTTACAAAACTAACCATATAACCCAGAAACTGCACTCCTAGGTATTTATCCAAATGAACTGAAAATTTGTTGTTGTTGTTTTTCAGTCGCTAAGTTGTGTCCAACTCTACAACCCCATGGACTGCATCACAACAGTCTTCCTTGTCCCTCCCTATGTCCCAGAGTTTGCTCAGACTCATGTCTATTGAGTCAGCGATGCTCTCTAACCATCCCACCCTCTGCCACCCTCTTCTTTTGCCTTCAGTTTTTCCCAGCATCAGAGTCTTTTCCAATGAGTTGGCTCTTTGCATCAGGTGGCCAAAGCTTTATGTCCACACAAAAACCAACACGTGAACGTTTATATCAGTTGTATTCAAAATTGCCAACATTTGGAAGCAATCAAGATGTCCTACAATAGGTGAATGATTAAATAAGTCACATATTCAAACAATGGAATATTATTCAATGATGAAAAGAAATGTGCTACTAAGATTTGTAAGACATAGTGGAACATCAAATGTGTACTGCTAAAGAAATCAATCTGAAAAGGTTACATGCTGTATGAACCCAGATATATGACCTTCTGGAAAAGGCAAAAGTACACAGAAAGCAAAAGGAAGAGAGGTTGCCAGAGGTTTAGTGGATGGGGGACAGGGACGAACAGGTGGAGCACAGGACGTTTTAAAGGCAGTGAAGTCATTCTCTATGACACTGGAATGATGGACATGTGACGTCAGACATCTGTCTAAACCCACAGAATTGTATAATATAGCCAACTCAGGGACTTCCCTGGCGGTCCAGTGGTTAAGACTTTGCTTTACAATGCTGAGTGTGCAGGTTCAGTCCTTGGTCAGCAAGCTAAGATTCCACATGCCCCAGGGCCAAAAAACCCCCAAAACACATAAAACAGAAGCAATACCTTAACAAATTCAACGAACACTTAAAAAACAAAGTCCCCATAAAAGAATCTTTAAAAAAAAAAAAAAAAAAGTGAACTCTAAGGTAGACTGCTGCTGCTGCTGCTGCTGCTAAGTCGCTTCAGTCGTGTCCAGCTCTGTGCGACCCCAGAGATGGCAGCCTACCAAGCTCTTCTGTCCCTGGGATTCTCCAGGGAAGAACACCGGAGTGGGTTGCCATTTCCTTCTCCGAGGCATGAGAGTGAAAAGTGAAAGTGAAGTTGCTCAGTCGTGTCCAACTTCTCGATCCCGTGGACTGCAGCCCACCAGGCTCCTCCATCCATGGGATTTTCCAAGCAAGAATACTGGAGTGGGGTGCCATTGCCTTCTCCGCTAATGTAGACTAAGGGCTTTAATTAGTTAACAGTGACTCATCAATATTGGTTCATCAATTGTAACAAGTAATAAGTGTAACCACACTAATGTAAACTGTCAATAAAAGGGGAAGCTACGTGTGGTAGGTTAGTAATGGAAGATGGTAGGCAATATATGGAACTTTCCATACTTGCTGTGTACTTTTTCCATACCCCGAAAACTGTTCAACATATAAAGTGTACTTAAAACAAAATACACACACCTACCATGCCAAAGGAGGCAAGAATATAAAATGGAGAAAAGACAATCTCTTCAGCAAGTGTGCTAGGAAGGCTGTATAGCCACAGGTAAATCAATGATGTTGGAACACACCTTCAAAGCACACACAAAAATCAACTCAAAATGGCTTAAAGACCTAAATATAAGACGTGACACCATAAAACTCCTAGAAGAGAACATAGACAAAACATTTCTCTGGTGCAAATTGTACCAATATGTTCCTAGATCAGTCTCCTCAGACAAGAGAAGTAAAAGCAAAAATAAACAAATGGGACCTAATCAAGCTTAGAAGCTTTTGCAAAGCAAAGGAAACCATAAACAAAACAAAAAGACAGCCTACAAACTGGGAGAAAATATTTGCAAATGATGTGACTGACAAGAGCTTAATTTCCAAAATATATCAAGAGCTCATATAACTCAATAACAAAAACCCAAACAACCCAAACAAAAAGTGGGCAGAAGACCATAATAGACATTTCTCCAAGAAGACATACAGATAGCCAACAGATGCATGAAAAAGATACTCATCATCACTAGTTATGAGAGAAATGCAAATTAAAACTGCAGTGAGGTACTGTCTGACAGCCATCAGGATGGCCCATCATTAAAATGTCCACAAATAACAGATGCTGAAGAGGATGTGGAGAAAAAGGGACCTACCTGCACTGTTGGTGGGAATGTAAATTGGTGCAGCCACTAGGGAGAAGCCACAGTATGGAGGGTCTGCAAAAAATTAAAATTAAATGGAAAAGAATATGAAAAAGAATGTGTGTTTTATATATATATATACACATATATATGCATATATGTGTGTGTGTAAGAATCACTTTGCTGTATAGTAGCAAACTGTAAATCGATTATTCTTCAATAAAATAAATTAACAAAATAGAAGAGAACAAATAAACGCATCTCTTGAAAAGACTGTTTGGAACTAAGATTGTCAGTGTCTCCGGTCACCCAGCACACAGGAACACCCAACCTAAAGGGAATCCACAACCGTATGACCCCTGCTTTTTATGCCATATTGATTTCTGGTAAATTTTCCTATGAGTATGACACCCTGTTTGTTACTCTGATTAATCTGTCTAGAAGAAGGTTAGAACTATTTATTTGTCTTGCATAACATTTAATAAGGTTACTCTCAACAGAACTCCAAACGCCAGGATAAGGACAGCCTACAGTACTGACCTCCACCATGCTCTCCCTCCCATGGTTTGAGCCAAGCCAGCTGAACAAATGCCAGAAACCATCAGAGCATACCTTGAAAATCCAGTGTTGTTGTACATTTCCGTATTGATATTTCTACTTGGCCTAGATATGGCTTGATGTATTAGCAATTACATAGCTTCTGTCTTAGCCTGCAAGGAAGAGGTGTAAAGTAATTCTACCCATCCATCATAACCCTGGCCAGTGAGTTGAGGCAAACTTGAATCTCTTCCATATCCAAAGTGGTGCCATTGATTACTTCAGTTAAAATCAAGGACAAATATCACATAAGTTGGAATTGAATGACTCTCAGCATAGGGATAAATAACTAGACAGCTTTCCCTTGGAGAAACTCTCCCAAATAACCAAAGATAGGCTCATTTTGGAGAGGTCTCTACAGCCATCTGAGACATACGTGATCTACTTGTAGTGTTTCCTTAATTACATGCATCCTGAGGTACAAATTTTCAAGTTTTTAAGATGGAGGCAAGTTAATGTCTGGCTTCCACACACAATATATCATTTCAGGGGCACATATATTACCTAGAAAGACAAGGTTGTTTTCAAGTTTGAGGGCCGTCCAAATGGGACCCATACAAGTCAAGAAGGTACCACCAGTGTGGTCTTCTGGTTGACTGCTGGGTTCTAAGGTTCCCACTTCAGCTTAAATAGTTGACTCACTTCCTAATTTTTTTTTGAAAGGACTCAAGACAGACAGCTCAATCTGTGCTGTTTGTCTACACCACCTTCTGGGAAACATCGGTCTGCTCCACAGAAGTGACTGAGAAAGTTAGTGGAAAGATATCTAGATGTGATGACAAGTGTTTTTCTTGGAAAGTAGAGGGCTTGGGATCATTCCCTGCTATTCCTAATATACTTTATAATACAATTAAGGGAAATAGCAATCAAATTATGGCCAGAACTATCTGGTAATGGTTGGCAGACTCTGCACTTGGTTAAATTCAAGGTATTTGCAACAGTTTGGTAGAGCTGGAGCAGGGCATTTTCCTTCTTGAAGAAAGTTCCAAGAGTAGTTCTAAAAAAGAAGCATTATTAATATCCTGCCTTCCTCCATACCACCCTGCATCTATCTAATATTCCTTCAGGTGCTGAGACTGTTACTCTCCCCCAGTCATTACAAAATTGGTATGTCCCATTCTGGTAGCTATAATTTCACTTTTTTTTTTTTCCCTCCCCAATCATCTCTTACTCTCACCTGTATTTTCCATAGAGAAGGTCGGGTGCTAGAGGAACAAGGGTATTTTATTTTATTTTTTATTTTTTATTTTTTAACAAGGGTATTTTAATAAACCTTATAGAAACCCATTATGTGCCCCATATGGCCTGCATGGGCCATGGTAGGGGGCTCAGCAAGCAATACTCTCAACCAAGTGGTCATTATCTTTAGGATCAAAAACATTGTCAGTTCAACAAGTGAATCCAGGTGTCTAAAGCAGAATCAAGTTTGAATCACTTAGATTCCCTTTTTATTGGTTTACCACCACAATGATATCCTGTGTGTGTGTATGTATGTATATGTCAAGTACATATATATAGATCTGTGTGCGTGCGTGTGTGTGTGTGTGTATCACACTTGATTTACTATAAGGAAGAAAAAGAAGCATCATATTTGGGGATGTTCAGAGCAGAATCCCAAATATTCAAAATCAGTTTCCATGAACTCCCACCTCTTCTGTGGGACCTATACAAGTCAAGAAGGTTGATAGTCCCTCCTGTGTGGTCTTCTAGTTGGCTGGGTAGGTCTTAGGGTTCCCACTTCACCTCAAAAGGTGACTGAGAGAGAACTACCTCTTTCTGGGGACCAAACTACCCACATTAAGCTTTGTGAACAAGGAAGAGATGATAAAGGTAGAGTTTTAAATATTTTTGAGATTATTTTTGAGGAGCCATTCCAGTACTCGAATATACTAGATGTCTCTGGACGGTGGGAAGTATGGAAAGTCCATTGGCTATCTTGATCATTACCCTTGTTGAGTAGCCCTTGTGATAAAAGGTATGTTATCTCCCAACTGTAAGTGACCCAGAAATAAAAAACATGACATAGATTAGCTTGAAAGGACAAAATAATGTGGCTAGAATTGACTGATCCAACTGGAAGAATAACACTAGCATCTGAAAAGTGTCAAGAGCAGTGAGGCACTACCAATAGCCCTAAAAGGGTTCAAAGATCTCATATAATCTGGGAAGAGCAGGGGTAATGCCCTGTGTGATGTAGTCTTCTTCACTGCAAGACAAACAGATCAACTCACGGTAGGAGACACAGGTCTGGTAGTGGTGCCCTCTGAATCAAAACTCAAGAGTCCTTTGCTTTGTGCCAAGTCTCTGATGGCACATACGTTGTTCTGTCTGGTACAATGGTAAATTCAGCAGCAATGGTGGCATCTAAGTAAAGAAGTCCCAACTGGTACCTTAATTTCATGTAGTCTCATCAGAACACAGGCCCTTACTATGAGCATCCACATGTGTGCTCAGTATCATTATTAACCATGATTTTATTCCTATAGTTTATGGCTCTGAAGAGACCTGTCTTTAATCTGCCACCTGTGGTTTTCTAAATGGCAGATCAAAGAGCTAAACCACTGACAAAAGTCAAAGAGTCAATAAAATACAATAAGGTTTATTGAGTGCCATATTGGACAAAGATATGTGAAATGCCTTGAGTCCTCAGCTGAGCAAGTTCAGTTCAGTTCAGTTCAGTTGCTCAGTTGTGCCCGACTCTTTGTGACCCCATGAATCGAAGCACGCCAGGCCTCCCTGTCCATCACCATCTCCCGGAGTTCACTCAGACTCACGTCCATCGAGTCCGTGATGCCATCCAGCCATCTCATCCTCAGTCGTCCCCTTGTTCTCCTGCCCCCAATCTCTCCCAGCATCAGAGTCTTTTCCAATGAGTCAACTCTTTGCATGAGGTGGCCAAAGTACTGGAGTTTCAGCTTCAGCATCAGTCCTTCCAAAGAAATCCCAGGGTTGATCTCCTTCAGAGTGGACTGGTTGTATCTCCTTGCAGTCCAAGGGACTCTCAAGAGTCTTCTCCAACACCACAGTTCAAAAGCATCAATTCTTCGGCACTCAGCCTTCTTCACAGTCCAACTCTCACATCCATATGTGACCACAGGAAAAACCATAGCCTTGACTAGAAGGACCTTAGTCGGCAAAGTAATGTGTCTGCTTTTTAATATACTATCTAGGTTGGTCATAACTTTTCTTCCAAGGAGTAAGCGTCTTTTAATTTCATGGCTGCAGTCACCATCTGCAGTGATTTTGGAGCCCAAAAAAATAAAGTCTGCCACGGTTTCCACTGTTTCCCCATCTATTTCCCATGAAGTGATGGGACCAGATGCCATGATCTTCATTTTCTGAATGTTGAGCTTTAAGCCAACTTTTTCGCTTTCCTCTTTCACTTTCATCAGGAGGCTTTTTAGTTCCTCTTCACTTTCTGCCATAAGGGTGGTGTCATCTGCATATCTGAGGTGATTGATATTTCTCCCGGCAATCTTGATTCCAGCTTGTGTTTCTTCCAGTCCAGCGTTTCTCATGATGTACTCTGCATAGAAGTTAAATAAGCAGGGTGACAATATACAGCGTTGACGTACTCCTTTTCTTATTTGGAACCAGTCTGTTGTTCCATGTCTAGTTCTAACTGTTGCTTCCTGACCTGCATACAGATTTCTCAAGAGGCAGGTTAGGTGGTCTGGTATTCCCATCTCTTTCAGAATTTTCCACAGTTTATTGTGATCCACACAGTCAAAGGCTTTGGCATAGTCAATAAAGCAGAAATAGATGTTTTTCTGGAACTCTCTTGCTTTTTCCATGATCCAGCAGATGTTGGCAATTTGATCTCTGGTTCCTTTGCCTTTGCCTTAGCTGGGACTGAGCTGGACTGTGGCTGTAATCCAGTAGACTATCAGATTTCAGCTTGGGCAAGTCATAAGTGAACAAGGCCCAGGCATTTAAGTGAATCTCCTTGAATCAAGAGAATTCAGTGGCTTTGCTTCAGGCAATACAGTAGGGGTAGGTAGAATGTTTCTCCCAGTGAGATAGCTGCCACTTTTTCTTGTAGAAATGTTATTGCTTTTAATTCATAATTTAATATTATATCAGTGAACATATTGTGTATCATTTTAATCCTTTAAAATTTATTGATATATGCTTTATGATTCAGCATATAATCTGTTGTTTGTCTGCCAATAAGCTCATCCAAAGATATCTTCATCTTTTTATTATAGTTTTTCAGCTTTCCACTTGACTTTTGTAATCCATCTCTCTGATAAAATTCTCTATCTATAGTGGAGAGAATAATGTCCCCCCAAAAGATGTCTGTGTCCTAACTCCTAATACCTGCGAATGGTATGTGATATGACAAAGGGGAATTAACATTTCATTTAGGATTAAGACTGCCAAACATCAGACTTTAAGGATGAGATTATCCTGGGTTATCCAGGTAGTCTCATTGTGATCACAAAGTTCTAAGAAGTGAAAGAGGGAGGCAGGGGAATTAGTGTTGGAATTAAAGAGAGCCTTTGAAAATGCTGCCATGCTGGTTTGGATGATGTGGGAAGGGGCCATAAGCCAAGGGATGCAGGCAGCCTTTAGCAGCTGGAAAAAGCAAGGAAACTTATTCTCTCCTAGATCAAAGGCAGCCCTGCTGATATCTAATTTTAGCCCATAAACCCCATTTCAACTTGAAAGATAATGAACTTCAGAACTTGAAGATAATGAATTTCTATCTTTTAAGCCACTAAATCTGTGGTAATTTGTTACAGCAAAAATAGGAAATGAATACACCACCAGTCCACCACAGGTTAGCCATCTCTCTCTACTACTATTTTTCACTTACATTTTAACATCCCTGTCTGATAACTTCAATATTTGGTCACCTCTGGTCCCGGTTCCAGTGACTATTACTTTTTGATAATTGGTCATTAATTCTTGCTTCTTTGCATGTCTCAATGTTTTTTTCTCAGTAGAATGCTGGACATCGTGAGTAAATAAACAGTAGAGACTGACTAAACAATATTTATTCCTAGAAAAGGGGATCTTATCTCTTTCAGGCTGCTAAGGTGGATTTGGACTGATCCCAAGCTTTGTTGTTGTTTTCATTAGACTCTATTTGCAACAGGGTTCAAATCTGATGCTGGATCAGAGCCCTCTTTTTAGTAGAGATGGGGGATGGGGGTGCCTGAAAGGTTTATCTCAGTTCTCTTGTGCCCACCTTTGAAAGCCCCATAAAACCACATCCAGAGATGGGTCTCTATCAGCTTTCCAGAGCTCCTTAGAATCATAGAAACCACTACCTTGAATTTAGCATGGGACTTCCCTGGTGTCTCAGACAGTAAAGAATCTGGATGCAGTGCAAGAGACCTGGGTTCGAACCCTGGGTGGGGAACATCCCCTGGAGAAGGGAATGGCAACCCACTTCAGTATTCTTGCCTGGGAAAATTCCATGGACAGAGGAGCCTGGAAGGCTATTATCCATGGGTTTGCAAAGAGTCAGACAAGACTGAGCGACTAACACTAGAGTAACTATAGCGTTTCTTTCTGTGCCCATGTCTTGTACCTGACTTCAGCAGGCTCCACATATTTGGTCCTCAGGAAGAGGTAAGGGATGTCCCTTTGCTTTGCTGTAAGTTTATTTTTGTTTTAGGTTTAAATGATTCAACAACAAAAGAGATTGCTAGTTATACACACTTAAACAATTTCAACTTTTATAGAATATTAGTTGACAATTTCAGTATACAGTCATTAAAAGAACAGGAATAGAGACAATAGAGCACAGCAACAGCACATACATCACCAGATTGGGCTGGTCAACACCCAGACTTGAACAGCACGAGGAAGTCCCTCACTAACAGCACTCTGGAGTCCCCGCTTGGATAGGGTCACTGATGGTGAGTCTACCCAACAGGTGCGACTTCAGATTGTGATTTGGGGGCTCCTGTTTATCATCCCAGGCCACAGACTGAAATCATCATCAGTAGCTTGTGTGCAAAAATGCAGCTCTGGTTTTCCTTTAACCTTTTTACAATGCTGTTTGCTTCCCCTGAGTCATAGGATTTTGTTAGACCTGGGAGCAGGGGGTAGGAGGGTTGGCCAGATCTCCAGGAGCTCAAAAATTCCAAAACTCACTCCCTTTCTTATCTAAAGTGCCTCCTGATTTGCTGTGCTTGCTGGTAGGCATGGAATTCAGGCAGTATCCAGGCAGGTGTGAGGCCTGCTCTCCTGTATCTGAAGTCTGGATAAGACTTCCTCTATTTTAAGTTCCCTAACACCCTCCCAGCTCTCTAGGAAGACAACTTTTGTCTCCTACTATGTCTGATGACCAGGATACCTGTAAAGGACCTACCTCGGCCCTCTTGCTGTCTTTAATCCAGTGGTCCCCTTCTTTTCAGCACCAGGAACTGGTTTTGTGGAAGACAATTTTTCCACAGACTGGTGCAGCTGGAGGGTGGTTTCAGGATGATTCAAGCATATTATATTTATTGTACACTTTATTTCTATTATGATATATAATGAAATAATTATACAACTCACCATAATGCAGACTCAGTGAGCTCCCTGAGCTTGTTTTCCTGCAACTTGATGATTACATTGGAGAAGGGGATGGCACCCCACTCCAGTACTCTTAGCTGGAAAATCCCATGGACAGAGGAGCCTGGTAGGCTGTGGTCCATAGGGTTGCGAAGAGTCGGACATGA
Organism: Oryx dammah; assembly: GCF_014754425.2. NCBI lineage: Eukaryota > Metazoa > Chordata > Mammalia > Artiodactyla > Bovidae > Oryx > Oryx dammah. The sequence goes on from NW_024070196.1 coordinate 15,999,363, forward strand.
CTGAGTGACTTCCCTTTCACTTTTCACTTTCATGCATTGGAGAAGGAAATGGCAACCCACTCCAGTGTTCTTGCCTGGAGAATCCCAGGGACGGGGGAGCCTGGTGGGCTGCTGTCTGTGGGGTCGCACAGAGTCGGACACGACTGAAGCGACTTAGCAGCAGCAGCAGCAGCAGATGATTACATCTGGGGGTGACGGGAAAGCAATGGAGAACAGCTGTAAATATAGATGAAGCTTAGCTCATTAGCTCACCACTCACCTCCTCCTATGCAACCTGGTTGTTAACAGGCCACGAACCTGTACTGGCCTAGATGTTGGGGGTGCCTGCTTTAATCTTTTCACAAACATTCAGTGAAGCCCCATGGAAAGAGCTGACGCAGACTCCCTCTGTGACCGGGTTCCAGTCATTGAGATTGGCACGCAGCCCACATTGAGATTGGCACACAGCCCACATTGAGATTGGCACACAGCCCACATTGAGATTTTTAAATATTCAGTAAAAGTTTCTTTTCTTCTTACCTGTGTTAATGGGAGCTCCTTCCTCCTCTCTCTCCCCTGCAAAAGATGGAGTTAACTATTGTTGTTGCCGTTGTTCAGTCACCAAGTTGTGAGTTAACCATATACCTCTTCTTTCCTAGGAGGAGGGTGGGTTTCTTTCACATCATTAGACTGCCTTGTGATGTTAGCTGTCAGATGGGCTCAAACAGCAAAGCTACGACTTTTGTTGGTTATCCAGCTTCTTCTCATCTTCATGGTGGGCATGATGGTCCCATATAGCTTTCTACATCCTATATAAAAGCAGAAAAATTACATTTAAAATTTAACTCATGCATTTTAATCATCACATTTTCTCAGTCACTATCAATGATCCACCATAATACCCACAAGATTTTGAGAATATTCAACTTCTTCCCTCCCTCTTCATCATTGCCAAGTCCCAGGGTTTGCTGAAAACTGGAAAATTCTGTGTCTCTCCTTTGTTCTTCTGGGGATCACTACTTAACAATTTCCTGAAACTTTGTAATTATGCTGTCAGCTGTTATTTAGGTTTTACTATAAATTTCACTGACTTATTTATTCTGCTTTCTTATATATTTTATTGCCCCTTGGCCTAGATCCAACTTTACTTAAGCCCTACTTTCAAAAATATTTTTTTAAGATAGTAAAATTTCTTTGTATATTCCCCCTTTTTTTTGACTATGTAATTTAAGATTTATAATTATTTTCCCTTAGAAGATCTTAAAATAGAATTAAAGACCAAAAAATGCACAAAATGTTAAAATACATCCAAAGAATGTGCTTATGCTAGAGTATGTTTCTAAGAAAGTACAAGTAAATATTGAATTCTCATGCCATTTCTAACATCTTTACACCACTTAACAAAACATTTTGTCAATAAAGGTCTATTTAAATCTTTCTGTTGCCAGAGATATTGCATAGTACTAGAGAGCCCAAGATGAACAGATAATTCCTGCCCTCAAAATTGTTTGAAAGTAAATGAATGATTACAATATAAAGTGTTTTTGTTAGAGATAAATTCAGGATACAGAACTTACAAGTAGAAGCTAGGACAAAACCAAACTGGTTGAACTTTCTAGGTGGGTGGTTCCTTAGCTAAGTCTTGATATGAATAATACTTGGTTTAGAAAAAGAAAAGATGGGAATGTTTGTCCCAAGAAATGGGAGCTGTAAGTTCAAAGACCCAGAAGCTAAACAGAACTTAATGGGATCTAGAAACTTCAAGAACTGCATTTCATGTAGAATATGGCACATATACAATGTGTTATATATATATATAATACATAGCCATATATGTCTAAAGACGGCATGCCCTTGCCAAAAGTAATTCCAAGAAATTACTTTGAAATACTGATATTGCTAAAAATAATAAGAGTAAGACACACTGTGAGCCAAATTTAGCAACAGGCAATGAATTTGCAGTCCCTGGTTTTGAGGTTTAGAGAGTAAACATTATGAAACATTGTGTCAGAATCTTGTGGCTGAACCACATGACCAGAGAGAAAGAACTAGACTTCTCTGAGAGTTACTTCCAGCTGTAAAACTCTAACAACGAAGTTACAACAATACTCAACACCTCAACCTCCTTTCACTGTCATGTTTTTGAGGTTTAAGGCACACTCAAAACCAGTCCATAGGAAGATCAAACCTCAGTGCACACTCCCCTCATTTTCCATAACATTTTGGTGGCATTTATTTTACCAGGTATTGTATTATTTTTGTACCATAGTCTCTCCTACCAGAATATAAGCCTCAAGAGACCAGAAATGAATTTTTTCCACCTTAATAGATCCTATAGCATTTTATCAATGTCTCACAATAAGTAGGTAATCACAAATAAAAGGTCAAAGGAAACTTTAAAATTTAAAAGGGGAAACATTTAACTTTAGAAGACAAAATTGCATGCATTTTTAATCTTGAAAAGATGGAAAGGGGAGCTTTAGGAAGCAATCTTTCATTATCAAAACCAAAACATAACCAAGAAAAGGAACAAGCAAACAAGAAACAAGAAAGGCCAAAAATGGTTTGTTTTTCCTCCCGTGGCCCTAAGTCAAATGTCTTGAATTGGCAAGAAATGGTGTTGACAGTTTCTGTGTCTGGGTTACGATATACATGAATCACAGTACTTTCTCTCAATTACATTATCTTTCACCAATGAAATAGCCCTATTTTAGCAGGAATACGATCATGTTGCCTAAGATATAACTATTCCTGAGTACTTACAGTTGAGCTTTCTTCATAATGCCATAATGCTTGCTCATACCATTATTATAGAACTAATTATGTAAAATCCTGGTTAGGTCTTTATACAGCTTTCTCTGCCTTGAGGCTAGGAACTCCTCTAGGGCAGAAATATTATCTCATTAATCTTCATAGCTAAGATTGTAACAAGTGCATGGCATATATTTCATGTAATGGTAGTAATAAAAAGTAGATGTGAAATTTTCATATCAGGTTAAATTATAGATTGCAATGCTCTGTGGACTCCAACCTACTGAAACAACAGTGGGCATTTTTTCTAAGGGAGAGGCAGTGGAAACAGGAACAATAAAGTCATTTCTCAACTTTGACGTCAAATAGGATTTCTGATCAGCCTTTAAAGACTGGTCAGATTTTAAAAAAAATTAAATCCTTTTAATTCCTCATGACAAAGTTAAAGTTCACCCCCTTGAACTATTAGGCAAAGGAAAAGACTGCAGTCTTAGCCAACATCAAACTGCAATCAAAGAAAGCCTTGAGCATGAGCTGCTTTACTCAGTCCTCCCCAAATTTCTTACCCCCAAAGTCCAGAGAGAAATATGAGGTTTTTTTTTTTTTTACTAGTTATTTTGGAGGTGATTTATTATGCCTTAAAAAATAACTGTAGTTGATCATGACTTGAAAATATATATATAGGCAAGATGAATCAGCTAAGTATTTTATTTAAGAGCTTTTAAACTATGTTTGTTAGTGAAATAAAACTTTTCTGTTTTAATCTGTCCTAACCTTGAAGTATTTCCTGGATTTTTCTTATTTGAAAACTCTAGTTGTTTTCAACCTAGTAATTACATGGCAAGACTCCCTTGTTAGTTTTTGTTTTTGTTTTTCGGCCACACCTCAGGGCATGCAGGCCCAAGGCTTGAACTTGTGCTCCCTGTAATGGAAGCATGAAATCTTAACCACTGGACCACCAGGCAAGTCTCCTGAATTAGTTTTTATTGCTGTATAACAAGATACTATAAAGTTAGAAGCTAAAAACAACCCCAAATTCGTTATCCCGTAATTTCAATGGGTTAGATATTTGCAACAGCATCTGGGTCCATCTGGCTGAAAGCAAGATGTTGGCTGGGCTGAGTTCTTGCCTGGAGTTCTCTGGGGAAAAATCCACTTCAAGTTCATTCAGGTTGTTGGCTAGTCCTAGAATCTAGAATCAAGAATCTACTTCTTGCTGATGTTGACCAAAGGGCCATTCTCAGCTCCTAGAGGCAGCCTAGCACTTCCTGCCATGTCGTTCTCTCCCAAACTTGGCATTTACTTCTTCAAGAACAGCGGGAGAATATCTCTCATATTTCAAATCTCTGACTCTCCTGGTCTGTGACCGCTAGATCTAGACTTAAAGTGCTCCTGTGTTTAGAAAAGGCCCACAAAGACAAGTTCTTTCTCCACGTCAACTGTGTCATCTAATGTAGCTTCATCACAGGAGTAAAATTCATCATGTTTATAGTCCAGGGGATTCTGTGGGTGTGTATACACAGGGCAGGGATCCTAGCGGGGGGCATGTAGAATTCTGCTTACCACAACTGCTAAGGCTAATTCATCTTTACATTTATTTGGATTACTTCCTTTCTATTTGTATAATTTCAAAGGAAGCTAGGAAAGCAATTATCTAGAATATTCACTGTTATATTCCAGGCTCTTCTAGCCAAGCAATTGAGGGCAGGGGATCTGAGTGGTCTAATAGTATTTGCTAAGCAAACTACTAGCAAGATGATACAGGCATCGAGGAATTAGTATCTTCCTTTTAGAAGTGGGAAACTTAGAGTTACTATGTGTTATACTGGGATTGCCTTCTCTGGTGGCTCAGAGGTTAAAGCATCTGCCTGCAATGCAGGAGACCTGGGTTCAATCCCTGGGTTGGGAAGATCCCCTGGAGAAGGAAATGGCAACCCACTCCAGTATTCTTGCCTGGAAAATGCCATGGACAGAGGAGCCTGCCAGGCTACAGTCCATGGGGTCGCAAAGAGTCGGACACAACTGAGCAATTTCACATACTGAATAGTATAACCATTAAAAACAAAATTTCATGCAGCCTCTGAGCAAGAAATCAGTCTGGAAAGATCTCAAAAGACCCACTGGGCTTTGGTGAAACTATGTAGAAATTTAGAGCTCTCTCTCTTTCTCGGTGTCAGGCTCCTATGAATGGAACACTCAAGACTGACATAGCAACAGGAGAGCTACTTATTCAATTATTAAGTGAAATGTAATTTTCACATGCACTGAAACAGTTGTACTTATAGAACCAGTGTACTCTTTTTCTAGAGGCAGTCCTAAAATGGAAAAACAAATCTGAATCAGAAGGTGGCTTTTTGAGTACAGAATCGAGACAGGGGATCAAGCCTGCATCAGATGACTGGGGCTGACTTAACACCGGGGCCAAGGAACTCACAGGCTGCTAAGGTTTCTTTTTGGGGATAGTGCTTCAACAGGCACTAACAGTGTTCTTCTGGCCCCCACGCCCGGGCTTTCAGGTCTACAGACACCATTTGGAGGCATCTCATCAGGAAACACTCAAGTCCTCCCATCTGGAAAGTTCTGTGATTTTAGGTAATGTCCAGACCTTTGAGTTTATCCTACAGTCGAATCACCAGGAGAGGATCATGTTTTTCTATCATTTCCATGTTCTTGGTGGTGAGTTGGCTGCTCAGTGTTCTCCAAGTTCTAAAAACTGGTATAGATATTTTTTAATCACTTGTTTTTCTTCTACTGAACTTCCTGGTAAGTAATGCATTTTAAAATTGTGCCTTTCCTCTCTAATTTTTGTTGCTCACTTCATTATGAGCACACAGTAAGCTTAGCAAATTAAAATAACTATTAAACCTCAATCATTTTTTCTAGTAAAAAGAGTAAAATTAAAACTTTACAACAATACTTAATCTTTTCTAGAAGCTCCCCCACCCCAAAAAAAGCCCTCTTTATTTCAAATACATTGTCTCATTTTAGAAAAAGATTATTAGATAAGAAAAGCTTATAGTATTGTATTTATGGTTGCATTCAACCAGATAGTCTCAGGTGTGTCTACAGGAGGATGAAAAAAGACTATTGTTTGTAACAGACTTTACTACTTCAATACTACTTTAGACTTGTAACTATAATTCTTCAAAAAGATAAGGTGTTATGGCAAACACAATCTCAAAGTCTTTAAAGAAATTGACATTTGTATGAAACATAAGCATATTCATTTTAAAAAAGGATAGTTTTGCCTTTTTCCCCTTAGGAAACGTTTAAGTGATAGTTTTTACATAAAAAGCAAAGATAATGTGGAGAAAATATGCTTTGTTGGTATGATTTGTAGAAATGAACACTTTACTGGAATTATCTAAAAATTGTTTCAATGCATCATTCAACTTCACATGTGGGGCAGAATCTTGCTGTTCCAAAATTTCATCGATTAATATGACAGTTTAATGAGAAAATGCTATATCCAGAGTACACTGGCAACAGAGATGCAGTGATGTGTCTCCTACCTGTAGGCCTACAATTCCTTCATTCATCAGTTTTGAAGAATACATACTATGACTTAATGGGGGAAAAAAAGACTTAATGACATTACAACATTGTTATATTAACAATTTTGACATTTGTATAGGAAATGATCTTAAGAATTTTTTACTTGTCAATGAGCCTATGTAACAATGAAAAAAAAAATCACAGTGACTTTTATGGTAAGAATGGGAATTCCTTCACACTTGCATGTGAAGAGGAATTGGGATTTATTTTTCTTTCAACTGATCTGTTGTTTTCCACTAGGCTTCATGAAAATGGGTGGAAAGTTGCTGTGTGGGTACAGATACAAAATTCAGTGCCACCTCATAGATTTCATCCAGTGGCAACATGTAGTCAAGTTGAGTTATGGCTCACTTGTTATGCCACCCCCAGGCCTTTGACTGGGCTTCCCTGGTGGCTCAGCTGGTAAAGAATCTGCCTGCAATGTGGGAGACCTGGGTTTGATCCCTGGGTTGGGAAGATCCCCTGGAGAAGGGAAAGGCTACCCACTCTAGTATGCTGGTCTGGAGAATTCCATGAACTGTACAGTCCCTGGGGTCACAAAGAGTCGGACACGACTGAGTGACTTTCACTTTTAGTCCTATGAGAGCATGTGGGAGTTGGCCGGGCCGGCATAAGATCATGCCCTAGATTCGAAGGGGGAAATGAGAACGTTTTCCTCCTTTACTCCTATCTCTTATCTTCCCATTTTCTTTGAGTACAGAGAGATTACTTTCTCTTTTGTTACCTCTCTATCTGCATTTTTCAAATGGCAACCCACTCCAGTATTCTTGCTTAGAGAACCCATGGACGGAGAGGCTTGGTGGGCTACAATCCGCGGGTCGAAAACAGTCGGACACAACTGAGCGACTTCACTTTCACCCCATACTCACCAGAACAAGATATTAATTTGATAGGTAGTTGTTACTTTTTTTTTTAATGAAAAAGAATGAAAAATATCAAAATATATTGCAGAGTAGAAAGGTGCACGTGTATTGTTTGGGGTACTTCGTGTGTGTGTGTGTGTTAGTCACTCAGTCTTTTTCCAACTTTTTCACACACTGTAACTGACACCTTTTTAAGAACAAAATAAAGGGCACATCCAGATAGCACTGGTGCTCTCAGACGAGGCCAAAATAGCTAACTCTTTCTCAGCACAGCTGGCGATGTGAGAGGTTGGGGAAAGAGTGCCCCATACGATGTTGCTGCCCCAAACAGCCACTTGGTGTCCCACCTAGTTGTGCTGGCTATGTACAGAAGCCCGAAGGACTCATAAAACCTTCAGCTACCATGCCCCCAGTACATGTGTGCTCTTGGATAGATGCTTGTCATAGTTTTGGAAGCTGCGATAATTATCTTGCAGAGTATTTGTGAAGATTCATGGAGAAATGAAGGGTCAGTACTAAACCACTGTAGTACTGGGTTGGCCAAAACACTCATTTGGGTTTTTCCAGAAGATGGTACGGAAAATCCAGAATGAACTTTTTGGTCAACCCAATAGAATAAATGACAGCAATTACTGATAAATAAATTTTGTATTTGCTGCCTTCATTGCTATTTTATATGTTCTCAGTTGACCTTCTCCTCTACCTAAATGGACTCTCAGCTTTCTTTTAATCACTTAGTGCATTAGGTGCAAATAAGTTAGGTATCCTTGACTTGCTTCCTCAGAAAGTCAATATTCTTCCAGTATCTTTCTTTTTATACAGGCAATACTCCAGCCTCTAGCAGAACTGAGCTTAGAAGTTGTATTACGGTCCCACAGTCTGATTTGAACTGAATTAGATAGAGTTCTTTGTCTCCAAATAGCTCTCTTCCCATTTGTATAATATTAAAACTATTCCACTGTTACAATTGGAGTCTTGAGCTTAGGTCTTAAGGGTATTTAGAATTTTAACAGTAATATTGGGTTGTGCAGGCTTTCCAACAGACTGTTACACAGATGAGGAAACAAAACCCCAAAAAAGTTAGGTAACTTTCCCAAGCTTATACATTTCAATTCCTATACCATTACTTTTATAGATCAGGAAATGGAAACGAGGAGAGGTGAAATAGCTCAGGTCTTGTATCAAAATGTAAATATACTCAGAACAAACTATGAATCAAGCAATAAAATCCACAGCCTGAAGTAAAATCTGTACCTGAAGTTGGAAGTAAAACCTAATGGGAGTGTATTTTGTAAATATTAAACTGATGCATTTTTATTTCTCCATTAAATCATGTTTACTGGCAACCTTAAATTTCCAAAGCAAGGCTCAAACCTTATTTCTCAAGGGAAGAAGAGCAAGGATACAGACCAAAGCAAAGAGTCCAGTAGTCGCCTTTGCAATTCAAACCTGAATTTCTCAGTCTCTCCAGCAATACCTTAGTCATGCAAGCCAGATGTCAGAAAAGAATTTTCTAAGTTATTTTATTTCACTTTCATAACTAAAGAGGCTTGTTTGGTGGACTTGATTATAACTACTGTGTAAGGGAGAACATATCCAAATCAAAAGAGGAAGTGGAGGAAGCCGGATCCTTAGGGTCCTGGTGAACAGTGTAAAACTGAGGCATTGGAAGCAAAGCAGGAAAGTCAAGCACCAAGGCCCTGGTTTGCCCTCACTTAACTCCAAATATGTCTGGTACCAAGAAGGGGGAAATTGCATCATTTGACTCATCTCTTTCTGAATCTGTACCTTTTGCTGTGTAACACTGCAGTGCCTGACCTTCTGGACAATAGGCTTCTTTTTTAAAAACTTAATTTTTATTGGAGTATAGTTGCTTTATAATGTTATGTTAGTTTCTACTGTACAACAAAATGAATCAGTCATACATATAAACGTAGCCCCTCTGCCCCTTTTTGGATTTCCTTCCCATTCAGGTCAGTAAGCAGAGTTCCTTGTTGTTATACAATATGTTCTCATCAGGAATCTATTTTATATATTGTATCAATAGTGTATATGTGTCAATCCCAATCCAAACTCAACCACTGACTTGCTTCGGTCAGTAGACTGAGGCAAACACAGCAGCAAGCCAGTTCAGAGCCTAGACTTTAAGGAGACTTCCTGCCCCTGCTTGTTCCCTTGTGCTGCTCTGATTGCCATGAGCACATGCTCAGGCCAGCCTACTGGAGGATGAGAAACACGTGGAACAAAGCTGAGTTGCCTTGCACCAGTCAAAACAGCTTAGAGTGGTGACCACCAGGTATCCGCCACCCAAGCAAGGGAGGTCAGCCAACGTCAGTAGAGCAGCCTAGCCAATCTCCAGCTCACTCTAGACACACGAACAGTAAATATCTAACTCATGTGCCTCTAAAAGTGAAAGTGTTAGTCTTTCAGTCATATCCATGGACTGTAGGTCCCAGGTTCCTCTGCCCATAGGATTTCCAGGCAAGAATGCTGGAATGAATCGCCATTCTCTTCTCCAGGGCATCTTCTCTACCCAGGGATCCACCCTGGGTCTCCTGCATCGCAGGCTGATTCTTTACTGTCTGAGTCAGCAGGGGAGCCCATGTGCCTCTAAGCCTCTTTGATTATTTGTTTCACAGCTTTATTTTAGTAAAAGCTGGTCAGGGGTGGCGGCCAAGAGGAGCAACCCCACATCCAAGGAGCGGTGGCTGTGCGGGCACAGGAGGGCTGAGAGGAGCTCCACGTTCAAGGTCAGGAGGAGCGGCGGTGAGGCGATACCCCTCGTCCAAGGTAAGGAGCAGCGGCTGGGCTTTGCTGGAGCAGCCGTGAAGAGATACCTCACGCCCAAGGTAAGAGAAACCCAAGTAAGACAGTAGGTGTTGTGAGAGGGCATCAGAGGGCAGACACACTGAAACCATAATCACAGAAAACTAGTCAATCTAATCACATGGACCACAGCCTTGTCTAACTCAGTGAAACTAAGCCATGCCCTGTGGGGCCACCCAAGATGGGCAGGTCATGGTGGAGAGGTCTGACAGAATGTGGTCCACTGGAGAAGGGAATGGCAAACCACTTCAGTATTCTTGCCTTGAGAAGCCCATGAACAGTATGAAAAGGCAAAATGATAGGATACTGAAAAAGGAACTCCCCAGGTCAGTAGGTGCCCAATATGCTACTGGAGGTCAGTGGAGAAATAACTCCAGAAAGAATGAAGGGATGGAGCCAAAGCAAAAACAATACCCAGCTGTGGATGTGACTGGTGATAGAAGCAAGGTCCAATGCTGTAAAGAGAAATATTGCATAGGGACCTGGAATGTTAGGTCAATGAATCAAGGCAAATTGGAAGTGGTCAAACAGGAGATGGCAAGAGTGCACGTCAACATTCTAGGAATCAGTGAACTAAAATGGATTGGAATGGGTGAATTTAACTCAGATGACCATTATATCTACTACTGCGGGCAGGAATCCCTCAGAAGAAATGGAGTAGCCATCATGGTCAACAAAACAGTCCGAAATGCAGTCTCAAAAACAACAGAATGATCTCTGTTCGTTTCCAAGGCAAACCATTCAATATCACAGTAATCTAAGTCTATGCCCCAACCAGTAATGCTGAAGAAGCTGAAGTTGAACGGTTCTATGAAGACCTACAAGACCTGCTAGAACTAACACCCCAAAAAAAGGCCTTTTCATTATAGGGGACTCGAATGCAAAAGTAAGAAGTCAAGAAACACCTGGGGTAACAGGCAAATTTGGCCTTGGAATGTGGAATGAAGCAGGGAAAAGGGTAATATAGTTTTGCCAAGAGAACACACTGGTCATAGCAAACACCCTCTTCCAACAACACAAGAGAAGACTCTACACATGGACATCAACAGATGGTCAACACTGAAACCAGACTGATTATATTCTCGGCAACCAAAGATGGAGAAGCTCTATACAGTCAGCAAAAACAAGACCGAGAGCTGACTGTAGCTCAGATCATGAACTCCTTATTGCCAAATTCAGACTTAAACTGAAGAAAGTAGGGAAAAACACTAGACCATTCAGGTATGACCTAAATCAAATCCCTTATGATTATACAGTGGAAGTGACAAATGGATTTAAGGGCCTAAATCTGATAGAGTGCCTGATGAACTATGGACAGAGGTTCATAACATTGTATAGGAGACAGGGGTCAAGACCATCCCCATGGAAAAGAAATGCAAAAAAGCAAAAGGGCTGTCTGAGGAGGGCATACAAATAGCTGTGAAAAGAAGAGAAGCAAAAAACAAAGGAGTAAAGGAAAGATATAACCATCCGAATGCAGAGTTCCAAAGAATAGCAAGGAGAGGTAAGAAAGCCTTCCTCAGCAATCAGTGCAAAGAAATAGAGGAAAACAATAGAATGGGAAAGACTAGAGATCTCTTCAAGAAAATTAGAGATACCAAGGCAACATTTCATGCAAAGATGGGCTCAATAAAGGACAGAAATGGTATGGACCTAACAGAAGCAGAAGATATTAAGAAGAGGTGGCAAGAATACACAGAAGAACTGTACAAAAAGGATCTTCATGACCAAGATAATCACAATGGTGTGATCACTCACCTAGAGCCAGACATCCTGGAATGTGAAGTCAAGTGGGCCTTAGAAAGAATCACTATGAACAAAGCTAGTGGAGGTGATGGAATTCCAGTTGAGCTATTTCAAATCCTGAAAGATGATGCTGTGAAAGTGCTGCACTCAATATGCCAGCCAATTTGGAAAACTCAGCAGTGGCCACAGGACTGGAAAAGGTCAGTTATCATTCCAATCCCAAAGAAAGGCAATGCCAAAGAATGCTCAAACTACCACACAATTGCACTCATCTCACATGCTAGTAAAGTAATGCTCAAAATTCTCCAAGCCAGGCTTCAGCAATACGTGAACCGTGAACTTCCAGATGTTCAAGCTTGTTTTAGAAAAGGCAGAGGAACCAGAGATCAAATTGCCAACATCTGCTGGATCATGGAAAAAGCAAGAGAGTTCCAGAAAACATCTATTTCTGCTTTATTGATTATGCCAAAGCCTTTGACTGTGTGGACCACAACAAAGTGTGGAAATTCTGAAAGAGATGGGAATACCAGACCACCTGACCTGCCTCTTGAGAAATCTGTATGCAGGTCAGGAAGCAACAGTTAGAGCTGGACATGGAACGTCAGAATGTTTCCAAATAGGAAAAGGAGTATGTCAAGGCTGTATATTGTCACCCTGCTTATTTAACTTATATGTAGAGTACATCATGAGAAACTCTGGGCTGGATGAAGCATAAACTGGAATCAAGATTGCTGGGAGAAATATCATAACCTCAGATATGCAGAGGACACCACACTTATGGCAGAAAGTGAAGAACTAGAGAGCCTCTTGATGAAAGTGAAAGAGGAGAGTGAAAAAGTTGGCTTAAAGCTCAACATTCAGAAAACGAAGATCATAGCATCTGGTCCCATCATTTCATGGCAAATAGATGGAGAAACAGTGGAAACAGTGGCTGACTTTATTTTGGGGGGCTCCAAAATCACTGCAGATGGTGACTGCAGCCATTCCTTACTCCTTGGAAGGAAAGTCATGACCAGCCTAGATAGCATATTCAAAAGCAGAGACATTACTTTGCCAACAAAAGTCCATCTAGTTAAGGCTATGGTTTTTCCAGTAGTCATGTATGGATGTGAGAGTTGGACTGTGAAGAAAGCTGAGTGCCGAAGAATTGATGCTTTTGAACTGTGGGTTGGAGAAGACTCTTGAGAGTCCCTTGGACTGTAAGGAAATCCAACCAGTCCATTCTGAAGGAGATCAGTCCTGGGTGTTCTTTGAAAGGAATGATGCTAAAGCTGAAACTCCAGTAGTTTGGCCACCTCATGCGAAGAGTTGACTCACTGGAAAGGATTCTGATGCTGGGAGGGATTGGGGGCAGGAGGAGAAGGGGACGACAGAGGATGAGACAGCTGGATGGCATCACTGACTCGATGGATGTGAGTCTGAGTGAACTCCGGGAGATGGTGATGGACAGGGAGGCCTGGAGTCCTGCGATTCATGGAGTCGCAACGAGTCGCACATGACTGAGCGACTGAACTGAACTGAACTGATATATGGTTTTAAAACATGAAAATAGGTACAAAAGAAGTGGTATGCTTTCTCAAGCGTAATAGGTAGAGGTGGTTAACCTAGAGAAGTTATCCAACATGGTTTGGAGCAATGGGAGCAGCTGGACAAGTGATGTGGACAAGTCTGATTCAGATCTCGTGGTTCCTTATTGCTTGCAAAGACTGGGGTGTGCCCAAATGACACGGTGAGGGGAAGCAGAAATGGCGAGAGGGCCAATGGACAAGAGGAATCTTCAGGTGCAACACAGGGAAACCAACATATTGTTTAGCAAGTCAGACTCATCCAGGTCCATGGAGTATCATGGCACCAGTCTAGGGAGGACTTCAGAGATCCATGGGGTGTTTTTCAAACTCATTTGAACTTTCCAGGATCTTTACCTCAAAGCTGCATAAAGTAATTATCAGATTGTTAATGAAAAGAGCTGTTTACTATCTCATCTACAATTTCAGTTGTCAAAAGCAGTCTTAACCCAATATGCTGTCTGAACTCTTTCCAGGTCCCCCCACGGGATAATGATGGTACTGCTGAGGGCGTCTCTACACTCCCCATCTCAATTGTCCCTTCATTTAAGACCCATCAGGACTTTCCTTGTGGCTCAGATGGTAAAGTTTCTGCCTACAATGCCGGAGACCTGGGTTCAATCCCTGGGTCAGGAAGATCTCCTGGAGAAGGAAATGGCAACCCACTCTAGTATTCTTGCCTGGAAAATCCCATCAACAGAGGAGCCTGGTAGGCTACAGTCCATGGGGTCACAAAGAGTCGGACACAACTGAGCGACTTCACTTTCACTTTAAGATCTATCATTAGAGAAAGACTTGCATTCTATAATTTGAAATAAGAAAACAAAAAACTTCTGAAACTGGGGTTACACAAAGGTATGATATAACATAGCCAGAGAAAGGAAATGGAAGTATAGAAAACAAACTCTGAACTTACTCAAAAATTTGTCTTTTACCCTGAGATTGTATGTATGCTAAGATGTTTCAGTCATGGCCAACTCTTTGCGACCCTATAGACTATAGCCCACCTCTGTCCATGGGATTCTTCAGACAAGAATATTGAAGTGAGTTGTTCTTTCCTTCTTCAGGGGATCTTCCTGAGCCCTGGGGAAGGGATCAAACTCATGTCTCTTGGGTCTCCTGCACTGGCAAGTAGGTTCTTTACCTGCACCACCTGGGAAGCCCACCCTTAGATGATCTTTTCTAAATTATGTTCTAGAAGGAGACTGCATCATGAATATAAAGCAAGTAAACCAGTAAACCAAACTCCTTACAGCCAAACAATATGGAACTCCACCATGATAAGATAAGGTGTGAAATGTGTCTCTTGAAATGTACATCTTAAAGACGATCAGATGCTTTACTATTTTTTAAAATTTATTTAATTTTAAACAGCTTATTTCAACACAAAATTGTCTTTTCATAAAACAAAAACACTCATTAAAAGTCCATACAGCCTGTCTTAGGAACTTTGCCTTGATGGATCTACATTGTCCGAAGAGTCTGGCCTATTTGCTATATACTTTACTAATAAATGTATACTATGTCCATCTCTCTGGAGAAGGCAATGGCACCCCACTCCAGTACTCTTGCCTGGAAAATCCCATGGATGGAGGAGCCTGGTAGGCTGCAGTCCATGCTAAGGGTCAGACACGACTGAGTGACTTCCCTTTCCCTTTCACTTTCATACATTGGAGGAGGAAATGGCAACCCACTCCAGTGATCTTGCCTGGAGAATTCCAGGGACAGGGGAGCCTGGTGGGCTGCTGTCTATGGGGTCACACAGAGTTGGACACGACTGAACTGACTTAGCAGCAGCAGCATGTCCATCTCTCTGGAAGAAGCAGAGTTGTTTCAAATAATGGATTCTCTATCTTTCACTCAAGATAAGCAGGTCAGAGTATTAACTATAATTCTCATTTGGTCAATGATTAATGAAAACAGGATTATAAAAGGTGCTAAAGTTTCAGTTCAGTTCAGTCCAGTCGCTCAGTTGTGTCCGACTCTTTATGACTCCACGGACTGCAGCATGCTAGGCCTCCCTGTCCATCACCAACTCCCGGAGTTTACTCAAACTCATGTCCATCCAGTCAGTGATGCAATCCAACCATCTCATCCTCTGTCATCCCCTTCTCCTCCTGCTTTCAATCTTTCCCAGCATCAGGGTCTTTCCAGTGAGTCAGTTCTTTGCATCAGGTGGCCAAAGTATTGGAGTTTCAGCTTCAGCATCAGTCCTTCCAATGAATACCCAGGACTGATCTTCTTTAGGATGGACTGGTTGGATATCCTTGCAGTTCAAGGAACTCTCAAGAGTCTTCTTCAACACCACAGTTCAAAAGCATCAATTCTTCGGTGCTCAGCTTTCTTTATAGTCCAACTCTCACATCCATACATGACTACAGGAAAAACCACAGCTTTGACTAGACAGAACTTTGTTGGCAAAGTAATGTCTCTGCTTTTTAATATGCTGTCTAGGTTGGTCATAACTTTTCTTCCAAAGAGCAACTGTCTTTTAATTTCATGGCTGCAATCACCATCTGCAGTGATTCTGGAGTCCAAGAAAAGGAAGTCTATCACTGTTTCCCCATCTATTTGCCATGAAGTGATGGGACCAGATGCCATGATCTTCGTTTTCTGAATGTTGTGTTTTAAGTGAACTTTTTCACTCTCGTCTTTCACTTGCATTAAGAGGCTTTTTAGTTCTTCTTTACTTTCTTCCATAAGGGTGGTTGGTGTCATCTGCATATCTGAGGTTATTGATATTTTTCCTGGCAATCTTGATTCCAGCTTGTGCTTCATCTAGCCCAGCATTTCTCATGATGTACTCTGCATATAAATTAAGTAAGCAGGGTGACAATATACAGCCTTGACTTACTCCTTTCCATATTTGGAACCAGTCTGATGTTCCATGTCCAGTTCTAACTGTTGCTTCCTGACCTGCATACAGATTTCTCAAGAGGCAGGTCCGGTGGTCTGGTATTCCCTTCTCTTGAAGAATTTTTCAGAGTTTGTTGTGATCCACACAGTCAAAGACTTTGGCGTAGTCAATAAAGCAGAAATAGATGTTATTCTGGAACTCTCTTGCTTTTGCCATGATCCAGCAGATGTTGGCAATTTGATCTAAATGCTAAAATTTAAATAATTGTTTAGAATTGTTTTAATGACACTTTTATTTTTCTTTAAGCCTTCTTCTCATTATTTCCACCTTTTAAATTGCTTCTGACTTTTAAAGGAGAAATCAAGATAACAAGCAAAAGAATTAGGTTGATACTTTAGAATTCTGATACCAGAATGTACTTAAACAATGAAATCTGCAAGTTCTGCTTTCTGGAGTTTCCATATGCAAAGTTGGATGAAAAAACATTTCATGAGTGCTGTAAATCTTTTATAGTAAGGAAATTATTTTTGTGGGGGAAAAGTAGAAGGAAGAGAAGGAAGAGAAGACCCTGTATTTTTCTGGCCTGTAGTAGTATTAGTCCTCAGTTGTGTCCCAACTGTAGAGACCTCATGGACTGGAACCCACTGAGTTATTCCATCCATGGGATTTTCCAGGCAAGAATACTAGAGTGAGTTCCCATGCCTTCCTCCAGGACACCTTCCTGATTCAGGGATCAAACTCAGGTCTCCTGCATTGCAGGCAGGTTCTTTACCATCTTGAGTCACCAGGAACGTGAAAATGTTGATTTATTCTGGATGGAGCTCCTACAGCAAATGTGTCTAACTCAGCAAATGTGTCTAATTCTCTTTCTTAATGATGGCCTTTTCTATGAAAGAGAGATAAAGAATAGATAGTTGTGGGAAGTTTTGATAGTAGAGGAGATTTCCTGAAAGCTCAGTTGGTAAAGAATCCGCCTGCAATGCGAGAGATCTGGATTTGATCCCTGGGCTGGGAAGATCCCCTGGAGAAGGGAAAGGCTACCCACGCCAGTATCCTGGCCTGGAGAATTCCATGGACTCTATAATCCACGGGGTCACAAAGAGTCAGATAAGACTGAGCGACTTTCACTTCACTTCACTTGATAGTAGAGGGTAACTACACCTTTGGGGAAAATTCTTTTCTTGGCTTAATTATGTAAACAAATCATTTACTGTGATCAAGTTTACATTATTTTTTAATATTTTGAAATAACCACAGCTCTGACCAGCAATCATCTTAAGATGTAATCATAGTTTTATTTTTGGAATCACTTTTCTTTTTTAAAGTTTGACTTCTGTTTTCTGGGTTTTAAAATAATGTTTTTTTAAAAGTGTGCTAGAGAATTTGTCTTCCTTAATGAGGTGAACAAAACATTTGTTTTAATTAAAAGCTTTTAATAATGATCAAGTGATTAAAGGCGATTAGTCAAGAAAAAAAAAAAAGGTTCTGCACAGAGTAAGGAAATACTGTTCAGCCACAAATCACTGCAACCTCCCCAAAAAACTAGATCACTAAGTCAAGAAACTTTCTGAATATTTTCAGTGAGCCTCTCCACATTTTGAGAAAAGCAACTGAGGAGAATCCTGGTCTTTCTAGTCTACTGGTAAAAAGTTGACTAAATGGCTGCTGAGGAGGATTAATTTAAACACATGGGTGAGTTTGCACTTAATAGGGCTGCAGAGCCCCTTTCTGAAGTGGGAAAAAAATTCACAGCATGTGGATAATCCCTATGAGAACAGAAATCACTCCATATACCATCTTCAAGTATATGGCCTAAATCTGGGCACAGGAAATTTGAGAAATCTCAGGCAAGCAGAGCTTGGGTGTCAGGGTATGACACGTCCATTATCCCTTGAGCTGAGCTCTTTTCACCCTTATTCTCTCAAGCTTTAGGAAAGTAGCTAGAAGATGAAATAAGCAGATTTTTAAACTACAACTTGGAAGGGACCCAAAAAAGCCTGGTCTCAGTTACAGAGGGAAGAGAACCTAGCAGGACCAGTCTAAGGCATACTTACACGAATCAGGTAACAGAGCTCCCATGAGGAGACGCAGCGCCATGAATTGTGGTGATCATCCAGTCATAAGCCTGGTCCCAACAATCATGAACACATAATATTAATAATAATAATAATAGAATCAACCTCGGTTGCCTCTTGGACCAGATGCCCTGTGCAACAACCAAGCTGTACAAAGATATCTGGTAGCTCTGGAGTCAAAAGGGAAGTTACATTATATCAGAGCTAATATGATGACTTAGTGCAGAAAAGCCACCTAACTATGAGCTGGATAAATAGAAAATTTATGGCTCCAATGTATGCATAATGAGACAAAGATGAAAGACGAGAACAGTTTGCAAGATTCTGACTGATAATTCAACCTAGAAGAAAACCACAATGGAAGAACATTTCACAAAACTGCTTTACATTATGGGGCTTCCCTGGTGGCTCAGATGGTAAAGAATCTGCCTGCAATGCAGAAGACCCAGGTCCAATCCCTGGGTTGAGAAAAAAACCAAAAATAGAAGAAAATTTCACAAAGTTGCTTTACACTATAGAAATATGTAACAAAACCATGAATTCAAGAAAATAAGAATTCAAACACAAGATTATAATACCACAGAATAAAATGATAAGAGAAATTGCATACTGAAGGAAATGAAGACAAAAATGACATCATTATGGAACTAATATATGAATTAGAATCAGAAAGGGAATGGAGCAGACTGACAAAAATCATAGAGATGGTCTATAAAACCTGGAGAATCACTGACAGAGGAAAGAACAGGACCAAGGACTGCTTACCTGTAGCACTCCAAACATGGAAGTGAGAAAGAGACAAAACTAAGAAAAGAGGCTGAGAAGAAGTGATGTGTGATTTAGTAGAAAAATCTAAAGGTGTGTTGAGCTAGTGAGCAGCAGGGAGGGATCAACTATGTAAGTTCCTACTGAAAGGCCCCCAAAGAAGAAACCTGAGAACTGATCATCCAGTTCAGTGATGTGGAGGTCACTGGTGGTGGCGTTAGTTTTGGTTTCCTCAGCAGCAGATTCTAAACAAAAACCGGAGAGGACAGAGCTCATTTGAGAGGTGCAGGGATGCCAATAGTGAAGCAGGGACATGCCGTGAAGAAGAGAAGAGAAGGCAGCCAATCAGTGTGTATTATTGAGCAATATGTAACAAGTGCAGCTCCATTCCACAAGAAAACTCGGGGGAAGCGTATAAAACACAGCTCAGGATTATTCCATCCAAGAGGCAGGAGGTTATGGTATTTTATACCCACCGTGGGCTTCCCTGGTGGCTCAGTGGTGAAGAGTCTGCCTGGAATGCTGGAGATGTGGGTTCGATCCCTCGGTCGGGAAGATTCCCTGGAGGAGGAAATGGCAATCCACTCCAGCACTCTTGCCTGGGAAATCCCATGGACAAAAGAGCCTGGTGGGCTACAGTCCATGGTGTTCCAAAGAGTCTGACTGGATTTGGCGTCTAAACTACCAAACCATCACCAAAAATTAGTTAATACTGTGGGGGAGGAGTGGGAGGACTATCAGTTCAGTTCAGTTCAGTTCCGTTCAGTCGCTCAGTCGTGTCCCACTCTTTGCGACCCCATGAATCGCAGCACGCCAGGCCTCCCTGTCCATCACCAACTCCCGGAGTTCACTCAGACTCACGTCCAGAGTCCATGATGCCATCCAGCCATCTCATCCTCTGTCGTCCCCTTCTCCTGCCCCCAATCCCTCCCAGCATCAGAGTCTTTTCCAATGAGTCAACTCTTTGCATGAGGTGGCCAAAGTACTGGAGTTTCAGCTTTACCATCATTCCTTCCAAAGAAATCCCAGGGCTGATCTCCTTCAGAATGGACTGGTTGGATCTCCTTGCAGTCCAAGGGACTCTCAAGAGTCTTCTCCAACACCACAGTGCAAAAGCATCAATTCTTTGGCGCTCAGCCTTCTTCACAGTCCGACTCTCACATCCATACATGACTACTGGAAAAACCATAGCCTTGACTAGACGGACCTTAGTCGGCAAAGTAATGTCTCTGCTTTTGAATATGCTATCTGGAGGATGTTAATTTCCTGATGTTTCTCACCTCCTTCTCACATAAATGTGACTATCTGAGTATCTGGAAAGACTTTCAGGCAGAGATGATGATCCTGGGAGTTTTGGGGCTGACCTTCGGCACAGAGAAATGATAAAGATCTGAAGGGTATAAGTGGGGCACTACAGTGGCTGTGATAAGAGCACTCTCGGTAGTGTGGAGATGATCGTAAAAGCCTGACAGGAGTGGTTTGAGAGACAGTGGCAAGAGGAGAAACTGATGACATAAGTATAGGCAACTCTTTCAAGAGTAATTCTGCTGAAAAGGGAGCAAAAAAGAAAACGGTGGGGCTGAGAGAAGCTTTAACAAAATAATACCAATTTTAACACTTCAACAGATAGTATTGATCTAGTAGAAAGCAAGAAACTGATGCTGTAGAGTAGAGTGGGGAGATTTACAGGAGTGATGATGAGTAAAACAGGGGATGGACTCTGGCCCACAAAGGCAGGAGTTGGTTTTAGACAGGAGCAGACAGGGAGGTGGAGGAAGAGAATTCAGATGCTTCGAGGTGGGTCTTGGGATGGAGGAAGTCTGTAGCTCTTCTTATCTGATTGCTTTACTTTTCATTTTTTAATGAACAGAGGAAGGCCATCAGCTGAGAGTAAAAATGGGAAACGTATAGTTTGGGGTTTGGGAGAAAGGAAAAGGTACAGAATAGTTATTGAGAGCAATGGGAGTATGAACTGAGTAGGAATGTATAGTATGTCTGCCTGGCAAATTAGGGACCTATTTGTGATTCATGGTCATGAAGTAACATGAACTGACAACTATAGATATATATAGTTGTCAGGAAGAGAAGAGCTAAAGGTACTAATGTGCTGGAACTGACTTATGCTTGAGCTAATGTTGAAAGCTTGAAATTGACCGTGGTGAGATTATTTACAACAGAGACATTGGCAAATGTTCCATATCAGTGTTTTTTGTTTTATTTTGCTTTGCTTTTGTTTTTCCTTGGATACCTGGTTATTAAATATTTGTCAGCACACTTTGCTTAGAGGTTATATATAAGACCCATTCTGTGCTTTCTTTTTGTTTACCCTTAAGATAACTTTTCTTAAGAATTAATACTCAGAGGTAGAGACAGTTTGTACTTAGTAAATTCCTATTTAGTGATATACAACCAGAATCAAGAAAAATTTTGTTAAAAATTTCAATGCCTTAAAATTCCATATATTAGGTCTTACTCTTTCAATACTTTGTGGCAGAGACAGAACCACAGGAATATTCCTGCAAGTGTGTCTAGCAAGAAATGGTGTTCTGTACTAGAAATCGAAAGAAGGGGACATTCTAAGGAACCCTTTGTCTTACTTTGTTGTTGTTGTTTAGTTGCTAAGTCGTGTCTGACTCTCTTGTAACCCCCTGGAATGTAGCCTGCCAGGCACCTCTGTCTATGGGATTTCCCAAGGCAAGAATACTGGAGTGTGTTGCATTTCCTTCTCCAGGGGATCTTTCCAACCCAGGGATTGAACCCACGTCTCTTATGTCTCCTGCACTGGCAGAAAGATTCTTTGCCACTGAGCCATTGTCTTACGTTACGTTTTCTTAATCTTCTCAGTCTCCTAGCCATTTTACAGTCCTTGGGGTGGCAGGGAATCTTTGTTGATGATAGTTAGATACCCAGTTCAGTTCAGTTCAGTCGCTCAGTCGTGTCTGACTCTTTGTGACCCAATGGACTGCAGCACGCCAGGCCTCACTGTCCATCACCAACCAGGACTTTACCCAAACCCACCTCCATTGCGTCAGTAATGCAATCCAACCATCTCATCCTCTGTCGTCTCCTTCTCCTTCTGTCCTCAATCTGTCCCAGAATCAAGGTCTTTTCAAATGAGTCAGTTCTTCAATCAGGTGACCAAAGTATTGGAGTTTAGCTTCAGCATTAGTCCATTCAATGAACACTCAGGACTGATTTCCGTTAGGATGGACTGGTTGTATCTCCTTGCAGTTCAAGGGACTCTCAAGAGTCTTCACAAACACCACAGTTCAAAAGCATCAATTCTTTGGTGCTCAGCTTTCTTCACAGTCCAACTCTCATATCCATACATGACTACTGAAAAACCATAACCTTGACTAGACAGACCTTTGTTGGCAAAGTAATGTCTCTGCTTTTGAATATGCTATCTAGGTTGGTCATAACTTTCCTTCCAAGGAGTAAGTGTCTTTTAATGTCATGGCTGCAGTCACTATCTGCAGTGATTTTGGAGCCCCCCAAATAAAGTCAGCCGCTGTTTCCACAATTTCTCCATCTATTTGCCATGAAATGATGGGACCAGATGCTATGATCTTCATTTTCTGAATGTTGAGCTTTAAGCCAACTTTTTCACTCTCCTCTTTCACTTTCATCAAGAGGCTCTCTAGTTCTTCACTTTCTGCCATAAGTGTGGTGTCCTCTGCATATCTGAGGTTATGATATTTCTCCCAGCAATCTTGATTCCAGTTTATGCTTCATCCAGCCCAGAGTTTCTCATGATGTACTCTACATATAAGTTAAATAAGCAGGGTGACAATATACAGCCTTGACATACTCCTTTTCCTATTTGGAAACAATCTGATGTTCCATGTCCAGCTCTAACTGTTGCTTCCTGACCTGCATACAGATTTCTCAAGAGGCAGGTCAGGTGGTCTGGTATTCCCATCTCTTTCAGAATTTCCACATTTTGTTGTGGTCCACACTGTCAAAGGCTTTGGCACAGTCAATAAAGCAGAAATAGATGTTTTCTGGAACTCTCTTGCTTTTTCCATGATCCAGCAGATGTTGGCAATTTGATCTCTGGTTCCTCTGCCTTTTCTAAAACAAGCTTGAACATCTGGAAGTTCACAGTTCACGTATTGCTGAAGCCTGGCTTCGAGAATTTTGAGCATTACTTTACTAGCATGTGAGATGAGTGCAATTGTGTGGTAGTTTGAGCAATCTTTGGCATTGCCTTTCTTTGGGATTGGAATGATAACTGACCTTTTCCAGTCCTGTGGCCACTGCTGAGTTTTCCAAATTGGCTGGCATATTGAGTGCAGCACTTTCACAGCATCAAGTTTCACGATTTGAAACAGCTCAACTGGAATTCCATCACCTCCACTAGCTTTCTTCGTAGCGATGCTTTCTAAGGCCCACTTGACTTCACATTCCAGGATGTCTGGTTCTAGGTGAGTGATCAGACCATCGTGATTATCTTGGTCATGAAGATCTTTTTTGTATAGTTCTTCTGTGTATTCTTGCCACCTCTTCTTAATATCTTCTGCTTCTGTTAGGTCCATACCATTTCTGTCCTTTATTGAGCCCATCTTTGCATGAAACGTTGCCTTGGTATCTCTAATTTTCTTGAAGAGATCTCTAGTCTTTCCCATTCTATTGTTTTCCTCTATTTCTTTGCACTGATCGCTGAGGAAGGCTTTCTTATCTCTCTGCTTGCTATTCTTTGGAACTTTGCATTCAAATGGGTGTATCTTTCCTTTTCTCCTTTGCTTTTCACTTCTCTTCTTTTCACAGCTATTTGTAAGGCCTCCCCAGACAGCCATTTTGCTTTTTTGTTTTTGTATTTTGCATTTCTTTTCCATGGGGATGGTCTTGATCGCTGTCTCCTGTACAATGTCTCGAACCTCTGTCTATAGTTTATCAGGCACTCTGTTTATCAGATCTAGTCCCTTGAATCTATTACTCACTTCCACTGTATAATCGTAAGGGATTTGATTTAGGTCATACCTGAATGGTCTAGTGTTTTTCCCTACTTTCTTCAATTTAAGTCTGAATTTGCCAGAAGGAGTTCATGATCTGAGCCAGTCAGCTCCTGGTCTTGTGTTTCCTCACTGAATAGAGCTTCTCCATCTTTGGCTGCAAAGAATATAATCAATCTGATTTTGGAGTTGGCCATCTGGTGATGTCTTTGTCCAAGACAAAGAGTCTTCTCTTGTGTTGTTGGAAGAGGGTGTTTGCTATGACCAGTGCATTCTCTTGGCAAAACTCTATTAGCCTTTGCCCTGTTTCATTCTGTACTCCAAGGCCAAATTTCCCTTTTACTCTAGGTGTTTCTTGACTTCCTACTTTTGCATTCCAGTTCCCTGTAATGAAAAGGACATCTTTTTTGGGTGTTAGTTCTAAAAGGTCTTGTAGGTCTTCACAGTACCATTCAACTTCAGCTTCTTCAACATTACTGGTCAGGGCACAGACTTGGATTACCGTGATATTGAATGATTTGCTTTGGAAACCAACAGAGATCATTCTGTCATTTTTGAGATTGCATCCAAGTACTGTATTTCAGACTCTTTTGTTGACTATGATGGCTACCATTTCTTCTAAGGGATTCCTGCCAGCAGTAGTAGATATAATGGTCATCTGAGTTAAATTCACCCGTTCCAGTCCATTTTAGTTCGCTGATTCCTAGAATGTTCACTCTTGCCATCTCCTGTTTGACCACTTCCAATTTGCCTTGATTCATGGACCTAATATTCTTGGTTCCTATGCAATATTGCTCTTTACAGCATCAGACTTTACTTCCATCACCAGTCACATCCACAACTGGATGTTGTTTTTGCTTAGACTCTGTCCCATCATTCTTTCTGGAGTTATTTCTCCACTGAGTTCCAGTAGCATATTGGGCACATACTGACCTGGGGAGTTCATCTTTCAGTGTCCTATCTTTTTGCTTTTTCATACTGTTCATCGGTTTCTCAAGGCAAGTATACTGAAGTGGTTTGCCATTTCCTTCTCCAGTGGACCACATTCTGTCAGAACTCTACCCCATGACCCGTCCGTCTTGGGTGGCCCTACACGGCATGGCTTAATTTCATTGAGTTAGACAAGGCTGTGGTCCATGTGATTAGATTGTCTAGTTTTCTGTGATTGTGGTTTCAGTCTGTCTGCCCTCTGATCTCCTCTCTTAGCACCTACCATCTTAGTGGGTTTTCTCTTGCCTTGGATGTGGGGTATCTCTTCACGGCTGCTCCAGCAAAGCGCAATGCACTGTGATTCACAAATATTCCCACTGAAGAAAGTATGCAGTAAAATAAGGAATCAGGTGTTATTACAGGGATAACCAATAATCCACTCTCCTCTGTAAGGCAATTTGAGTAACTTTGTTACTGACAATTTAGTTGACCCCAAACCAAAAGTGTATCCACTGGAGCTGAGAATCATTGCTTTGGTGTCATTTTCATGTCAAAATCATCAGTATGAATTCATTTTTTGTAACTTTATTTTATTGAAGTATAGTTGATTTACTGGTCCGAGTTTTTAAATGTTTTGAAGGGGCATTTGTGCATAGTGAAAGCTATGTTCAATTACTTAACTTTCTAATTAATTGAACGTTTATTAAAATTGTAATTATAAAAAGAAACTAACTTCTTTTAGGCTTTTAATTTAACTACCAAATCTTATTCTACTAGTTATAAAACGAGTAAGTAAAGAGCAATTATTTTCTTTTTCTTTGATGAATGTTCAATTAGTTCAAATTGAATAGACTAAATTACTTTACATAATTAATTCCATTGAAAATTTTAATAAATTATATTTTCTAGACTATTTTAGACTGTTTAGAAATTTAATATATTTATTTTTAAGTATTTTATATACTTCTTAATAGCTCAATATCAAAACTGTCACAAAGGAAATTTTCCTATACATTTAAGACAGTCTTAAGAATATAATAAGATAGGATTGAAAATAAAGTGCATCTCCAGTTTTGGATTTTTTACAAAATTAGTCAACTTCTCAGTTACAGTTTTAGCTTAAAAGCACAATTTCAAAATTGTACATTTTAATTTCTACTCAAATCCTTTCACTTACCAGATTCAATTAAACATTATAAATCTTTTAAACATCAAAGCTGAGCTCTAAAGCTAATCCCATAATAAAAAAAAATTATTCCAGATCTTGAACTCAAGATATAGATGATGTTTGGTTAATATACTTCCTTATCTCTTTATTTAATGTAAAACTTCCTGTGGTTGATAAACTTCATAATTATCAAAAGAAGCATATTTACTGTTTCAGAGGAGTGAGGGTGACAATTCATGATAATAATGTGATTACTCAAGGGTCAGAAAGCAGGAATAAAAGCCAACGACATCACACAGGGTGACCATGTGAACCTTAAATCAACATGTTTAGTTCCTTTTTAGAGTCACTACATAATCAGGGGCTTTAAATCCACGCTCCCATCTAATTCTTTCCGATTTGCATGGTCTGAAATCTGTATACAAAACCTCCATCTCATTACTTCTAGATCAAATTTCATTTTCAAATTTGGGGAATGCTTGAGGCTTGAGATATGAAGTTGTATTGCTGTGTTTATCTCATCTCTCTCTGTCCAGACAGTTTCTTCTTATTCCATAGAGCTCTCAGAATTTCCCACAACATAATCTAACATTTTGAATATGTTATTTTCATGAGCTCAATATCCACCAGAGAGATGGCTTAATAAACCCTAATTTGCAAAATTTTTAACAATTATGTTTTAATTGTGGTAAAATATATAATATTATGATGTGAGAGTTGGACTATAAAGAAAGCTGAGTGTCGAAGAATTGATGCCTTTGAACTATGGTGTTGGAGAAGACTTTTGAGGATCCCTTGGACTGCCAGGAGATCTAACCAGTCCATCCTAAAGGAAATCAGTCCTGAATATTCATTGGGAAGACTGATGTTGAAGCTGAAACTCCAATATTTTGGCCACTTGACACAAAGAGCTGACTCATTTGAAAAGACCCTGATGCTGGAAAAGATTGAAGGTGAGAGAAGGGGATGACAGAGGATGAGATGGTTGGATGGCATCACTGACTCAATGGACATGAGTTTGAGTAAACTCCAGTAGTTGGTGATGGACAGTGAGGCCTGGCGTGCTGCAGTCCATGGGGTCGCAAAGAGTCTAACACATCTGAGCAACTGAACTGAGCTGATATAATATTTTAACCATTTTAAAATATGCAATTCTGTTGCATTGACTACGTTCACAATACTGTGCAACCAATCACCCCTATTTATTTCCAGAATATTTTCATTTTCCCAAAGAGAAACTCTCTACTCCTTAAACAAGTAATCACTGTTTTCTTCACCACCATCCCCAGCATACGGTAACTCTAATCTACTGTCTATTCCTATTCTAAATATTTATTTATGTGGAATCATATGATATTTATAATTTTCTGTCTGCTTTATTTCACTTAGTTTAATGTCTCCAATATTCACCCATATTGTAGCAGGTATCATAACTTCTATAATTTTTAAGGTTGAATAATTTTCCATTGTATGCATATAGCACATTTTGTTTAAGCTTTTATCTATTGATGGATGAGCGATCATTTTTACCTTTGCCTATAGTGCTTCTATGGACATTAGTATAAAGTCCCTGCTTTCAACTGAGTCCTTGCTTTCAGCTCTTCATAGGGTATATCCGGAAGTGGAATTATTGGATCTTACAATAATTCTGGGATTTGACTTTTTGAGTAACGGCTCTTCTGTTTTTCCACAATGGCTGTATCATTTTACATTTCCAGCAGCAATGCATAAGAGTTCTAACTTTTCACATTTTTGTCAACACTTGTTATTTTCTGTTTTGTGTTTGTTTTTTTTAATAGCCATTCTACTGGGTGTGAAGTGGTGTATCACTGTGGTTTTAATTTGCACTCCCATAATGACTAGTGATGAACATATTTTCATGTGCTTCAACAATTCTATTTGACATAAAAGTGAGTATGATGACAGGGAATGTATGGAATCTGTATATAATGTATGGAATCTGTATGTCGAAAAACTCAGGTTAGAATTTGAAGTCAAATAATTACCACTAAAGGGCTTTCCTGGGGTGGCTCAGTGGTAGAGAACTCTGCCAGTACAGGAGATGCAAGAAACATAGGTTGGATCCCTGGGTTGGGAAGATCCCCTGCAGAAGGAAATGGCAGCCCACTCCAGTATTTTTGCCTGGAAAATCCCATGGACAGAGTAGCTTGGTGGGCTACAGTCCATAGAGTCATAAAGAGTCAGACACAACTTGGTGACTAAACACAAGCACAGAGCAATTACCAGTATACAACTTGGAATAATGTATTTAAACTCTTTGAGCCAGAGTGTCTTCACTTAGAACATGAGGGAAATCATACTTATTTTTCAGATCTTAAGGCAACCACTCAAATAATGTCATTATGGTTAGGATTATATAAGAAAATAAATTTAATGTTTCATATCAGGATGCTAGGTAGACTGAAAAATTCCATATGATATGTTGATTTTTCTGATAGTGAAGAGAATCTATTTCCCAAGTCATTTACCATCACATTAAGGTAGAAATAAAAAGAAGATAGTACTTAAAATAGTAAGACTAATGATCATAAAGTTGAATTTTAATGGATAAAAGCTAAAGTGAAATAAAATATTTAATGTCATTTTTAGAAGGAAATGGCACCCCACTCCAGTACTCTTGCCTAGAAAATCCCATGGACAGAGGGGCCTGCTAGGCTGCAGTCTGTGGGGTCGCTAAGAGTCAAACACGACTGAGCGACTTCACTTCCTTAAATAAAACACATCCTACATTTTTTCTCCCCTTCACTACTCCCAAGAACTTTTGCTTGGTTAAAGTTCTGAGTTAAACAACAAAAGAAATTCTAGGCTTCCTACAATGGAGGCTTAGACAAACTCATAAATCTCTAGCTACTGGCATTTTTTAGTAGCAGACACAAGGGAGAGGTTTTATTTGTTTAATAGAGGGGGAGATTAGGTCTGGTTGTCCTGTCTGGGCATAGTGATAGATCTAACTCCCAGGGCTATCTAAATGAGGACCATTATTTTGAATAAATTCTTCTCCCATGTCACAGAAAATGGAGCCCAACTCCCTGTAATATAGACAAAGGAGAGGAAGGACATGGAACTATCCGCTCCTTTTTGGACAGAGACCTGTCACAGGTGAATGGAGGGTTGATTAAAACATCCATTTTCTGACTTTCTGCCAAGTTATATCACTTGTAGATAAGGAGAACTGGCCAGAAAAGTAATCCAGCTGCAGCCATTAATCACGCTTTGCTGCCTCCCCTTTGGTGTTTAAGAACTCCCCTTTAGTGGAAGAGATTCATGGTACATCTCTTAAAGCAATCAAGTATCAGAAACATAAAAATTCTGTACTCATAACACCCTGAGCATATAGGACAGTCACTGAACTAGTCCTTGAAGGAATTAAAAAACACTCTGCAGCCTTTCTGGTTGAGGACAGTCCCTAGGTCTCTCAAGAAAAAAATGAGTGAGCATTCATGGATTCCACTGAAATGCGGAGGTTAATGATAATGGTCATCTGTTCTTGTGTCTTCCTAATGGAAGTGCACACAAGGATGAAATGATCTATTTTTACAAAATGACTCAAGCCTGGAGTTGAATTTTCGAACTACCACTTCATATCTGTGGGTGACCTGGGAAAATATACTTAATTTCAGTGACTTTTGATTTCCTCTTGGCTAAAATGGAGATAACACTACCAGCCTTACAGGACTGTTGGTACCCAGAAATGTGATAAAGATAGGGAATGCACGCAGCACAGCGACAGACTAGCAGGTATGCAAAATGAGTTTGTTTTCCATTTATTCTAATCTTGTATTCATTATTATTGTTTATAAACTTCCCATATGCATGCGTGCTCAGTTGCTCAGTAGTGTCTGACTCCGCAACCTATGGACTATAGCCCACCTCTCTCCATGGGATTTCCCAGGCCAGAATACAGGAGTGAGTTACCATTTTCTCCTCCAGGAGATCTTCCTAATCCAGAGATCCAACCCACTTCTGCAATGGCAAGAGGATTGGTTACCACTGAGCCACCTGGGAAGCCCAACTACCTATACATGTATCACTCATTTCTCTAACTTAAGCTATTCAAGGATAGAAAAATCATGTCTCCTTTTCTTCTATACTAATAAAGGGCACTGCATGTAGTAAACCAATATAGCATGCCTTTTTTTTCTAATTATAAAAATAATACATGTTCATTTTAAATAACTTAGTACTGAGACTGTAAAGAAAAAAATAAAATTTCTCATAATACAACAGCACAGAGAGAGCCATTCATAGCTAATTTTGGCATATTTCCTGCTTATCTTTTCCCTTATGTATGTTTTTAAAAATTAGAATCATTTCCTACAGGTCTGTCATCTGCTTTTCATTTAACTTTATACAATGAACATTTTTCATATCAGTATTTTTAAAAAATGTGAATTCTTAAAACTTCATGGTTGTCCACCAACTGAATGGTCACACTTTATTTTACTTTCATTTGGTACATTTGTTTCCAAATTTCCACTATTATAAATAACAATTCATTAAAACATGTATGCAAATCCTTGTGTGAATTTCATATTATTCCCTTAAAAAATTTTAGGAGTGGAATTAAAAGATAAAAAATAAAGCATATTTTAAAGGCTCACCTTTCTCCTCTCTGGGCTTGCCTGATAACTCAGTTGGTAAAGAATCTGCCTGCAATGCAGGAGACCCCAGTTTGAATCCTGGTTTGGGAAGATTCGCCGGAGAAGGGATAGGCTACCCACTCCAGAATTCTGGCCTGGAGAATTCCATAAAATGAATAGTCGATGGGGTCACAAAGAGTCAGATACAACTGAGCGACATTCACTCTTCTCTCTTTAATTAATAGTACTAAATGATTTTTCTAATTTATAAAGGATTCATTATATAAGATTCAGGCATTATAAATATCATTATTTCTTTCCCTAGGTTAGTGAAGCTTTCCAGCTATTACGTTTTCAAACAAGATTTCTGCCCCTTTCTCTCCCTCTTCTCCTCTAGGACCTCTATAATGGAAATGTTAGTCTATTTGATGTTGTCCCATAAGCTCCTTTATACTCTCTTCATTTTTTTCATTCTTTTTTCCTCTTGCTACTCTGATTGCGTTCAGGGCAAAACACTGATTATAACAGTCCCATGGGACCCAGAAGACGGTCACCGCTAGCCTCTGGAGTCAGGCTGTCAACAAGTCTCCGTAGGCTGCAACCACAAAGATGCCTGGAGAGGACAGGGTTCATCTCCCTTCTGGGAGATACTGGTCCTGTGGTGCAGGGGAAAGGGAAAGCCTGATGGTGGTGCCCACTAGTCTCCATTCTGACAGAGTGTTCCAGCAGGTTCCTAGATGTGTGTGTTAAATTAAATTGACTGCCCATCAGAAAGTGAAAGTGAAAGTCGCTCAGTCGTGTGCAACTCTTTGCAACCCCATGGACAACTCTTTGCAACCCCATGGACTCTAGTCCATGGAATTCTCCAGGCCAGAATACTGGAGTGAGTAGCCTTTCCCTTCTCCAGGGGATCTTCCTAACCCAGGGATCAAACCCACGTCTCCCATATGGCAGGTGGATTCTTTACCAGCTGAGCCACAAGGGAAGACCAAGTATACTGGAGTGGGTAGCCTATCCCTTCTGCCAGGGATCTCCCCGACCCAGGAATCAAACTGAGCTATCAGGGAAGCCCCATCAGGCCAATATCTTAATATAAGTAAGTAAGCCTTCTTTACTTTAAGACTGGGCACAAAATTTCCTTATAGGTCTCAATGACCCATTCAGTCAGCAAACTGTATGCTGACTCCATTTTATGCCCTGAACTAAGGGATGGAATGCCAAGATCAACTGGACATGAATACATTTTCTCAAGGAATTCATGCTCTAACGGACCTAGAAAAATTACAATTATAGTATGGTATCAATAATAATAATGCTGATAAAAGCCTGAGAGAAACTATAACATCAAACATAGTAAAAGAAGTGAAGTATGTTTTCCATATGTAAAGAGAAATTTTTAAAATTATTCTTTAAAAAAATATTTATTTACCTTTTACATTGTGGTTGAACAGGTGATACAGTGGGGAAAAAAATTCCCTACATGAGTCTTATCACACATTTTAATACATGATTATAAGTAGTGCTAAGTATTTTGAAAGAAAACTATTTTTCTCTACATCATGGTAGGCTGTACAGGAGGATACAATGGAGACTGGAGGACCAGGAGAAAGACAGTTAAGCCAAGACATTAAGGATAAGTAGAGTAGGCAGGAAAAGAGTACAGCTGGGGCATTCCTAGCAGAAAGAACAGTTTAAATAAAAACACAACGTGGAAAAGAAGTTGACATATTTATGTGGCTACCAAGGAGATGTCTGATGAGATAATATACACTAAAGCACTTTGGAAGCTATAAATCCCTAAATTATTCAGAATGTTAATCACAATTGGTAAAACAATTCACGCAGATAGTTATATATTTATATGGTGTTCTGCAACTTATATATTGATCTCATAAATAACATGTTACTTGATCCCCAGCATGACTGAAGAAGCCCTAAGATATGAATGGTGTCCAATTATTTTTTCCTCTGAAATTTCTACAAGAGAAAATTTTATCTTCTCTGTCATGTATCATTTCTTGTTCATCCCAGAAAAGTGGAAGCAAAAGTGACTTCTCTTTCTCATTAAACATGTACCATCACTCACCAAGTTCTACTGATTATAGCACAAAACCAATATTCAAATCTGTCTACACTCCTCTATTTTCACCTATATTAATACAAATTTTGAGCTGATAATCTCATCCCTGGGCTTCAGGAGCCCCTTCTTATACCCTTTCAATCCCCACCAACATCCTTAATCTATGTGGTCATGTAAGTTATAGTTGTGAAACAAATTATAGTACTTTCTCATTTAAAAATCTACAGATTAAGGAGCACACCTGAATTTGTCAATGCTCTTTATCCATAGGACATCAGAGAAGCAATCTAGGTATTTACTGTACAAGCAAGTAAGATGAGGGGAAAGGAGGTGAGGCTCTAGATTAGAGATGGATGAAGACCCATATATATAGTGAATTAGTCAGAGGCTAAGTTATTCAGCAGGTTTGCCTTTGGATGTTCAAATCTGATCTATTTTCAAAAAAAATCAAACTGAATATTTATTTTTCACATTTTCTCTCTTTAAACGGCGAAACAACATCTTCTGTAAAACATCTGTGTAATGATAATCAAGAGGTATTTTCCTCATAGTATCATCAAATTTGTACATTACTTTTGTTTATAAAACACGTTTTCTTTCCCTCTGGTCATCTCAGGAACACAGAAGATAATTTTCCAAACACTTTCCTAGGCTTTTTTAAACACTTCAATCCCATTCAGGATTCATGTGACTAAATGTAACATCCATTAGCTTTTACAAAGATCTTCCAAGCATTTTAAGCCAAACTTTATACCAATAGCTATCTGCCTTCATGTTGAAATTGTTTCCAGAATATGACATGGATTTGGCTATGGCTGGGGACAGACACCTGCTGACTCCATGTTGGTACATTTATTTGACTTCCTAGAAAGAGGCACAGGGACAAAAGGACCTAATTACATATATTTTATTCTTCATTGTTCATGGAAACATGGGCCGATAGCCCTGATGCCAAAGAGATATTGAACACCATCACCAACTTTCTTTTGAAAAGGTTTAGTAAGGAGGCAAGAAAGACTGAAATAGAAAGAGCAGAACTTCTCACCAGGACTAGAGATTTTTCTTTTTTCCTATCTTTACCAATGAGCATTAGGAAACGCTGCTCCCAGAGTGAGATGGGAGAAGGCGATGGCACCCTACTCCAGTACTCTTGCCTGGAAAATCCCATGGACGGAGGAGCCTGGTGGGCTGCAGTCCATGGGGTTGCGAAGAGTCGGACACGACTGAGCAACTTCACTTTCACTTTTCACTTTCATGCATTGGAGAAGGAAATGGCAACCCACTCCAGCATTCTTGCCTGGAGAATCCCAGGGACGGGGGAGCCTGGTGTGCTGCCGTCTATGGGGTCACACAGAGTCGGACACGACTGAAGTGACTTAGCAGCAGCAGTGAGATGAAGCAGAGATCTAAAAGTTTTCAAAGGCATCGTCACTGCTTAAATCCAAGAAACAGATGATGATAGTAGAAGCTTTCCTAACTTAAAGCTCTTTTGAAATCCTCATTTAATTTGCACACAGACCAGATAAGCTTCTTCCATATTTGGGGCATGCAAAGTAAGACTCCTGCCAATAATGGAAATAGTCATGCCATAAAATCCACATTATCTAACAGCTTGGCCTTTAGGTAGTTATATTTCTTGTCAATGGACTGAAGAAAGACTGTTATTCTTTGCTTTTAAAGCTTTGTCAAGTAACAATGGATCCAGCGACGTCTTTTAAAACTCTTGATAGCCCAAGATGGACACTTAAAATAGTGTCTTACTGTCATGTATTCCCTATCAATATCTGTCATATCATTTTACCTCTCCTTACAAATTTAACTATGATTTGCCATAAACTGAACTGTAACCTGGGAATCCAGCTGTATCCTGTAGACTCATAAATCATCAACTATCTCAAATAACAGCATGTCTGAATTCAGGGGGCAATTTTGTAGATATATGAGGCAGAATGGAACACAGCTTATTCTTTCGCTGTTATATTGAGTTTGCTGTATGACAGTAACAAGAACACAAATTTTTTTTTTTCTTAAACAGCCAGGTATTGGAAAGTACAAACAGAGGGAAAATGTAATTTTCATGACTATATTGACACTTTAATATGCCACGAGGAAGAGAGTATAATTATGGAAATGTTTCTATTATTGGACTTGTAAAGATTATAAATAATCATTCATTTACTGCACTGTTACAAACTTTTTAAGTTGAGAGTGATGATTATAAGAAAGCAGCCACTAGAGATTTAAGAAAATTAGTATAATGTAGCAATCTTACTAATTTTCTGATTACTGAATTATGACTGCAAAAATGATTCTAGGACAATCCATTACTCAAGAAAGATCAGGACAGCCATGCACCTGCTGGAGATTTACCCACAGTTAAGGGAAGTTTGCTGCTACTTAATAAAGTTTGAACGAATGGTGAAAGATAAAAATAATGTTTTGATTATAAAAAAAGAATGAGTATGTAAAGCTTCATAAGCAGTCTGAGGTTGAGGGACAGACACATTGAGTATGGAGTATATTGTAAATGTTAGATGTGTGTTGCTTAATTCAATCTTGCCAGTAACCCTATGAAATCAGGTCTGTTGCTGTCCCTCTCATTCCCTTCTACTTACTGCTTCAGTGCACACTGTCCAGCTTCCGATCTCCAGCAACTGTATTTCTTCAACCAGTACCCAAGGGCTTTCTCTGACTTCGGAAACCCACAATACTAGCTTGTGTGACAGGCTAGTAGGCTGGCAGGGAATTAACTCCCAGTGGAGCAGCCTTCTTCCAAACTGACAAGAGTTGGTATCTTGCCTCTCAAAACCTCAACCCCCAACCTTGTAGGGTAAGTGCACTGATTCCCAAAATTTCCCCTTGTGAGCTTCAGCTCCAAGTCCCACAAGTTAATCACCCCCAAACACAGATTTTGTTGGCTACCTTCTCCTCCCTGTCTCACTTTTACTCATTCCTCCCTCTACAGTTTTTTTTTTCCTTTCTCTACTTTTCAAATAAGTTTCAAAGTCAGCTCCTAGGAAAACTCAAGGTAAGACATTTCCATCTTACAGAAGGGGAAACCAAGGTTTATAAAAGTTACTTCCCTACATTGACACAGTTACTCCCAGGATGTAGGCCCAGGAGGTTGTCTTCAAGTTCCAGCACTTACTCATTAGATATAGAGTGTGCATTTGGTAAAGTTAAACTTTTTCAACTTCACCTTCAACAATGCACTCCTAAGCACTCACTTTTCAATTATTAGAGTTTTATTCAACTCTGTCCACTCAAGCATCTCAGTTTTGAGTAAAGCTGAGAAACATCTTTAGGAAAACAAAATATAGTCAAAATAATCCAAGATCCAAATTTGTTTAAAAAATAAAATTTAAAAAGATCAAATGTGGAGGGGGTGGGGGTAGGGGGAATTGGGTGGAGGTAGTCGAAAGGACAGACTTACAGCTATAAGAAATATCAGTACTAGGGATGCAATGTACAACATGATGAGTATAATTAACACTGTTGTATGGTCAGGAAAATCCTCTGGAGAAAGAAATGGCAGCCTGAGAAATACCATGGACAGAGGAGCCTCGCAGGGGTCCATGGGGGTCACAAAAGAGTTCAACACCACTTGACTAAATAACAATAACAAAAGCCATAGTTCCCATATAGAAAGTTGTTTAGAAAGTAACTCTTAAGAGTGCTTATCACAAGAAAAATTTTCTTTTCTTTTTCTTTTGTGTACCTATGAGATAATTAAGGTTCACAAAATTTATTGTGATAATCAGTTTTTGATGTAAGTCATCATTATGCTGTCTACTTTAAACTTATACAGTGATGTGTGTCAACTAAATATCAATAAAACTAAAAGACCTTAAATTCTTACTGCTCAAACATAAAAAGACTGGACAAAACAAGCTACTTGAACTTGAAATGTAGATGATTTATTTTAAGAATTAAAACATAAGCCTTAATGCTTATTCTATCATAGCCAATTTCTATTTTAGAAATAGTAGTGCCCAGTATAGTTAAGTACCCAGCTCATAGCAAGCCGTCAACAAATTTGCTTAGGTTTTCTTATCCTTCTTCTCCTCCAGCTTTGGTGCCTCCATTGTAAAGGGAGTGTTTCTCTCCTATGCATCAGAATCACCAGGAGCTTCTGAACTCTCTATGAAATCTGAACTCCCCTCCATGAAATCTGAACTCCTCTCCATGAAATCTGGACTCAATATATTTAGAAAGGTGTATTTTTAAAAGCTCCAAATGGGTTTCTGGAATAAAGATACAGGGTCATCAGCAGTACGTGTGTCATAGCCAGGATTGAAAGAAACTTTGTGCTCCAACCT
The DNA here is from genome assembly GCF_014754425.2 of Oryx dammah. NCBI lineage: Eukaryota > Metazoa > Chordata > Mammalia > Artiodactyla > Bovidae > Oryx > Oryx dammah. The sequence goes on from NW_024070196.1 coordinate 16,036,398, forward strand.
ACCTGATCAGTTCTGGTTTCAAGGAGTAATGGAGTTAAAGAAAAGAGATACTATTGAAAGCCAACCTGCTCATCTCAGATTTTTCTTAAGAAATCAGCCCTTGAAAATACTCAGACGTTTTAATATGCTTGTCAGGAATCTCTGAGCATTCTTGAATTCTCCCATAAAATGTAAATATTCCAGCTATAATTTTGAGATGTCATCTTTTCTCTGTATGTAAGCAAATTTTAAGTGTGACTTTATTAGTAGGATTTTATTCAACATTATGAATTTGGGTTAGCAGGATTTGGGTTAATAGATTTTATGCTAAGAATGGTTTATTTCCCAGAAGCTACTTTATCATCAAAATAATTGTGTTTCTTAAGTTCCAGACTAACTTGTAGTATGATTAAATTATGTGACATTTAGAGAAAAGCAAATATATTGCAGAATTAAATAAAATTCAAGAATTTTTAAACTATGATTTACAAAGCAGAAGAGCAAATTTGAGTACTGTATCATGACTAACTCAAGAATGATTTATTAAAAGCTCATGTTTAGCTATGGCTCAGCTAGAGACATATGATCTGGTCTTTGAAATATTTGTTTTTCCTGGTCAGGAGGTACCCTGAAGAGATGACTCTGTACTGGCTCAGCTTTAGAATTCAGAAACACTTAGACTCTAGGAACCTGATTGCTTCTGATTTCCATCTATTATTCTACTTCTACTGTCTCAAATTGACTATTTATGAAACAGGTTCATAATACCAGGGATATAGCATGCTAAAAAAATAGTGATTCTAGCCATTCAAAATTTCAGTGTAGAGCCTCCCTGCTGGCTCAGTGGTAAAGAATCCACCCACCAATGCAGGAGACAGAGGTCTGACCCCTGGACTGGGAAGATCCCACATGCTTCAGAGCAGCTAAGCTCATGGGCAGCAACTATTAAGCTTGTGCTCTAGAGCCCTCCTGCTGCAACCACTGAAGCTCAAGCACCTAGGGTCTGTGCTCTTTAACAAGAGAAGCCCCACAGTGAAGCCCACACACCGCAACTAGAGAGCAGCTCTGCTCACCTCAACCAAGAAAAGCCGTGTAGCAGCAAATACGAAAAATAAATAAATGAATCATTTTTAAACATTTCAGTGTAGATTTGGGTAGAGGCAAATTAAATTCATTATTAAAAGGAAGATCCTGCTGTAATATTAATGAAAGAGTGCTAAGGTTCCAAGCTTAAAAATGCCAATCTGAAAAAGTTTCTGTTATGAGCTTTGAGGAAGCTTACAGTCAGTGTTTGGCATGAGGCTTCCCTGGTGGCTCAGAGGTTAAAGCGTCTGCCTCTAATGTGGGAGACCTGGGTTCGATTCCTGGGTCGGGAAGATACCCTGGAGAAGGAAATGGCAACCCACTCCAGGATTCTTGCCTGGAGAATCCCATGGACGGAGGAGCCTGGTGGGCTACAGTCCATGGGGTTGCAAAGAGTTGGACACGACTGAACAACTTAACTTCACAGTCAGTGAGAAAGGCCTTAGTTGGACTCCCTAACCTTTGAAAAGGGCCACCCCAGGAATTCACACTGCACACCTGAATGGCTATAAAAACAAGAATTGACTGAAGAATGCTTAGATGCTCAGTATGTCTGTCTCTTTGTGACCCTATGGACTATAGCCTGCCAGGTTCCTCTGTCCATGAGATTTCTCAGGCAAAAATACTGGCGTGGGTTGCCATTTCCTTCTCTAAAGAATATTCTAAGCTAAATTCTGTAGCAGAAAAAAAGGTAGGTTGTTATGGTTTATGCTGCTGCTGCTAAGTCGCTTCAGTCGTGTCCGACTCTGTGCGACCCCATAGATGGCAGCCCACCAGGCTCCCCCATCCCTGGGATTCTCCAAGCAAGAACACTGGAGTGGGTTGCCATTTCCTTCTCCAATGCATGAAAGTGAAAAGTGAAAGTGAAGTTGCTCAGTCGTGTATAGCCAGGTATAATAATGAAAATAGCAACCAGTCTAGCACAAAAACCAATTAGAATTGAAACCAGAAGTTAGACTGTACTGGTACACAGGAGGTAAAACTTATAATTTCATATTAACTGGCTAAAAAATCAAAATGATAGAAAAAATAGGCTGAAAGAATTGCAAGGCAAAGATGATTTTAGAGTATAGTTAATAAATTTCAGCATGTGAAATATAAAGGGAGATATTTCTGATTAAACATGGAAGGCTAAATGCAATACCTTCCTAAACCAACTGTAATGATAATATTAGGTAGTTAGAATAGGAAAAGGAGTCCAAAATGGTGGCTAAAAGGCAAAGAAAGGGAAAAGCCTGCAAAAATGGAACTAAAGAAAATCCATGGACTGGAGTGACAACTTCAGGTGAAACAAACATGCTCCCTTCTTTGCTAGCCCAGTTTGCATAGGGCAGGCTCAGTGGGGAGCAGACAAAAATGTTTAAAAAGAGGAAGCCAAGATGGATTGAGGCCTCTCCTTTTTGAGTCAGCCCGCCCTCACACCTCAAGGGTGCATTATCCTTTGCTTGCCAAAATAAAACTGAGTTGTAACTAAGCTGTAACACTGGTCCACCATTTCAAATCTTTGTTGCAGCAAGACAGAACTGAGGGAATTACACATTCCCAAGACAATAATGCATTAGTTTCCATTGCTGTTGGAATAAATTACCATAAATTTAGCAGCTTAAGAAGCACAAATTTCTTCCTTTCTGAAGGCTTTAGGGGATAATCTATTTTCTTATTTCCTTCAGCTTCTAGAGGATCTAGAGCAGAGGTCCCCAGCCCCCAGGGCTACAGACCAGTACCAGTTCATGGCCTGTGAGGAACTGGGCCGCACAGCAGGAGGTGAGTGGCAAGTGGGTAAGCGAGGCTTCATCTGTATTTACAGGCTCTCCCATCTCTCTCATTAGCACCTGAGTTCCACCTCCTGTAAGATCAGTGGCAGCAGTACATTCTTATAGGAGTAGGAACCCTACTGAGAACTGTACATGAGAAGGATCTAGGTTGCAGGCTCCTCGTGAGAATTATCCCAAAACCATCCCCCCGCCCCCCACCCCCGACCTCGGTCCATGGAAAATTTGTCTTTCACAAAACCGGTACCTGGTGCCAAAAAGTATGGGGGTTGCCGATCTAGAGGTCACTCACCTTCCTTGACTCATGGCCCCCTTCTTGTACCTTCCAAGCCAAAATCATTCTTGCATAGTTCCTCTGACTCTTTTCTGCTGCTTCCCTCTTCCACTTTAAGGATCTTCTGATTACATTTGTCCCATCATATAATCCAGAATACCCCCCTACCTTAAATTCAGCTGGTTCGCAACCTTGATTCCTTTTGCTGTATAATCTAGCATATTCACATACTCCAAGGATTAGATTACAGAATTCTTAATGGTGGACCATTATTCTGTCTGCCCCAGATAATCAAAGAATGAAAGAAAGGAGAGGGTGTGAGTCAATTAACAAATCCAAAGTGAAAGAGGACTTCCTTGTACTCAAGTGGTAAAGAATCTGCCTGCGATGCAGGAGACCAGGGTTCAATCCCTGGGTTGGGGAGATCCTCTGGAGAAGGGAATGCAATCCACTCCAGTATTCTTGCCTGGAGAATCCCGTGGACGGAGAAGCCTGGCAGGCTATAGTCCATGGTGTTGCAAAGAGTCAGACACAATTGAGTAACTAACACACAGAGTGAAAGGGTGGAGAGATGAGAGCAGCACAAATAAGCAAACTGAGAATTGTGGTTACTGACTCAACAGACCAGAGAATGCTACCATTTTCATCAGCAAGTGCAAAAGTACAGAAGCAGGCTGATTCCCATCCTGTAACCGTAACATGTAGGACAGTAAGTGGCAGGCGGGGGGAATGTATGTATGACACAAGACTTGCTAAACCTCCAGCTCCTCTCCTCAACTTTCAGCTTCCTTGAAACTGTCTCTTCAGAAGGCATTCAGAAACTAAATTCATCTCTTGAGAGGATGAATCAGGAAGACTTACCACTCAGGGACACTGAGCACAGCTGGACAATGAAATATCACACTGAGGCTGGTGGATAAAATACAAGACTAAGTGTTGAATACTGAAAACCCCACACTCCTTTCCTTTCCCTACTAGTCCTGAGAATGAATACTGGTAGATTATAAATCCATTTCTTGGGAAATAAACTAAGCCCCAAATAAACAACCACAGCATTTGTTGGAAGCCAAACTACTAATCAAATTGTCTGTTTTCTTCATTTCATCATCCTACAGTGAGGCCCACTAGTCAAAGCTTAGCACATACTCAGAGAACTTCCAATTAACTGCTTTTACTGCAATATGATTCATTCTTTACAACATACAATTCAGTAGTTTTTAGTATAGTCACAGTGCTGTGCAACCATCATTATCTAATTTCAAGTATTTTCATCACCCCTAAAAGAAGCCCCTCACTCATCAGTTATTCCCCATTCTTCCCTAACCCCAACCCCTGGCAAATGTGAGTCTATTTTCTGTCTCTATGCATTGGACTATTCTGATCATTTCATGTACATGGCTATCTGTGTCTGGCTTCTTTCATCTATCATAATGTTTTCTAAGTTTATTCCTTATTTAGTGTGTATCAGTACTTCAATCTTTTTGGGGGTTGGCCAATTTTCTACTTTTATGGATACACTACATTTTGTTTATCTGTTTATCATTTGATGAACATTTGGGTTGTTTCCATTTTTTGGTTGAATAATACCACTATTTAACAGTCATATACAGGTTTTTACATAAAATAATACAAATGTTTCACCATTTTTACATTCCCATCAGTCATAAATGAAAATTTCATTTCTCCACAACCTGACTTTTAAAATTTGGACTCCTAATACATAAGTGGTTTCTCACTGTAGTTTTTTCCTTGTCATTTTTGTAATAGCTAAGTATGTAGAGCATTTTTTCAGGTGCTTACCTCCAAATCTTCATTCCTTCCTTTCTTCATTTAAAATGTTTATTAATAACTTACAGAATTATTATTTAGTCTGGCTGTTCTATTCTTGGAGGGTACAGTCTATGCCTAACTCATTTTTTAGTCGCATAATTCCATAGCACCATGTAAATTATAAAAGAATTAGTGCATCTAAGTCTGGAAGAGTTGACTCATTGGAAAAGACTCTGATGCTGGGAGGGATTGGGGGCAGGAGGAAAAGGGGACAACAGAGGATGAGATGGCTGGATGGCATCACCAACTCGATGGACATGAGTTTGAGTGAACTCTGGGAGTTGGTGATGGACAGGGAGGCCTGGTGTGCTGCGATTCATGGGGTTGCAAAGAGTCGGACACAACTGAGCAACTGAACTGAACTGAACTGAAGTCTATTGAATTGTTGTAACTAAGTATAGTGGATAGAACTATAATCATCCCAACAATTCACTCACCGATTGAACATTTGTCCATTTATCAAACAATTACTATTTGCCAGTCACTGCTAACTGGTAAGTAATATGGGAATGGTCCTTGGTGGAGGTCTCAATTTACTGGAATATGGAAACTGTAGATAATTTTTTAAAAAAGAATTTATGGAATGCCAGGAACTCTTTCTATGCAGAAGGTAAGAGCATGTGCTAAGTATCGGAGATGGGAATAAGCCTGGCATGCTTGAGAAATGATGGCTAATGAGGTTTGAATGCAGAAGGTAGGGGAGAGGGCCATATAGGGAGGTGGGTAGTAAACAGATCAGTTCTAATGTTTTAAGCCATTGTTAGGAGATTGGATTTTATGCCAAGTAGCAAAATGAGTCATACAAAGCTTTCACAGAAGGCAGTAGCTAAAATAAAGTTTATTAAAAAAAAAAAAAGTCAAAAAGTTTGATTGTGAGGGAGAAAACAGAAATAGAATGGAGCCTGGAGAGAAATGCAGGATTAGGCAAGGTGGTTTTGTGATGATGTTAAAAATGCAGTAGTGAGGAATACATTGAAGGTCCAGAAGACAGAGGGGATGACTAATGGGACAAAGTCCTTGAGTTGGTGACAGAGAAGGTTACCAAGATCTTGAGCATCTATGGAGGACTGAGTCTTCCAAAGGAAGCAGAACAAGTTTTCAGATGTATCAGAAGTAGGAAAGAGGATGGACAAGTATTGGATTGGATATCTACCTGGTTAGTGCAGTTAGATGCCCAGTAGTGATGGCAGGAATTGGGCTAAAGGAAAGACTGGGATTTAGAAAATACTAATTTCAGCAAGTAGAGTTCCAGTAATGACAGAAATTAAAAGAATAAGGAGACACATCTGGAAGTGTGCTCTTTAAGAGAGAAGGGGTTTGGTAAGCGAGAAGACAGTAAAGCTCTCGAAGTAGAAATAGAGCATAATATCTTGCCTCCAAACCCATGTTCACAAGGCATGAGAAAAACCATGCTTCCTTCTGAAAGGCCATCAATGTAAGCCCTCAGAGTATAGTCAGGTTATAGGTAAACCCAGGATAACAGATAAAGATAGGTAAAAGTTGTATCCAAGTGATTTTTTGGTTTAAAATTTTTTAAAAAAATAAACTTCATTTTCCTAGAGCTTTGGGTTCACAGCAACATTGAGTGGAAAGCATAGAGAGTTCGAAAACACTTCCAGTCCCCACAAGGGCACACTCTTGCTCACTATCAACAGCTCCACCAGAGGTACATTCATTTCCATCTGTAAACTACTTTGACAGATCATGATTACCCAAAGTTCCCAGTGTATATTAGGGTTCACTCTCAGTGTCGTGTATTCTGAGTTTTGGATAAATGTATAATGATATATCCACGATTATAGTAGCTTATAGAATAATATCACTATCCCCCAAATCCTCTGTGCTTTGCCTATTCATCCATAGTAACCCCTAACCCCCAACGACTACTGATCTTTTAACTATCTCCATAATTTGGGGGCTGACTTCAATGCTGTGGGGGAACTACAACAGTCCGCTAGGAGAAGTGACTATTTTTTAGCAATCTAATACAGATATTAGCCTAAAAATACATGGATACATGCACTTCCAAGATCATTGCAGCTTCTATGAGAGCAAAATATTTGAAGACTGTTCAGCAAATAACACTGTCCTTTCAGGACATACACTTAATAAATGCAAGTTCTCTCTGCCTTGGTGGCTGGTACATGTTTGACAAAGAGATCTTTAAAAATATCCCTGATTTGCAGCATTTGCTGATTTTATGATTGTTACTGCCATCATGGACGTTGTATATCAGAGGAGTCACTGAATTTCGAGTTGGGAAGCAACATATACCATTGGTTCTTGGGACCAGCTGAGAAGTGGCTCAAGCTCACCACTGGCCCTGTGTCTATTTCCCAGTTCTACTTTACAGACTGAAGAGATGATCAAAGAACTTATAGAAGGAATGATTATTATTAACCATGTATTTTGCCCCATTGATTTACATTTTTTAAATTAAATTTTAAATTGGAAGATAATTGCTTTACATTGTTCTGGTTTCTAACATACAACACTACAAATGAGTCATAATTATATATACAAACTATGTATTTTTGAATGAGGATTTTGGAACAGTTAAAAAGATGGAATGCAGAGGATTTGTATGTGGGGAAATATGACAGTAATTTGGGTACTAGATAAAAGATGATGATCTGATCCAGGACTGGAAGAGTGGAAGCACCATAGATGTAAACATCTAAGGAATATTGTAAAGATAAATCCTTGAGACTCTGTGACAGATTAGACTGGGCTGGGCAGGGGAAGGCAGAAAGAGTAAGAGTAAAACTCAGCCTGAAGTCTTTCAGTTGAAGAGTAGATGGAGCCTCTTATTGGTCATATCATTTGCAAATATTTTCTTCTAATCCATAGGTTGTCTTTTTGTTTTGTCAATAGTTTACTTTGTTGTGCAAAAGTTTTTAAGTTTAATTAGGTCCCATCTGTTTATTTTTGCTTTTATTTCCTTTGCTTTAGAAGACAGATCCAAAGTAATACTGCTATGAGTATGTCAAAGAGTGTTCTGCCTCTTTTCTCTAGGAATTGTATGGTTTCTGATCCTATATTTAGGTCTTAAATTCAATTTTAGCTTATTTTTGTCTACAGTGTTAGAGAAAGTTGTCATTTCATTCTTTTACATGTAGCTGTAGTTTCCTGGCACAGCTTGTTGAAGAGATTGTGTTTTCTCCATTCTATATTGTTATATCTTCTGTCATAGACTAGTTAACCATTAATGTGTGGGTTTATTTCTGGACTCTATTCTGTTCCATTGAACTATGTATCTGTATTTGTGCCAGTACCATACTGTTTTGAGGACTGTAACTTTGCACTACAGTCTGAAGTTAGTAGGTATGATTTCTCCAGCTCTGTTCTTCCTCATGATTGCTTTGATTATTCAGGGTCTTTTGTGTTTCTATACAAACTTTAAAATTCTCTGTTCTAGTTTTGTGAAAAAATTCCATTGCTATTTTGATAGAGATTGCATTGAACCTATTGATTGTCTTAGGAAGTATGGTCATTTTAACAATATCCAACATATGTAAACAGATCATACAACTCAATATCAAAAAACAAAAAACCTGATTAAAAAAGGGACAGAAGAACTGAATAGACTTTTTTTCTGAAAGGGAAATGCAGATGTGCTGATGGGCACAGGAAAATATGCTCAACATGCTGATCATTAGGAAAATACAAATGAAAATAACAGTGAGATAGCACCTCACACTTGTTGTAATAACTATCATCAAAAGGAACAAAATAACAAATGTTGACAAGAATGTGAAGAAAAGGGAACCCTCACACACTGTTGGTGGGAATCCAAGTTGGTGCAGCCACTGTGGAAAACAGAATGGAGGTTCCTCAAAAACTAAAAAGAGAACTAAAACAGAACCATATGACTCAGCAATTTCACTCCTGGGTATGTATTCAATAAAAACAAAAAACTGAAAAGATATATTCACCCCAATGTTCATAGCAGGATTATTTACAATTGCCAAGATATAGAAACAACTGAAGTGTCCACCAACAGATGAATGGATAGGGAATATGTGGTATATATGCACAATGGAATACTACTCAGGAATGATATTTCACCATTTGCCATAACAAGGATGGATTTGGAGGGTATCATGCTAAATGAAATAAGTCAGGCAGAGAAAGACAAATACTGTATGATAATGCTCTTTTGTGGAATTTAAAAATACAAAAAACTAATGAAAATAACAAAAGAGAGGCAGGCTCACAAATACAGAAAACAAATTAGTGGTTGCCAGTGGAGAAGAAAGGGGGAAGGAAAATATAGGGGTAAGAGATTAAGTAGTACCAACTATTATGTATAAAATAAGCTACAGGATATATTGTAGAACATGGAAAATATAGCCAATATTTTATAATAACAATAAATGGAGTATAACCTTTAAAAATTGTGGCTCACTATATTGTACAACTTATAATATTGTTCAACAACTGTACTTGAATTTTTTAAATGTATAAAAATAATTGGGGGAAGCCATGAATAAAACTGGTAATATCTAATGAGGAAAAACAGGATTGTAAGAGAAGAGGCTATACTTTGGGGCATGTTAATCTTGAGAGATCTACGGAACATTTAAGTGGACACTTTCAGGATTCTTTAGAAACAGGAATCTGTATTTTGGTACAACCCTGAGATATTGCCTTCATCTCTGAAGGCTATCACTGATAAAGATGATCCTTTTGCAGGTGAAGATGGAGAAGCTCTAAACCGTCAGCAAAAACAAGACCTGGAGCTGACTGTGGCTCAGATCATGGGTTCCTTATTGCAAAATTTAGACTTAAATTGAAGAAAGTAGGGAAAACCAGTAAGTCATTCAGGTATGACCTAAATCAAATCCCTTATGATTATATCACTGAGGTGATGAATAGATTCAAGGGATTAGACCTGGTAGACAGAGTGCCTGAAGAACTATGGACAGGGGTTCATAACATTGTACAGGAGGCAGTGACCAAAACACCCCAAACAAAAGAAATGCAAGAAGGCAGAGTGGTTGTCTGAGGAGGCTTTACAAATAGCTGAGGAAAGAAGAGAAGCAAAAAGCAAGGTAAAGGGAAATATATAACCAACTGAATGCAGAGCTCCAGAGAACAGCAAAGAGAGATAACAAAACCATTTTCAATGAACAATGCAAAGAAATAGAGGAAAATCAACAGAATGGGAAAGACTAGACACCTCTTCAAGAAAATTGGAGATATCACGGGAACATTTCATGCAAGGATGGGCACAATAAAGAATAGAAATGGTAAGGACTTAACAGAAGCAAAAGAGATTAAGAAGAGGTGGCAAGAATACACAAAACTGTACAAAAAAATCTTAATGACCCAGAAAACCACAATGGTGTGGTCACTCACCTAGAGCCAGAAATCCTAGAACGTGAAGTCAAGTTGGCCTTAGGAAGCATTACTAAGAACAAAAGCTAGTGGAGGTAATATAATGCTAGCTGAGCTATTTAAAATACTAAAAGATAATTCTGCTCAAGTGTTGCATTCAACATGTCAACAAATCTGGAAAACTCAGCAGTGTTCACAGGACTGGAAAAGGTCAGTTTTCATTCCAATCCCAAAGAAAGGCAATGCCAAAGAATGTTCAAACTACCATGCAATCATGCTTATTTCATGTGCTAGCACGGTAATGCTCAAAATCCTTCAAGCTAGGCTTCAGCAGTATGTGAACCAAGAGTTTCCAAATGTAGAAGCTGGGTTTAGAAAAGGCAGAGGAGCCAGAGATCAAATTGCCAACATCTGTTGGATCATAGAAAAAGCAAGAGATTTCCAGAAAGACATCTACTTCTGCTTCATTGACTACACTAAATCCTTTGACTGTGTTGTTCACAACAAACTGTGGAAAATTCTTAAAGAGACGGGAATACCAGACCACCTTACCTGTCTTCTGAGAAACCTGTATGTGGGTCAAGAAGCAATAGTTAGACTGGACATGAAACAACAGACTGGTTCAAATTTTGGAAAGGAGTATGACAAGTATATTGTCACCCTGTTTTTTTTAACTTATATGCAGCGAACATCATGAGAAATGCCTAGCTGGATGAATCACAGGCTGGAATCAAGATTGCTGGGAGAAATATCAACAACCTCAGATATGTAGATGACACCACTCTAATGGCAGAAAGTTAAGAGGAACTAAAGAGCCTCTTGATGAGGGTGAAAGAGAAGAATGAAAAAGCTGGCTTAAAACTTAGTGTTCAAAAAGCTAAGATGACAGCATCTGATCCCTTCACTTCATAGCAAATAGAGGAGGAAAAAGTGGAAACAATTACAGATTTTATATTCTTGGGCTCAAAAATCACTGAGGACAGTGACTGCATCCATGAAATTAAAAGACACTTGCTCCTTGGAAGGTAAGCTATGACAAATCTAGATAGCATATTAAAAAGCAAAGATGTCACTTAGCTGACAAAGGTCCAGATATTCAAAGCTATGGTTTTTCCAGTAGTCATATATTGATGTGAGAGTTAGACCATAAAGAAAGCTGAGCGCTGAATAATTGATGCTTTCAAACTGTGGTGCTGGAGAAGAATCTTCAGTCACTTGGACTGCAAGGAGATCAAACCAGTCAATCCTAAAGGAAATCAACCCTGAATATTCATTGGAAGGACTGATGCTGAAGCTGAAACGCCAATACTTTGGCCACCTGATGCTAAGAGCTGACTCAATGGAAAAGGCCCTGATGCTGGGAAAGATGGAAGGCAGGAGGAAAGAGGGCAGCAGAGGATGAGAGGGTTAGATACCAACTCAGTGGACATAAATTAGAGCAAACTCTGCAAGATACTGAAGAACAGGGAGGCCTGGAACACTATAGTCCACGGGGTCACAAGGAGTCAGATACTACTTGGTGACTGAACAATAACAATTCATTGTATTGTATAGCTGAAACCAACACAATGTTCTAAAGGAAAAATATTTCTGTTGCTGCTGCTGCTGCTAAGTCGCTTCAGCGGTGTCCGACTCTCTGCGACCCCATAGAGGGCAGCCCACCAGGCTCCCCTGTCCCTGGGATTCTCCAGGTTAGAACAATGGAGTGGCCTGCCATTTCCTTCTCCAATGCATGAAAGTGAAAAGTGAAAGTGAAGTCGCTCAGTCATGTCCGACTCTTAGAGACCCCATGGACTGCAGCCCACCAGGCTCCTCCATCCATGGGACTTTCCAGGCAAGAGTACTGGAGTGGGTTGCCCAGTTAAAAAGAAAAGGGCTTTCCTAAAGAAAAGGGCTTCCCTGGTGGCTCAGAGGGTAAAGCGTTTGCCTGCAATCCGGGAGACCTGAGTTCAATCCCTGGGTTGGGAAGATCCCCTGGAGAAGGAATGGCAACCCACTCCAGTATTCTTGTCTGGAAAATCCCATGGACAGAGAAGCCTCGTAGGCTACAGCCCATGGGGTCACAAAGAGTAGGACACGACTGAGCAACTTCACTCCTTCACTTAAAAAGAAAAAAATTTTAAAGATTGAAAATTGTAGTAAAGTAAAATTATAAAGAGTGATCAGATCTAGGAGGAGAACCATGGAAGAAACATAGGAGTAATCAGTTTCATAGAAGAAGAGAGAGTTTCAAGAACTAGAAAGTGGCTATTGGCTCCAGGTGATGCAAAAAGGTCAAGGAGAATGGCTAAGAAGAGTGTTGGGGACTTAGGACTTCATCTGTGACCCTTGAGGGAAGAATTTTGTTTGAACTAAGTTAAAGTAGGATCAGAGGCAGAGATTACATAGAAAATGGATAGATAAATGGAAATATTATTAACAGAAGAACACAAGCTATGTGCGGTAAGATGGCAACACATAGTTAAAGGTGACATTTGGTTGAATTGATACTAATCGTGTCCTGCAGCCTTAAGCATAAAACAAAGAAAAAATATGAATACCCCAAATTTAGAACATACACTATTACCAATTTCATGAATGTAATTTACTAAGAAGTCCTCCCCAAGATATTGTATATTACACAGGGCATGGGTTTAGGAGTTTAGGTCAAGTGAGAGTTACTGTTAAAATGAGAATCAGACAGATATACTTGGGTATTTAATGTGCCAGAAAGGATCCAAATTTCATAGTCATTCAATTCTAAGACAGATGCCTTAAATTTTCTAGGCTTTCACACATTAATTTAATAGTACTCTGGGGAGAGGTAGATAGTAAAACTTTGGGGATTTTATTATTCTGCTGGTTTAAAATAATCGAAAATGTTCTCCTAAAAGATTGAAAGGGAAGGAAAACTCACTAGAACAAATTCTGCTTTTATCAGTGTCAAGGTACTGAAAGCTTCCCCCCACCCCTCAATATCTGCTGCTGGAGAGGTGAGTACTTGAAAACAAGATATGGTCTATCTGGTTACTTTCACTTTGCTTTCAATCGAAATGGAATTTTTCTGTTGTAATTCACTGAAGCTTCTGTATGAAGCAGGTTGACAAATGGTTTTGGAAGTTAGAAAAAGAATGCCTACTTAGGGAGTCTGGGATTTTCTTTTATTCTGAACTCTAAAATGTGACCTCCCTTCAAAATGTGGAGCTATAGAATTACTGTTTCCAGTTTTATTTTGGCATGAATTTTTACCAACTGTCTGATCTAAATATCAGGTCCTCTTTAATTTTATATATTTGTAATACAAATGTGTCTGTATTTTTTCATCATTGAGGGAGAAAAAGTTTTTTAATGGGAACTGTGAGAATTTGTTCAAATTTGCAGGCCTTATGTTTTAACTATATGTTCACATATTGGGATTATAAATGAATAGGCTTCATTTCCATTTTATATTTCCCTTTCACTTAAAGGAATATTTTCCTATTGTTTCTGAATAATTTGACATATTGCTTTGCTTTGACTCATTTATTTCTGGGGTTTAAGTGACTAATACAAAATTTGAAATGTGGGTAAGTAATCAACTAGTCAGACACCTGTTAGGTCAAAGGCAGAAAGCTGGGCCATTATTTTTTTCTAAAAACGAAACCAGAGGGAACTGACTGCTTTTGAGAATTTCCTTCTTTGTCCCTCACTTATCTCTTAAGAGCCTCAGATGCAATTAAGCATAAGAGGAAAGAATCTCATAAATGAGAACCAACTTCTTTTAATCCCAAAGATACATAGCATAATATCAGTCAGCAGCTACTCCATCAAATATATTCTAAGGCATTTTAAAATTAATGTCTTCTGGATCCTGCTGTCATGGAGCTTCTGATTTTGTAAAGAAGTGAAGGTAGATATGAATATAATTATAATTTAGGATAGAAACTATTTACATGGGCAGAGGTTTGGAAGAAGCATTTTGTATGGAAAGAAGATTCATAACAAATTTGGCATTTGATTGAGCCCTAAAAGTTATCTAGGGTTTTAACATGCAAAAGGCTTGGTGGGAAAAACTATCTAGAATGTGAACATGTAAAGAGGGGAAAGAAATTGTTAGCGGAGAGAACAGTGTAGAAAAAGGCACAGAAGGGGATGTTAAGGGAATAATGAAGTCAGTTTGGAGCATAAGGTGACAGAACAACTATACATCAAAACTTCTTTAGGCAAATGGAAAATCATTAAGATTTCTTAGCAAAGGAATGGTGTGATCAAAGCTAGCTTTTGGAGGAAGGATAATTTTGCAGTGCTGTGTAGGATTGCCTGGCATGTATTTATACCACATTATCTTCCTTTAACCATCTTCACTCTAGAATCAAGGCAGAATATTTCTGCAGAACTGAAATGTATCATCACCAATTAATGCTGCAAATCTTTAAAGGGGAATAAAAATAACGTTGATGGGCTCTATTTCACATGAAGCACTTAGCGTTAATTAAAGTCTTTAATGACATTTTACATTTTATCCACAAATTGTGGTTTCTTTTTTGTATTCTATTCTATGAGTATTTATGATTACTTTCAAGGCAAAATAGAAGACAGTGTGATTTATGTTTACCTCTTTGGTTTATGGTGCCCTGTCAGTAGAATGATCTATGACATTATATCTTGATGGCATATGTTACAGTATGTTGATGAAATGATTTATTGTGCTTGATTAAAGATTTGAAGGAACACATCTTTCACATAAAGAATAAAATATTTTTTAAAAATTCTTCTCATGGAGAATTTGTGATTAGATGAATTAACTCGGTAAACATGCTTCTTATGCAGTTTAACTCAATATCAAAGGATGACATTATTCCACCTACACAGTATTTTTTCCCCACTGTGAAAAAAAAAATGTATCACTTTTAGTGGATTGTTTGAGATTCTATGTGTTTACTCTTTCCTGAATACCTTGACTTTGTATGACTTTCTGTGACCTCATTTTTGTCTGTGGGAATAATTCTACTTATTCTTAATTGTCCTCTGATGTGTTCTTCATGCTTGTTGATAAAAACGGTGACAATCTCAGCATGTTATGGAATTGCTCAGAATTTTAAAATTTATGATAGGTTATAAACTATATTACAATTTCCCCAAAGGGAGAACAGCTCAAAACTTTAAGAATACAGGGCATCCTTTGATATCTCTCTTTGGGGAAGGAGGTGCTCCTCCTGCAAATGACAAGTTAACTCTACAGAAGCGCACTGTTAGGGACCGTAAAATAGTGAAACACTTAATAGTCTGAGTGTTGCAGGCTGGAGCATGCGTACAATAGAGTCAAATTAAGTGCATATTGGCACCCACACTTCTACCCAAACGGGGCCTGCAGTTTGCTTCAGCTTACCTCTCAGTTGGGAATCCCCCTTCCAGCAAAGGACTGGGCCACTGACTTCCTGATCAGCTCAGCATACATCAAGCCCACTGCCTTCAGGCTGGTGAGAAGTGCCGTAGCCTGGAGCAGCCCTGGGAACTCAATTTATTACACAAACTGCATCCAGATGCTTAGTTGACAATAGCTTGATACATAAAGAACTTTTGGACAATTATACACAAATAATCTAAGAATTTTCCACAACCGGAAATAAGAACCTTGATAGGAGGAATCAGTGTTTCAGAACATGCCTCTACAGGACATGGCTGATGGAGGACTAACATAAGAAAAGTAGAAAAGCTTATTACCATATAGTCCATAATGAGAGCTCTGTCAGTGGCAAGCAGTGTTTCCTGTTTGAGTAAAGATCCTCTCCTAGGAAATGGCAACCCACTCCAGTGTTCTTGCCTGGAGAATCCCAGGGATGGGGGAGCCTGCTGGGCTGCCGTCTATAGGGTCGCACAGAGTCGGATACGACTGAAGCGACTTAGTAGTAGTAGTAGTAGTAGGGTTCTTTGGAGAAATATATGGGTCAAGTCATCTCTCCCTAACAATTGTAGTCATTGTATAACATACATGCACAGCCTGTAGGAATCAAGAAACCATCTCCTTTTTCAGAATATTGCTTTACCAATACTTACTTTGGCTTGATCAGTTAAACATTACAGTAGATTATGAGAATTTAACTATAAATGTCTACTATTTTTTTTTTATAGAGACAGGAGGAAAGCGATTCTAAAAAAAGTACAGGTAATCATCAAGTAATTTCATTAAAGTTCTTTATACTGCTGCTGCTGCTGCAGCTAAGTCACTTCAGTCGTGTCCGACTCTGTGCGACCCCATAGACGGCAGCCCACCAGGCTCCCCCGTCCCTGGGATTCTCCAGGCAAGAACACTGGAGTGGGGTGCCATGTCCTTCTCCAATCCTTATACTGATAAACTTCAAATACATACCTTTGTATAAATGTATACACTGTATCTATGAACCCACTTAATCTTTACACATAATTTCAATTAAACTATGGTCTTGACATCCATAGTCATGACCCTAGGTCTCATGTTATAATAACTGCAAATACATACAGTGCTTTTTAAGGGCTAGCCACTTAATTCTAAGCACCTATAAGCACTCTTCACAATGATATAACACTATGATGCAGACATTGATATTAAGATCATTTTATAGACTCGTAGGAAAGTAAGTAAGGGAACTTGTATAAGTATCAGGTCTGGACTTTCAAGCGAGATAACCTGGCTTCAAAGTCCATGCACTGAACAGCGATCTACACTGCATTTACTTAGGAGGTGGATTTGCCAGAGAGAGCTTATGAAAGTCAAAGCAGGCTAGCAGGTCCTCTTTTATCTGCCAGGCACTGTTTTAGGCACAAAGGGTACCAAGGAAAATCAACCACAAAGAATACTCACTCAGTTCTCCAAAATGCAAATTGTTTTTAGCACTCTGAAACTAACGTTCAATGTGTATTTCAGTTACTTCTATAAGAGTGAATCATCAAGTCTGCGTCTCAGAATGAAGCTGCGTGGGGTTTGTATTTCAACTCCCCTGCACTTTTATAGATAATTCAAGAGCTCAAGGGACAAGATTTCTAATAGTTGGAAAGCCCCAAGGAAACTCTTAATCCTGAGGTGATTTCCATTCTTCAGTCTCAAATTTCATGTTTAGGAAAATCTATTTGAAGTGACAGAGAGTAAGGCATTTTAGTCTGGAAGCATCTTGCTGAGGGTGGAAGGGCCCAGGGCTTGACATCTGAAAGGTGGTCCTCGCCTCACTAACTTCTAGACCTTGGTTAACTCCTCTTGATAAGCTGCACTTTCCTCTTCTGTAAGATGAACACATAGGGGCAAAAAGTATCTTAAAAGGCTGTATCACTAAGTAGGGTGTATAGATGTGTGCTTGTGGCAATTTTGATTACATGAGGGAATTCTTATTTAAAAAATAATAAAGTGTTTCTGGAGGAAACTCCTGTAGTTGTATCTTTCCATAGGGAACATCTGAAGGTTTTTCAGGGACAGTTAAACTCAACAAACAGGGATATTCAGTCTTGCTTTCATCAGTCCTGGTTGAATGACATTCTGGCTGCTACCACCAAGCCTTCAGAGAATCTCTTGTTGTAGCTATCAATCACAGATGTCCAGAGGGAAAAAAAGTGATGTATTTCTTTGGGGAGGGGGATTGTGGTGGGTGGAATATGGATGGGAAGGTGATATATAGATATAATATTGCAAAAGTTCTTTTCAAAGTTAGCCAGAAGACATCTCTAAGCCTTATAAGCACTTTCACATTCAGGGAGGTGAACTGCTTTAAGAAAGTACTACATCTTGAAAAAATAAAAGATTATTGGCAGCCAGTGGAAACTTTTTCTTTATATAGCAACAGATTCAGCTGTAAACCATGTAGATATTTCTAAATGAATACAAGGTGTATTAAAGCAATACTTATTAGGCTACCATTTTGTTGGGAACCGGAGAGACAGCTGTTATCAATATATGTCAATTTTCTGGTATCAAAGTTTACAGTGTGCTGGGTACATACACAAGAAAGGGAATAATGGAGCAGGATGAGTGATAAGAAAGGGGAGAAAGAGAATTATAAGGGAAATAGGAAGGACAACTAAACCAGGGAAGGCTTCCCAGCGGAAGTAATATTTCAACTGCAAGGGGGAAGATGAATATAAAATTCTCTAAGTATAGATATTAGTGTCCTCTTTTTAAAGGTAAAGCAGTGAAGGCACCCAAAGGTTAAACGGTTAGGTTGTAGTAAGAGTGATACCTTGGAATAAAAGCAGCTGTTTGTATGTATGTGTCTGTGCACGTGTGTGTGTATGTGTAGACGTAGCAGAGAGGTAAAGATTGGGGTTGGGATTATTTTTTATTTGAAAGAAAGTGTTAGTTGCTCGGTCGTGTCTGACTTACGGACTGTAGCCTGCCAGCCTCCTCTGTCCATGGAATTATCCAGGCAAGAATTCTGAAGTGGGTTTCTATTCCCTTCTGCAGGAGATCTTCCCAACCCAGGGACTGAACCCAGGTCTCCTGCATTGCAGGCAGATTCTTTACCATCTAAGCCACCAGGGAAGCTCTATTTTAAAGAAGGGATAGATTTAAATATATGGAAAGCTAATGGGAGATAATCAACTCCTGTTTGGCTGGAAGGGAAGTGTACCATTTCTCCTGGGAGGGACTGGCCTGGGTGTTACCCTGTCAGAACAATGTGTTGAATGCATGTGTATACAAGTGAATTTTAACCTATACTCTTGGGCTGGTTGAGTAGCTTTCAAAGTGTCCTAATCATAAATCCAAACTCCAGATACTGTTGCTTTCAATATATTGTTCTCAAAATCTATAGCAGAGGGTTTTAAAATTAGCCTAAAATATGTGATGTGATTTAACCTAAAATAATTTTCATCAGCATAATGAGTAGTGTTTAAGACACGTAAGTTGCTGGAGAGCCTGTCCAGGCTCCACCATACACGTCTGATTTCATTGTAAGATTCTAGACAGTCTACAATGTCTACAATGACATTGTATCTTTGTAACACTGCTTCTGTTTTCTTGAACTTTTTGAAGGATTCTGTCACCTAATTTGACTATATTTTAGTTGATCCAGTCATAACAATATTTTTTAAGGCTTACCTAAAACCTTCATTGCAGAACTGCTTAACATAATATGCAAAATCCAATACAAAATTAAAATGCAGGGCTATCTGATAAAAAGTAGAAATAAAATGCCACAAAGAATCGGACATGACTGGGCGACTGAACTGAACCACAATTTTTTAAAATTGGCTAAAAACCTAATTATAACAAGTCGAGAGTAAGACCTCAGAAGAAAAGAAAAAAAAAAAAAACTTTCTAGTTTTAGTATCCAGATGCCATTATCTTCAATTTTTGAATATTGAGTTTTAAGCTAGCTTTTTCACTCTCCTCTTTCACTTTAATCAAGAGGCTCTTTAGTTCCTCTTCGCTTTCTGCCATAAGGGTGGTGTCATCTGCATATCTGAAGCTATTGATGTTTCTCCCTACAATCTTGATTCCAGCTTGTGCATCATCCAGCCTGGCATTTCGCAAGATGTACTCTGCATAAAAGTTAAAGAAGCAGGGTGACACAATACAGCCTTGACGTACTCCTTTCCCAATTTGGAACCAGTCTATTGTTCCATGTCCAGTTCTAACTGTTGCTTCCTGACCTGCATACCGATTTCTCAGGAGGCAGGTCAGGTGGTCTGGTATTCCCATCTCTTTCAGAATTTTCCACAGTTTTCTGTGATCCACACAGTCAAAGGCTTTAGCATAGTCAATGAAGCAGAAGTAGATGTTTTTCTGGAATTCTCTTGCTTTTTCTATGATCCAACAGATGTTGGCAATTTGATCTCTGGTTCCTTTACCTTTTCTAAGTCCAGCTTGGTCATCTGGAATTCTGGTTCACATACTGTTGAAGCCTAGTTTCAAGAATATTGAGCATTACTTTGCTAGCGTGTGAGATGAGCGCAATTGTGAAGTAGTTTGAACATTCTTTCTTTGCATTGCCTTTCTTTAGGATTGGAATGAAAACTGACCTTTTCCAGTCCTGTGGCCACTGCTGAGTTCTCCAAATTTGCTGACATACTGAGTGCAGCACTTGAGCAGAATCATCTTTTAGGATTGAAAATAGCTCAGCTGGAATTCCATCACCTCCACTAGCTTTGTTCGTAGTGATGCTTCCTAAGGCCCACTTGACTTCACATTCCAGGATGTCTGGCTCTAGGTGAGTGATCACACCATCATAATTATCTGGGTCATGAAGATCTTTTTTTGTATAGTTCTGTGTATTCCTTGCTACCTCTTCTAATATTGATATTAAGAATCAATATTCTTTTAGGTCCATACCATTTGTATCCTTTATTGTGCCCATTTGTGCATGAAATGTTCCCTTGGTATCTCTAATTTTCTTGAGAACCCTAGTCTTTCCCATTCTATTGTTTCCCTCTATTTCTTTGCAATGATCACATAGGAAGTCTTTCTTATCTCTCTTTGCTATTCTTTGAAACTCTGCATTCAGATGGATATATCTTTCCTTTTTTCCTTTGCCTTTCTCTTTTCTTCTTTTCTCAGCTATTTGTAAGGCCTCCTCAGACAACTGTTTTACATATATTTTACTTGGGGATGGTTTTGATCACCACCTCTTGTACAATGTTACAAAACTCTGTTCATAGTTTTTCAGGCACTCTATCAGATCTAACCCCTAGAATCTATGTTTCACTTCCACTGTATAATTGTAAGAGATTTGATTTAGGTCATGCCTGAATGGTCTAGTGGTTTCCCCAACTTTCTTCAATTTAAGTCTGAATTTTGCAATAAGGAGTTCATGATCTGAGCCACAGTCAGCTCCTGGTCTTGTGGTAAAATATACATAACCTGCATCTGCCATTAGGTTTGGCGTCATGCAGATAATGAAGAGGGACTAAAGAGCTTCTTAATGAAAGTGAAAGAGGAGAGTGAAAAAGCTGGCCTAAAATTCAACATTCAAAACATTAACATCATGGCATCCAATACCATCACTTCATGGCAAATATATGGGGATACAACGGAAACAGTGAGAGACTTTCTTTTCTTGGGCTCCAAAATCACTGTAGATGATAACTGCAGCCATGAAATTAAAAGACACTTGTTCCTTGGAAGAAAAACTATGAGAAACCTAGACAGCAGAGATATCACTTTGCTGGCAAAGGTCCATATAGTCAAAGCTATGGTTTTCTAGTAGTCATGTATGGATGTGAGAATTGGACCCTCAAGAAGGCTGAGGGCCGAAGAATTGATGCTTTCAAACTGTAGGGCTGAAGAAGATTCTTGAGAGTCCGTTGGACTGCAAGGAGATCAAACCAATCAGTCCTAAAGGAAATCAACCCTGAATATCCATTGGAAGGGCTGCTGCTGAATTTGAAGCTTCAATACTTTGGCCACCTGACGCTAAGAACTGACTTATTGGAAAACACCCTGACTCTGGGAAAGATTGAAGGTAGGAGGATAAGGGGACAACAGAGGATGAGATGGTTGGATGGCATCCCTGACTCAATAGACATGAGTTTGAGCAAGCTCTGGGAGAATGGACAGGGAAGCCTGGCGTGCCACAGTTCATGGGGGCACAAAGAGTCAGACACAAATGAGCAGCTGAACAACAAGTACCTCATATTAATAGGGTCATATAGTATTTGTCTTTTTTAACTTGTTGATTTCACTTGGAATAATATCCTCAAGGTCCACCCATTTTATAGTATCTGTCAGAATCTCCTTCCTCTTTAAGGCTGAATAATATTTTACTGTATGTGTGTACCACATTCTGCTTATCCATTCATCTGTTGATGGACACTTGGATTACAATTCCAGGTTTTAGTCATTGTGACTAATTCTTTCATGAATGTGGGTGTACATATTCACATTTTTTCAAAACCTTGCTTTCAATTATTTGGGGTATGTACCCGGAAGTGGAATTGCTAGATCGTATGGCAATCCTCTATTTTTCATTTTTTGAGGAACTGCTGTACCATTTTCCACTGTGGTTATACCATTTAACATTCTCACTAACAGTACACAAGGCTTCCAATTTCTTCACGTGTTTGCCAACACCTATTATTTTCTTTTTCCTTTTGGTTTTTTCTTTTGAGTAGCTATCCCAACAGGGATGTGAAATGATATCTCATTGTGGTTTTGACTTGCATTTCTCTAATGATTAGTGATATTGAGCATTTTATCATGTGCTTACTGGCCATTTACATATCTTCTTTGACGAATTATCTATTCAAGACCATTGTTCATTTTTGAATCAGGTTGTTTCTTTCTGTTGTTGCTGAGTTTTAAGAGTTCTCTATACATTCTGGATATTAATCTATCAGATATATAACTTGCATATTTTCTCCCATTCTGTGGTTTGCCTTTTATTCTATTTATATTTTTTGATAAACAATCTTTAAAATAGTTTCATGAAGTCCAACTGATCTATTTTTTCTTTTCTTGCCTGTATCAAATCCAAGAAATTATTGCCCAATCTGATGTCATAATGTTTTCTTCTAAGAGTTTTATATTTTATATTTAGAGGTTTGATCCATTGAGAATTAATTTTTTGATGTATATGATGTTTGGCAAGGGTCCAACTTCATTCTTGCACATGTGGATATTCAATTTTCCTAACATCATTTGTTGAAAAGACTGTCCTCCCTCCATTGAATTGTCTTGGCATCCTTGTCAAAAGTCATTTTCTAATAAATGTGAGTGTTTATTTCTGGAATTTCTATTCTATCACATTGGTCTGTATGTCTATTTTTATGCCAGTACTACACTGTTCTGATTACTGTAGCTTCACAGTAAGCTTTGAAATCAGGAAGCGTGAGTGTTTCAGCTTTGTTGTTCCTTTTCTGATCGATTTGGTTATTCAGGGTCCCTTGAGAGTCCATGTGAATTTAAGGTTTTTCTGCTGCTCTCTCTTCTTCTGGGACTCTCACAATCCGTATGTTGGTCACCTTGATGGTGTCCCACAGGTCTGTTTTACCTAGTTCAATCTTTTTTCTTTCTCTTCATCAGATTCAATAATCTCCATTTTCCTCTCTTCAAGGCCACTGACTCCTTTTGGCTTGCTCAAACCTGCCTTCGTATCCTTCTAATAATTTTTTCATTTCAGTTATTGTATTTTTCAGATCCAGAAATTCTTTTCAACTTCTTTTAAATGTTCTATCCCTTTGTTGATATATCTATTTTGCTCATCCATCATTTTCTTGACATCTTTCTTGACATGTCCTCTGAGCATCTTTAAGACATTTGTTTGAAAGTCCTTGTCTAGTAGGTTTGCCATTAAGTCTTTTTCAAAGACAGTTTCTGTTAATGCAGTTCTCCCTTTGAATCATACTTTATCGTTCTTTGTATGCTTTGTGATTTTTTTTTCTTGAAAGCAACACATTTGAATATAATAATGTGATAACTTCAGAAATCAAATTCTCCCCTTCCCCAGTATTTGTTGTACTTTATTATTTTTGTTTATTATTTATTATTATTTTTTGCTGTTACAGGCTGTGCCCATGTAAAGGACAAGCCTGAGGTGTAAACTTAAGCCTTCTTAGGTATTTTCTGAGCCTTTCTCTATGCATACCCAGTCACTTACTAATTTTCCCCATTCACCCAGTTGTTTTTGTCTTTAACATATGGCTCTCAAAAAAGAAAAAAAAATAGGAAAATGGAAAACAGGAAAAAAGGCACTGACCCTTTAAATTTCCTGGAATTGATTTCAACCAGAGGGGGAAGACTTGCAACAATGAGAGGAGGTGTAACCAACAGTGACCCTCAGCTTCTTCATACCTCTGGAATCAGAAGCAGCAGTCAGTGATCAGAGCCTCAGTATTTGGAGAACAAGGTCCTTTTTGCCCATTCTGGCACCTGCAGGCTCTATGTAACTGCTCCAGGAACATGTACACAGATGCTCGCCATGTGGCTGAGGGGTGAGGGATGGGTAGCAAAGAGCTGAAATTGTTGAAAAAGTTGAAATTGACTGAAATTAATCACAATTCACTGTCCATGGTTCCCCTGAAATTTACAAATGTTCAAGGGACTCCAGAGGTCCAAAATATTTAGATCAGACAGATTCTGGTGGTGCAATTATTATCTAGATAGGAAAACAGATTTCTGCTGGTTTCCATTCTGCCATCTTCCCAGAATCCTCCATAAAGCATTTTTAATTTGTTTTTAACTGCCTTTTTAGGAATATAAAAAATCATTTAAATAATTAGCCTCTATATGGTAAAATGTTAGTTTTAAATAAAAGTATATAACTTACATGCAGAATCAATAAAATTGCCCAATTTGTATTTTGTAGCAAATTATTGTATATGTATTTCATTATTAACAAAGCAATTGAAATACTGCACAAAAGTAATGCATAAGTTTTTATTTTACTTCTTGACATATACCCACTCTATTAGTACTATCTTCCGCTTACTCATGAGTAAGACAGAACTAAAGAGCTAAGAAATATGAATTGCTCTATCTTGCCTTTCCTTTCTATGTCATCCTTCTCAGCATAAGAGGTTGGCTAATACAGGGGAGTAACATTAGTAAGAAAGGAAATGACAGGGTTCCTTTGCTGTTTATGTTTCTTAGAATGCTACTGCTGTCTTTCAAGCAAGTTTTGGCTCTAAGAGAAAGTGTGGTTTCTTAAGGCTGTCAGAGTACTGCTCACCCAGCCATAGATGGCATATGCTTACCTTGTACTCACTAAATCTCACTGAAATCCAGAGCATAGTGGTTCCACGAGAATTCTGTGCTCACTGGGCGTCACAAACATTATTTGTGAATAGGGGCAATTGTACACACACACACTGCATGTGTCTCCTCTGCTCAACATGGGCTCCATTATCCAATCAGCTTTTCTTTTCTTTCCAACACCTTGTACCTTAGCCAGTCTCGCTCTTCTCTCCTTATTATAGGCTGGTTTATGTAAAAAATCCCGAGAATCTCATAAGGAGAAGTCCTAGCTCGAAACCTTCTCCTCAAATTTATGGTGGATTAGTATAGATCAAGTGACGCTGGTTGAGTTTGCCTCCAGATTTCTTGAACCATTCACCAGCTCAGAGATGGAAATACTGGTAAGGAAGGTCTCAAAAGAGAGATTGTATATTTATTGCTAATAAAGTTTGGTGGAGATTAAAGCAATTAATTGGAAAAATTGAAAGAGTTCAGTCATACTGTTGGCCTCAAATAATACCAGTTTTATAATTCAAAACCCACTGTTCAACCACCAGCAGGTGTCACAGGTTTGAATAAGAAATATCATGAAAAACAATAGATTTTCCATAGTACCAAGTGCACTTAACTAGAAGAAAGAATATGGGATAGAAAAACGAGTCTCATTTGCGACAGCATGGGGGGATGGGGTGTCTCACTGCTCCAACTAGATATAGTTTCCAAATATCCCCAAACTCTCCTCATTTGGGAGAGCCGGGAATGTGGTCACAAGACCACAGACTGACTAAATAAAGACCGCTTCAGCCTGGAAAATCCTTCGGCTCTGGGATCTCTTGAGTTTTTATATCAGGCTCCAAAGCAACTGATTGCCTTAGTAGCAGCTATAATCACTGGGCACACAATCTCAGCATTAACAACTTCACCCAGTTCTGATTTTTGTTGGATATAGTGCAGATAGTCTCATATAATAAAGATAGAGTTTTATGGATAGATAGATTAACCTTGCCTTTTTCCACAGCGCCTAGGAGGTAACCTCTGAGCCCCTGGAAACTTGGAATGTCCTGCCTGTTTAACTGGAGGTCTTAGGCCATCACTGGTGATCTATGCCAACAATATGATTTATTACAGGGGCCTTGGGCCACATGGTATCAGCCTGAACTATGAGGGGACAGAGTCATGTCTATGTGGTCAATTTTATATGAATATAAAAATTTCTGAACCCCTTATCAAATATCAGTTATACAATACAATGTTATGAGTGATAGTCACTACATTATACATTAGATCCTCAGACATCATTTATCTTATAAGTTCGTATCCTCTTATCAACCTCTGCCTATAACAGGGTGTAAAATTGAAATTTTTGGAGAGTAGAATTTAAATGTTCTCACCAAAACAAACAAACAAACATGAAACAAAAATGTAAGGGCCTCCCCGGTGGCTCAGTGGTAAAGAATCCACCTGCCAACGCAGGAGTTATGGGTTAGATCCCTGATCCGGGAAGATCCCTCTTGCTAAGCAGCTACTAAGCCCATGTGCCACAATTATTGAGCCTGTACTCAGGAGCCTGGGAGCTGCAACTACTGAACCCGCGTGCCACAACCACTGAAATCCGCAAGCCCTAGAGCCCATGCTCCACAGCAAGAGAAGCCCCTGCAACGAGAAGCCCACTCACGGCAAGTACAGAGCAGACCCCGCTCGTCCCAAGCACAGAAAAGCTAGCACGGCAACAAAGACCCAGCACAGCCACAAATAAACACATAAAATTATATTAAATTTTTGAGGCATTGGATGTGTTAATTAACTAGATGGGAAGAATTCTTCCAATAATCACAACCTATGCTTTAAATTCCTAATAGTTTTGTCAACTGTATCTCAGTAAAACTGAAAAAGCAGCAAACAAACCCAAGACTTGGGAAGCTCCCCTGCCTGGCAGCGTTCTGTATGTATTGTCGCACATCATTGCTGGGAGAAGCAGCCTGTCCAGAGACTCTGCTGGGGGAGGAGACCTGGAAGCTCATGCTTGGAACTGTCCATCCTAGAACCTGCTCTCTGTGCCCCTTTCTTTGGCTGATTCTACTAAAATAAACTGTAGCCTTGAGTATAACAGCCATTCTGAGTTCTGTGAGTCCTTCTAGTAGATCCCTGTGTGGAGTTTCCTTGGGGAAACTCCAGAATTCACAATATACTCTTGTCAATCTCCTAAGTTAATGTTTCCAGGAATTGCAGAGGTTAGAGGAAAGATCACAGATGGGCTGTTAGCCATTTCCTTCCTTTCACGTGTTAGCAGCAATCTTGAGAGGAATGTAGCGCTGAGGCAGTGCACACTGAGTAACTATACCCAAGGCTGTGTTGGTCTATGCTGTATAAGACATAGAACTCTAGGCACAATTAATTTAAATGCTGGGCTGGAGGAAGCAGCAGCTGAAATCAAGATTGCCGGGAAAAATATCAATAACCTCAGATATGCAGATGACACCACCCTTACAGCAGAAAGGGAAGAAGAACTAAAGAGCCTCTTGATGAAAGTGAAAGAGAGAGTGAAAAAGTTGGCTTAAAGCTCAACATTCAGAAAACGAAGATCATGGCATCTAGTCCCATCACTTCATGGCAAATAGATGGGGAAACAGTGGCTGACTTTATTTTGGGGGGCTCCAAAATCACTGCAGATGGTGATTGCAACCCATGAAATTAAAAGACGCTTACTCCTTGGAAGGAAAGTTATGGCCAACCTAGACAGCATATTAAAAAGCAGAGACCTTACTTTACCAACAAAAGTCCATCTAGTCAAGGCTATGGTTTTTCCAGTGGTCATGTATGGATGTGAGAGTTGGACTGTGAAGAAAGCTGAGTGCCGAAGAATTGATGCTTTTGAACTGTGGTGTTGGAGAAGACTCTTGAGAGTCCCTTGGACTGCGAGGAGATCCAACCAGTCCATCCTAAAGGTGATCAGTCCTGGGTGTTCATCGGAAGGACTGATGTTGAAGCTGAAACTCCAATACTTTGGCCACCTGATGCAAAGAAATGACTCATTGGAAAAGACCCTGATGCTGGGAAAGATTGAAGGCAGGAGGAGAAGGGGACGACAGAGGATGAGATGGTTGGATGGCATCACCGACTCAATGGACATGGGTTTGGGTGAACTCCAAGAGGCCTGGTGTGCTGCGGTTCATGGGGTCACAAAGAGTCGGACATGACTAAGCAACTGAACTGAACTGAAGAAAAAAAGACATGAAAGATGAACACAAAGTGTCGAAAGATAAGGACATTGATATTGAGTTTCTCTTTAGCTTAGTTTTCCTATTTGCAAAGTAAAAGGTAAAGCCGTATTACATAGAAAATGAAGACAGGTTTACAGGCTTAAAGAGGTATTGTCATTTTCCAACATAGGACCTTGCTTTTTTCAAAATGTCTAGCTTTTTTGTTCTGCTATAAAGGCTGGCCATTTCAAACACTTGGAACTAGGACTAAAAGCCTAGTTTTTATTATGCTCTCCTCTTAGGGGAGTGCATTATATACTGATTTTAAAAGAAAATATGTTATTGATGTGTGCTTTATTTCTATGTGCCTAGAACTGCCATATTCCAAACTAGTTTCTTCTTATATGTTTGCTAATTTTCATGTTAATAACAACACTTCCATGGCATTTATGAACCTGTAAATTACAACTCTATTTAGAAAACCTTGCTTTCAATTAGCCTTAAAGACAATTAAAGACCCATCTCTCATTGCTTCCTTTTCTAAACAATACTTTCTGATGTTAATTGTCTACATTTTTGTTCTAATTTAATAACAGTAAAGGTTTATCTGTGATGCTGGTCTCATTTGGTCTCCCCTTATGCAGCTAAGAGGTAGTATATTTACAGTCTGAAAATTCACATAATCTTATGGATAGGCCTCCCTCATAGCTCAGTTGGTAAAGAATCCGCCTGCAATGTGGGAGACTGCGGTTCAATTCCTGGGGCAGGTAGGTCCTCTGGAGAAGGAATAGGCTACCCACTCCAGTATTCTTGGGCTTCCCTTGTGGCTCGGCTGGTAAAGAATCCACCTGCAATGTGAGAGATCTGGGTTTGATCCTTGGGTTGAGAAGATCCCCTGGAGAACGAAAAATCTACCCACTCCAGTATTCTGGCCTGGAGAATTCCATGGGGTTGCAAAGAGTTGGACACGACTGAGTGACTTTCACTTTCAATTATGGATAATAAGGAAGAAAATATGAAAGAAATCTTCTATTTATGGAACCCCAGGAAGTGATAGGCAAAATTCATGTAAATTTAACAACTTGGCAAAAAGTGATCCATTTTTTTTTCTGTTTCTTTAATGGCAAAGGCTAGAGCATTCACAATTAGCATTTATTTTTTATGTCTAAAACCTATATTCAGTAATGGCTAAGACTCATAAATTAATATTAATGAATCGCTTCTATGACCTGTTAGCTCAATTAGCTCAGCTGCTTCAAGGTGCCACTGATGGGGCCAAGGTTATGGAGGTGATAACAATAATCAGGTCTAGAGAGATGATGGCTACAAAGGGCTTTTACAAGTGGTTACCCATTTGGTTCTCACAATACCCTGTGAGATCCTTAGGACAAGCATTATTTATATTGCTCCTTTATGAAAAAAGTAAACAGATTCAAAAAGGTTAAGTGACTTATTTAAGGTCACACAATTAATAAGTGGTGGTAAAAACATGACTCTCAAGTTTCTGACACTGATGTTCTTACCATCCACGAACACTGCTTCACCTCGGTTTTGTTAATTGTTTCCCTGTAAGTAAGAAAATGGCCGTGACATTCATTAGCCTGTTAATCACACCTGCATTCAGAACACCCTGACTTCTGGGCTGAGATCATGACAGGTCATCTCCTAACTTGCAAATAAATTACAGAATTATAATGAAAGACAAGAATTAACAATAGCTTAAAAAACAAGGACAGGACTCAAATGCGTATGACAGACACGTTTGACAAATGCGTACGGATAGGTATTTTCAACAACTTTAAAATCTTGCAGCAATTGGAGGAAGAAGCTTTGTCGGTGGCCTGCATGCAATCTATTCTCTGAACTAGAATGACAACTGGAAATGAAAAGGGGAGAAAGAGGTTTTGATTCATTTTTTTACAGCTTTTTTTTTAAAGCAACAGATATTACATTAATTAGAAAGCTGAGCAACCATCCTCTACTGTCTTTTGAGACAGCAGAGATTGCTCTCATCCAACACAGTGCCTCCTATGTAACAAGGCTAGAGGTAGGAAGCAATGCAGAGCGATATCTGTATCCTAGGGAGATGACATTTCAGGTGCATGCATGCAAGTTCAGTCGCTTCAGTCATGTCCAACTCTTTGTGACCCCGTGGACTATAGTCTGCCAGGCTCCTCTGCCCTTGGGATTCTCCAGGTAAGAATACTAGCATGGGTTGCTGTTCCCTCCTCCAGGGGATCTTCCCCACCCAAGGATCGAACTAGGGGATTCCTTAAAGTCTGAGTCACCCGGGAAGTCCTGACCTTTCAGGTAGAGTTATATAAATTGAAGCAGGGAGGGTGGAGGAGTGGTGCTTGCAGGGAAAATACAATTTTTCACGGACTCACCTAATTAAACCATGGAGGGCTGCCTTAGGAAGTATGTTATCTCTCTAATAGTAAAGACACTGAGAAGTAAGAGCAGAATGTCCCATTTCAGTGTCAGATGAATGTTTCTGAGGTATCAGAAGTTGAGCTGGGGTTGTGCTCTGTTAAGTGGATGGTTTTTGCCAGTACACAAGAGACAACAAGGTTGGCCAGGGACAACTTATGCTAGCAATATGTCTGCAAACCCGAGGCCTAGCTAGAGCTCACTTCCCATTAGAATGAAAACACTGAAAAGAGAGAGATAAGAATAGGGTGAGATAAAAACAAACACATAATCAGAACAACACTTTGAAAAAGTTTTAAAACGGGATAACAGGGTTAAAATTCTCACTGCAGTCATTAGAACAGAATCAAACCAAACAAATTGTATCAGCGAAGTAAGCAAAAAATTTCAAAATTTCTCTTGGAGAAGGAAGAGAACTAATTAAAATGATAAGTAATAATATACAAAGAAGAGAAAGAAAAAAACCCCTATGTTGATAAAAAGATGTTCTATAAAAAGAAACAAAGCAAATATACGAGACACTATAATCAAAGAAGAAACTTTTCTATTCAGGAAAGACTAGAATCTCTAGTGTCCCAGGAAAAATGAATAAAATACTTTGTGTGTTTAGTACTCAGTCACTCAGCTGTGTCTGACTGTTTTGTGATCCCATGGGCTGTAGCCCGCCAGGCTCCCCTGTCCATGGGATTCTCCAAGCAAGAATCCTGGAGTGGGCTGCCATTTCCTCCTCCAGGGGATCTTCCCAACCCAGGGATCGAACCTGGATCTCCTGTGTCTCCTGCACTGGCAGGCAGGTTCTTTATCGCTGGCACCACCTGGAACTATAAAGTGTAGGAGGCTCTTTCAGATATTAAATTCCAGTAGAGACTAGAATGACATCTATTGAGATCTGAGATGAAGAGATTGGGAACACAGAATTCCAAACCAAGCCCTGCTATCATCCATGAGTCACAGTAACAGGAAACATTTTTGTATGTGCCAAAGTGCCAAAAAAAATATAGCACGCATGCTTCTCTCATGAATGAAAGAAACAAGACCAAACCTCAGTGATGGACAAGATTTTAATCATGATCAAAGTCTCTAAAATGGTGAAGTACTTACAAATAAGTTAGTACTGAGCAATGAAACCAGTTTCAAATATGGAAAGAACGTTTTAAAGTGTCTTCAGAAAATCATCAAATTTAAAGTGAAAACTCAAAAATATCCCTGTAGTTAAAATGTGATGTTGTTGAAAATTCATGATCAAGGTGAATAGAAAATAGAAATAGGAGATGGGTGTGTAATCAGGGAAATGAATGCACGTTAAATTCCTGATTTTAAAACGATGACACAAAATGTATTGCTTTACTCAGCTCTCATAGTTAAATATAGGGCCAAATGGGTTCTTTTCTGTTTGAAAATTTTTAAATAATTATTTGTCTAATGAAAAGTAGGCTAGCTACCTTCTGAATCTTTAGAGAAAATGAAAGCAAATTAAACGTGAAATGCCAAAGTTTTCCTAGACTGTTGAGTACGAAAAAATATTTTTTTTCTTAAAACTTTAAACTGTGTTTCATGGAGTCCTCGGTGCTCCCAGGACTATGGGTAGTATCGGAGGGATCTGAAGAGGACGTGCAGCTTGCTCTCCTGCCATTGTCTGATTAAGCAGCTAAGGCTTATGTGGTTTATATATGGGGATTCTGAGTAAGATATCTGTCGTTCTAGGAGTGAAAATGCTTGAGAAACATGCTCAACAGGACAGTTAGACTGAGTTCCCACTAGCCAGATGAACAGACGACACATTCATTTATAGACAAGGTGGGCTTCCTGCAGGTTAGACCTGTGTGGTGACACAGGACCTCGGGCTCAGCAGGGCTTTGTGTTTGGGGTTTAAAGCTCTCTGGTCACCATCTGAAAATCCTTAATCATTTTATCTTTGTATTCCATAGCTGAAGTCAATAGAACAATGAAGCACGTATTGGGTGGGGGCTGGGAGCCTCAGCTCATAGCTGGTCCCGCTCACAGGCAGCCCTGATTCCTACGACTCCTGCCTTCCCTGGATTCCTGCCCCACAGCACCCATCTCCCCATTTCTTTCATTCCCTTTTTCTGCCCAGGAATCGCAGCTGCCCTCTTCCTTCTCCTGGGGCCTGAGCCACATGTGGGGAGGACCCTGATGGGACAGGGGCGCTGCAGCATCTCAGGGTAGACCTGAAAGTGGCTAGTCCCTGCTATGGGCAAGAGTGCTTCCGTATGTTCTTTCAGCTGGCCACTAGGCAAAGGAGAGCTTTCCACCTCTCCATCCTGACTACCCAGCTGCTGAGGTTATTTTTAGCTATCTCCAGTTCACCAAGGGGTCCAGAGGGTTGCAAAGAGTCAGACACAACTGAGCAACTGAAGAACAGCAACAAGAAAGTTCATCATGAGTTGGGATGTCAGGTCACAGGAAGGCAAGATCGATCTCCCTGCCTTCAGCTGGGACGTGGTGCTGTGCAGTGGTGGATACGGGAAGAGGAAGCCCTGCTGTTGGTGGGCTGCACACCCAAAATCACAAGGCATTTGTGAGTGTCTGTACCCATTGAGTATCCCCAGGGACTTCCCTGGCAGTCCAGTTTTTGAGACTCGGGGCTTCCAATTCAGGGTCTGCAGGTTCATCTTGGGGTGGGAGAACTAAGATCTCACGTGCCACGAAGCATGGTCAACGAAAAAGAAAACAACAAAAAGCAATGAGTATTCCCATGCCAAGAGTTCAACATTAAATAGCAAATGAAAATGGGGTTCCTCAGGTGGCACTAGTGGTAAAGAACCGGCCTGCCAATGCAGGAGACATGAGAGACACAGGTTCAATCCTTGGCTTGGGAAGATCCGCTGGAGAAGGAAGCAGCAACCCACTCCCGTATTCTCGCCTGGAGAATCCCATGGACAGAGGAGCTCGGCAGGTTACAGTCCATGGGGGTTGCGAAGAGTCAGACATGACTGAAGCAACGTAACACGCACACGTGCATATATACGTAGCAAATAAAATGTATAGCCCTGACCTGTTGAGACAAACCCAGAAAGAGAAGAAAAAGCTCTGTATTTAGTACCTTTAATGACATTATTTTCTTGTCTTTTGAACAATGACCACACGTTTTCATTTCACACTGGTTGCTTGAAAATCATGTAGCTGGTCCTGTGTAGAGGTTTTCCTTTCAGGCTTACGATGCTGATTTCACAATGTATACAGTGTCAATTCATTATGCTGTACCTCTGAAACTAATATAATGTTGCAAGTTAATTAAACTTTAAAAAAGTAATAACTCATTGCAAGGTGAAGACTTTTAAAAAAAGCAAGAAAAGATGACCCAGCACTACTGCTCACTGCTACTAAGAATTTTATTGTAGTGCTAATAAACATCACTCTCAGTTATATATTCTCCGAACTGAACTGTGGTTCAAATCATAGAAGAGTCAGGTGGAAGAAAAAAAAAGTTA
The DNA here is from genome assembly GCF_014754425.2 of Oryx dammah. Taxonomy (NCBI): domain Eukaryota; kingdom Metazoa; phylum Chordata; class Mammalia; order Artiodactyla; family Bovidae; genus Oryx; species Oryx dammah. The sequence continues at coordinate 16,070,351 of NW_024070196.1, forward strand.
AAATATTAACTTCAAAGATCACACAATACGTAGGTGAAAGACTCGGTGTTTGAATTTTGGCTTAATTGATGGCAAAACTCATGCTTTCCCAACAGTTTTCCACATGCTTAATCGCTTAGTCATGTGTAGCTCTTTGCATCCTCATGGATTGTAACCCACCAGGCTCCTCTGTCCAGGGAATTCTCCAGGCAAGAATACTGGAGTGGGTGGCCATTCCCTTCTCCAGGGGATCTTCCTGATCCAGGGATCGAACCTGGGTCTCCCGCATTGCAGGCATATTCTTTATGGTGTCACCAAAGCCAAAGTATAAGAAGTCTCTGAAACAAGAAAGAGACTCACAGACTTACAGAATAAACTTATGGCCGCCAGGTGAAAGGGACAGTTAGGGAGTCTGGGATGGACATGTACACACTGCTATATTTAAAATGGATAAGCAACAAGGAACTACTAGTTCCCATAGGGAACTCTGCTGATACTATGTGGCTGCCTGGATGGGAGGGGAATTTCAGGGAGAATGGATACATGTATTTGTACAGCTGAGCTCCTTAGCTGTTCATCTACAACTATCATATTGTTAATTGGCTATACTCCAATACAAAATAAAAAGTTTTTTTTAAAAACTGGGCAAAAAAATGCTAGAATAACAACAAAAAAGTTGCTGAAATAAGAAATTGTCACATTCAGTGTTTCAAGGAATCAGTGAAATAAGAATTGAAAGGGAATCATACTATTTGAAGAGTAAGGAATTCTAGCAACATGGTGAACTCAGCTAATGTAGTCAAGCCCCTCATACATTAGAAATAAGTTAGAGATGACGGAAAATCAAAAATATTTTTAATACAAAGCTGAGCTCAAAAGAAGAAAAGGGAAAAGAAATCCAAAATACCAAAAAGATTGACTTCAAATTCTTTATGGGATGTAGAAATTAATATTGCACTGGGAGTTTGAGTGTTCAAACCCATATTGGCTCTGGGGTTGAAACCTGGGTTTTTAATATCCGTGCAGTCCAAGAGACAAGAGTTTTAAGCAGGAAGAGCCTCAAAGTGCTGCCTTAAAAGCTGTATGAGCTTCCCTGGAGCCACAGTGGTACAAAATCTGCCTGCTAGTGCAGGAGACACTGATTTGATTCCTGGGTTGGGAAGATCCCCTTGAGAAGGAAATGGCAACCCACTCCAGTATTCTTGCCTGGGAAATCCCATGGACAAGGAAGCCTGCAGGGCTACAGTCCATGGAGTTGCAAAGAGTCAGACATGATCTAGTGACTAGATCTAACAAACAGAAAGGCTGTATGGGATGGGAAAGCAATTAAGGAAGTTTGTTCCTTAGATCAATGAAGGAAAGATAAATTGTCAGCCCTGAGAATATCTGGACATATACTTCCTGCATGGGTGAGAATTAAAAAAAAAAAAGTGATCCAGAAATATTAGGATCTCCCAGTCAGACACTTACAACCCCAACAGTTAAAACAACTTTTAAAGGAGAGCCGACAATGAAAAAGTGCACATTTTATATTGAAGCACATCATTAGAATGGAGAGTCTATAGGTCAGTCATCAACTGAATTATCACTCTAAGAAACAGGACAAATAAAATCATTGGAAACAGATTACCAAGAAAACTTATTAAAAATGCCTAAAGAGGTTAAAAGAAAGGAAAAAAGGGAAGGGCAGGTAAGTATGAAACAATTAAATAGAATCAAATAAAATATCTAAAAAGGAAATAGATATAGTCATTAAATTTTTATAACAATGTTAATAGCTTTACTAGGTATAATTTACATATTAGGAAATTCATCCACTGTAAGGACACAGTGCAATAATTTTTACAACCATTACTGCAATTTTCTTTTAGATCATGCTCATTACCTCAAATAGTCTTCGAATTTTAAAACTGACAGGAAGTTAAATGAAACTCCAGAAAAAAAACACAATGTATATAAGCGGTCATAGGCAAAGGAATGTTGCCTGTGGTCAAGGGTTGGGAGGATTGAATGAGGTAAGAATAGAAGAATCTTCCAGAATGATGAAATGTTCTATATCTTGGTCGCAGTGGAAGTTATGACATATATAAGATGGCATATATAAGCTCATGGAAATGTACACTTAACTAAGAAGCTGTTTTAGCTTTTTCAGGATGCTGTAACAAAATACCACCGATCAGGGGGCTGATAAACATCAGAAACTTGTTTCTCACAGTTCTGAAGACTGGAAATCCAAGATGGGGGTGCCAGCATGGCTAGGTGAGGGTAATTTGGGGGACTGCAGAATTCTTGCTGTGTGTGTACCTGGCTGAAGGGGCTGGAGAGCTCTCTGAGGTCTCCTTTATAAAGACTGATTCCATCAGAAGGCTTCCAATCTCATGAACTAATTAACCACCTTTCAAAGGTCCCACCTTTACCTACCCTTAGATTAGGGACTAGATTTCAATATTATGAATGCAGTCTACATAGCAAGGGTTTTCCAGAATAAAAGATAAAGAAATGTTCTCAGCTTAAAGAAATGCTTGTGTGTATGCTCAGTCGCTAAGTTGTGTCCAGCTCTTTGTGACCCCATGGACTGTAGCCTACCAGACTCCTCTGTCCATGGGATTCTCCAGGCAAGAATACTGGAGTGGGTTGCCATTTCCTTCTCCAGGGGATCTTCCTCACCCAGGGATTGAACCCAGGTCTCCTGTATTGGCAGGCAGATTCTTTACCACTGAACCAGCTGATAAAGAAATGAAATGAGCACTGAAATGGATAAAGAGAAACAAATCCACAGTGGTGGCATGATGAAAGGGCAGAACACCAAATATCAAGACTTAAAAGCAAGATTAAAAGAAGAAAGATTACCTTGAAAGGAGTTACAACTTGATTGATAGTGAGCTTGTCTTCAGCAACAATAGGAACCAGAAGAAATAAAATACTATCTTCAAAATAATAAATAGTATCTGTCAACCTAGATTTCTACATTTAGCTAAACCATCAATCAGGAGCAAGGAACAGAAAGGCATTTTCAGATGAAAACAGAAAGGCTCTGATGCTGGGAAAGATTGAAGGCAGGAGGAGAAGCGGACAACAGAGGATGAGGTCATTGGATGGCATCACCAACTCAACAGACAGGAGTTTATTCTCCATAAACTGAAGAATGCCCTTTGGAAATTGGAGCCTTTGCATAGCTAAAGGGAATTGATGACTTTTCCCAGGGCTGATTCAATAGAGGTGATGGTTGGAAATGTATAGCAATGGTTCCAAAGTGAGCAGGAGAAAGAACGTCAGGAGAATTCAGAAAACTAAGGCTTGTGCCTTTTCTCTGTCTTTAGTAGTACACTGGGTAAATATGTTATTGAGGGAGAGAAGCGTGTCCCTGTGGACTAGGCAGTGAAGATCAGGATACTTGTGATCTAATTAACACAAGAGAAAGAATTATTGAAGAAATGTTGATTGTCCAGCTGAGAATAGAAGCCATATAGTCACTACCATGAATCCATAACAAATTATTTGCGGAGAAATATATTGCTCCTTTGGTTTGACAGAGAGTAAAATTTTAGAAAGATGTTAATAGCTGCTTGGGGATAGCATTTTTAACTCCATCTTTTAAGAGATCATTTAAAATGATCATCCATCATGGCAAGCAAGATTTTCAACAGGTATATGTGTCAGAATGAAGGAGATAAGGAAAAGGGCAAAAGGGAGTTGTCAGATATATTCATTTTCTTGCCATTCCATAAAGGGTGTTTCTTCTCAAAACACTTGAATATATTCTCGGTAGAAGAATTTTAAAGAAATATCTCTTAATATATAGAAATGTGAGATTTTGTTGTGTAAGAGGACAGTGTTTTAGGGACAGCAGTGAGCATAAATTTTAAAACAAAATGTTTGCTATCTAACATGAAAAGTTTTTAACATAAAACCAGGATTTTAACATAAAAATGCTGAATGTGCATTTTTCAAAGTCTACACTTGTGGTCTTTTCTATCTCTTGGCAGGACCATACTCATACTCTTTCTTACAGCAACTGACATTTCTTTTATTAAAATTAATTTTATTGGAGTATTTGTTGTTATTGTCCAGTTGCTCAGTTGCATCCAACTCTTTGCACCCCCATGGATTGCAGCACGCCAGACTTCCCTGTCCTTCATCACCTCCTGGAGCTTGCTCAAACTCCTGTCCATTGAGTCAGTGATGCCATCCAATCACCTCATCCTCTGTTGTCCCCTTCTCCTCCTGCCTTCAATCTTTCCCAGCATCAGAGCCTTTTCTAATTAGTCAACTCTTTGCATCAGGTGGCCAAAGTATTGGAGTTTCAGCTTCAGCATCAGTCCTTCTAATGAATATTCAGGACTGATTTCCTTTATGACTGATTTGATCTCCTTGTAGTCCAAGGGACTCTCAAGAGTCTTCTCCAAAACCATAGCTCAAAAGCATTAATTCTTCAGCGCTCAGCTTTCTTTATGGTCCAACTCTCACAACCATACATGACTACTGGAAAAACCATAGCTTTGACTAGATGGATCTTGGTCAGCAAAGTAATGTCTCTGCTTTTTAATATGCTGTCTAGGTTGGTCATAGCTTTTCCTCCTGGGAGCAAGTATCTTTTAATTTCATCACTGCAGTCACCATCTGCAGTGATTTTGGAGCCCAAGAAAGTGAAGTCTGTCACTTACAATTATACAGTGGAAGTGATAAATTCAAGGGATTAGGTCTGGTAGAGTGCCTGAAAAACTATGGATGGAGGTTCGTATCATTGTACAGGAGGAAGTGATCAAAACTATCCCCAAGAAAAAGAAATGCAAAAAAGCAAAATGGTTGTCTGAGGAGACCTTACAAATAGTTTAGAAAAGAAGAGATGCAAAAGGCCAAGGAGAAAAGATATATATCCACCTGAAAGTAGAGTTCCAAAGAATAGCAAGGAGAGATAAGAAAGCCTTCCTAAGTGGTCAATGCAAAGTAATAGAGGAAAACAATAGAATGGGAAAGACTAGAGCTCTCTTCAAGAAATTAGAGACAGCAAGGGAACATTTCATGCAAACATGGGCACAATAAAGGACAGAAATGGTCTGGGCCTAAAAGAAGCAGACGATATTAAAAAGAAGGAGCAAGAGTACACAGAAGATCTATACAAAAAAGATCTTCATGACCCAGATGACCACAATAGCGTGACCACTCACCTAGAGCCAGATATCCTCGAGTCCAGCATCAAGTGGGCTTTAGGAAGGATCACTACAAACAAAGCTAGTGGAGGTGATGGAATTCCAGCTTAGCTATTTCAAATCCTGAAAGATGATGCTGTGAAAGTGCTGCACTCAATATGCCAGCAAATTTGGAGAACTCAGCAGTGGCCACAGGACTGGAAAAGGTCAGTTATTGGAGTATAGTTGCTTTATAATATTGTGTTAGTTTCTGTTGTATAGCAAAGTGAATCAGCTATACACACACACAAACACACACACATGTATACACATACACTCTTTTTTTGGATTTCCTTACCATTTAGGTCACCTTAGAGTAATGAGTAGAGTTCCTTGTGTTATATCCTAGGTTCTCATTAGTTATCTATTTTATACATAGTATCAACAGTATACATACATCATTCTCAGTCTCTCAATTGCAACTGACAGTTTTTGACACCAAGACATACAAACTAGTTAAAGGATCTCACCAGCTTCCAGGGTCCTTATTCTGAACCACTCTTCATAAAATAGGAAATTTGGGGTGTCTGACTCTTGCAGGGCCCCTGAGCTGACTTTGCCCATTAGTGAGAAAGGGGTGGCCCTCACCCTCACTGTATAGTTAAGAGTCGGCAGGATAAGCTGGTTTCAGCAAATGTAAGAACATGCTCTTCTGCTTTTTGACTCTCTCTCAAACAGAGGTTGTGGGTTCACAGCAAACTCCAACTGTCATTTCATTTTGTTTTATTTGGAATGCAAAAGTAAAAATTTCTCCTTCACTTCTTTTCAGAGGAAGCGTGTGGGTTTCCTAAACAAGAGAGTGGTCAACCAAGGAATTAGTGGATCTGTTCATTTTACCTCAATGTAAACAGTCTATCTTTAGAAAACTATTCACTGGGTGTAGTCTGTGTTGTTTAAAATTACTAACTGTATAACACAGGAAACTCTACTCAATACTCTCTAATGACCTACAAGGGTTAAGAATCTAAAAAAGATTGGCTATATGTATTTGTATACCTGGTTTCACTGCAGATGGTGATTGCAGCCATGAAATTAAAAGACACTTACTCCTTGGAAGGAAAGTTATGACCAACATCGACAGCATATTAAAAAGCAGAGACATTACTTTGCCAACAAAGGTCCATCTAGTCAAGGCTATGGTTTTTCCAGTGGTCATGTATGGATATGAGAGTTGGACTGTGAAGAAAGCTGAGTGCCAAAGAATTGATGCTTTTGAACTGTGGTGTTGGAGAAGACTTTTGAGAGTCCCTTGGACTGCAAGGGGATCCAACCAGTTCATCCTAAAGGTGATCTGTCCTGGGTGTTCATTGGAAGGACTGATGCTGATGCTGAAACTCCAATACTTTGGCCACCTGATGTGAAGAGTTAACTTATTGGAAAAGACTCGGATGCTGGGAGGGATCGGGGGCGGGAGGAGAAGGGGACGACAGAGAATTAGACGGCTGGATGGCATCACCGACTCGATGGACATGAGTTTGAGTGAACTCTGGGAGTTGATGATGGACAGAGAGGCCTGGTGTGCTGCGGTTCATGGGGTTGCAAAGAGTCGGACACAACTGAGCCACTGAACTGAACTGATACTTGGTTTACTTTGTTGTATAGCAGAAACTAACACAACATTGTAAATCAACTATAATAAAAGCAGAATACTAATCATAATATATTACTCTTTTATGATCCCTTAAAAAGTAAAAGTATCACAGTCATGCACATGAGCACTGTCCCACTCCAGAGCTATTGCCCCCAGGGTTCTCCACAGAGGGTTAAAGGAAACCACATGGAGGAATGAAACAGCAGCTGACATGGACCTTTAGTAACTTCTGAAAGTGACCAAGTATTTGCTTATCTGAGCAATATACAACATATTAAAAGGTGTGATTTCTTTTCAAAAGTTTGGAGAGGGAAGTGGTTGCAAAGTTAAGACATATACTAGACAAAAAACTTGGTTGGATTTAAGAATCAATTGATCTGAACACTTAGATTTTATTAGTTTGTAAAGAAACCACAGATCTTATACTACTCATGTTTTATTTGGAAATACCTGTCATTCATTTGAAGGGTTGTTCTGTTGTGCCTGGCCATATTGTGGTTACAGACATAGGTGTTGAGAAATAAGAAATGGAACTGGGTAGAGAGCTACAGTCAAAGAATAGGGATATCATTTAGGAATAAGGCAGGGATATCTATTCCACAAACAAGATCCAGAAGCATGAAACCTGGTATAAACTGGAATAAAAACTCAAATTGAAATGTAAATCCCAGCAAAGACTATGTCAAAAAGATGTCAGGACAATACAACGGTTGCTATATAGTAAAGCTCGTTTTGAAGGAGAGTAACGAGTTAAGTGAGTCGCTCAAGTAGCCAGAGTCAGAATCCAAAATCTCAAGCCTAGCTGACACAGTTGGGCTTTCTGGTCTCCCTCCCTTCCTCCATGTGCCGGACATCACAAAGCCAGACATAGACGAAGGTACCCAGTCAGTGGTCTGAGTAGGGAGAGGCCCCTGGGAGCCAAGTGCTGGATGAGAGCTTATTCTGTCCTTCTCCAGACAGCATTAGGCTGTGTCGAACATTCTGGGAGAGAAACCCACAAGGATACATCTACACCACCATGCCAATGTAAATTTAGCCTCTTTAATCAACTCAGCACCTACACAGCTGGAACTCAGCTCTTTATTCTCACAGAAAGTCAAATATTGCAACTCAGACTCATCCATAAGTGTTGGCATTCACCCCTGGACCTCTCTTGCATTACTCATAGTATTCAATTAAATTCTGTTGAGCTGTTAATAGGTTTTATTCTTGTGTCTCTGAATGTACTAAGTCAATTTTGATTTAATAGTTGTTTTCATTCCACAGCCACTGTAAATTTCCAGCAAGTACATTTTATTGTCAGAGAAGGCCCTCTGCCACTAATTTAAGACTTTCTGCTCTTTTGCTTCGATTTTTAGTAACTTTAATTCAAAAAACGGATTAGGCAATCTGTTTTTGCAGAAAATGCTATACTACTCCACAAACATTTTTTCTCTTTATGATTACTATAGCTGAGATTTGTCTGTATCTTAGAATTAGAAAGGAATTTAGAAACCATCCATCTTTGTCTGCACTTCACAAGAAAAGAAATGGAGTTTGAAAACAGGTAAAGAATGTAGCCAAGGTCACACTATAGTAGCCAGAACAAACATCTAGGGCTTGTACCTACAGACTAGTGCCCCAACCTGCCATTCCCCTTATGCTGCCAAAGATCAAACTGATTACATTAGAGAAGCTGCCAAAACTGTATTAAGGCACTTAGAGTTTTCAGCCACACTCAGAATACACTCAAAAAAAATTTTTTTTTAATTAGGGGAAAGGCATGACAAATATGACAATTCATTACCATATAGTGTAAAATAAACTCAATTCTAGTCTGATCAATCAGATCCATTAGCAAAAACTGTTCATGACATGAAAATGTGAGAAATTCTGAAAGGCCTTCTCTGACCCAGGCTCTCTGCTCTAGAGGCAGTGGACGTGGTTGATCCCTTCTACAGGATGAGAAATGAATACATGGAATACGTGAGGCAGTATACTACTCAGTGGACATTCAAAGCTATTTTCTATTTATGACAGTGCTGCAAAATATCTGCCATTTCTACCTCACAGATGGGGCAGATGAGTCTTTGGCTCTGTGACAGGTGGAGTCACCGAGAAGCTGAGAGAAGAGAAGCTCCCTGTAGAGTTAGGAGCACTGGGGGGAGGCTGGGAGAGCTTCCTCTGAGATTACCAGTTGGCTGCTCTTGGCTAACTCACTCTACTCTCGTGTCTTCCTTTCACGTGCGGTAAAACAAGGGTGTTGGCTGAAATGAATTTTATGCTTCATTCCAAAGGTAACACACCAGAATCTAAGTCTCTTGATGCCTAATTTCTGTAACCACATAATGCTGAGTATCATCAATATAAAATGAGAGGTGCTATATTCAAAATAGGGCTTCCCTGGTGGCTCAGCAGTAAAGAATCCGCCTGCCAATGCAGGAAATGTGGGTTCGATCCCTGGGTTGGAAAGATCTCCTGGAGAAAGAAATGGCAACTCACTCTAGTGTTCTTGCCTGAAGAATTCCATAGACAGAGGAGCCTGGAGGGCTACAGTCCATGGGTTTGCAAAAGCTGGACATGACCGAGCATCTAGGCAACAAAACAACAAGCAATATTTAAAATATATAACCAACAAAGACTTACTGTAAAGAAAAAATTTAATTAAAAAAATAAGAAGCCTCTTCTTCAATAAATCTAAAGGTTTTGAATGCGGACCAAACAGTGAAGAAAAGAAGGAAACAAACACTTTGCTAAATTTGAAGATTCTGCAGGATGCCAACTCTTGCCCTGGAGAATTAAGACAATGTTATCTCGATTTTTTTTTTAGATATTTTTAGATGTTTTTATCTAAATGTTTTTAGATATCATTAGCAGTCACAACTAGAATGAGAGCAGTCATAGGCACAATATAACAATATATGTATATTGTTACAGTGCTACTCTTGAAATTTTTTCCCCAATCCTTGCTAAAGGTACTATCTTCCTTAAATTAGTTATGCTAATTCGTTTCTTAAAATGGAATCACTGCACGTCTATCTTAACTACCAAATAAGCAGTGAACATTAGCTGTGTTCACTGCTTATTTGATAAGTAGGTAAAACTGCATCTGGATATGGTTCTCAGAGCTTTCACTGGGGGTCCTGGGGGTAAGAAGGCAACTAACCAGCCATTAATGTGAAGAGGTACTCTGCACCTATCACTTTTAATTGGACCAATTTCCAAGGCTTCCACTTGCCTCCTCCTTCTCACTGCCAAGCTCCGGTCAAGGAGTGTTGGCTGGATTTGGTGTGGGAAATAAAGGGAGACGGTCCAAGCCCAAAACAATTCATTTCTTTTCTCATTTTTTCCCATTGTTAGTATCAACAAGCCATGAAGAGGCACAGATTTTTATTTATATCCCTTTACGGTCAACATGCTTTCATTTATTTATGTTCTATTTTTTAGAAAAACAGAACACAGAGAGAATGTGAGCATGTGTGAGTGTATATTCTGCATTTCTTATCAAAATCTTGTTTCCTAATGGCAGAGTTTAAAAATCCAAATAGAAAAATCAAAGGAGTTTAAATTCAGTATGTATTCTAATGTCCTATACAAAGACTTCCAATAAATACTGTTTGAGGAAATATATAGTCATAGTGTACAATATTATGCCCTGAAAAGCTTACCTCGTTAACTTTTAAGGAAGTTGATAAAAATGGGAGGAAAAATGGACATCTTTTAATTTGAAAAACAGCAATACCTTTTATTTTTTTGTCCCGGTCTCATGTGTTGATATAAATAGACAAAGAGTAACTGGGTTAGGGGTTAGGAGGTCAAGTGTGAGAAACAGGAAGGTAAGAGAAGTTGACTTGTTCACATGAGGAATGAGGATGACAGTTCATGAAGGAAGGACACTCAGAAGACATCTATCTCAGGGAAGCACAGAGCAATAAAGCAGGTTGCCAGTGAGCCTGGGCAGACAGCGGGGTGCACGGGTGCACAGCTGACAGATATCTAAACTTGGCTTCATTTCAACAACATTTGGGTAATTCCATGTTAGATAAGTTTGGTCAGTGTTTGTTTCTCATTTTTAAATATTAGAGAAATTTGGTCTGAATATAATTTCACTCAATTGACATACCAGTCTCCCCTCTTTGATTATTATTTGAAATTTCTGTTCCAAGAAATTGAACTCAGCAAAATTTGTCACGGATGTGAATAGTCTTTGAAAAATTAATTTCTTTTTTTAAAAAAATATTTTCTATTTTTATTTCTTTGGTCGCACTAAGTCTTAGTTGTACCATGTGGGATCTAGTTCTTTGACCAGGAATCAAACCCAGGCCCCCTGCATTGGGAGCATGGAGTTCTTAGCCACTGGACCACTAAGGAAGTCCCAAAAAACTTCATTTCTAACATCCATGAGTGAGATAAGCAGCTTTCTTTTTCTTTCCATTCATGACACTTAATTTTTTATATAACTTTTAAAGGTTACAGTGCATTTACAGTTATTACAAAACATTAGTTTTATTCCCATCATTATGGTCTTTCTTATACCCAATAGCTTGTACCTCTTAATCTTTTACTCCTATGTTGTTCCTCCTTCCTTCTTCCCACTGATAACCACTAGTTTGTTTGTTCCCTACATCTGTGAGACTGCTCCTTTTTTTGTTATATTCCCTAGCTAGCTATATTTCTTACATTCCACATATAAGTGATACCATACAATATTTGTCTTTGTCTGACTTATTTCGCAACGTCCAGTCCATCCAAGGTGCTGCAAATAGCAAAATTTTGTTCTTTTTGACGGTTGAGTAATATTACATTGTATGTACAACCACACGTTTTTTTAACCGTTCATCTGCTAATGGATACTTAGGGTGCTTTCAAATCCTGGCAATTTTAAATAAAGCTGCTATAACATAAGCAGCTTGAAAACAGATTTTCAAAGAGGTTTTATGAACAACAGACTGGTTCCAAATTGGGAAAGGAGTACATCAAGGCTGTATATTGTCATCCTGCGTATTTAACTTATATGTGGAATACATCACGAGAAATGCAAGCATAAGCTGGAATCAAGATTGCTGGGAGAAGTATCAATAACTTCATATATGCAGATGACACCACCCTTATGGTAGAGAGTGAAGCACTAAAGAGCCTCTTGATGAAAGTAAAAGAGGAGAGTGAAAAAGTTGGCTTAAAACTCAACATTCAGAAAACTAAGACCATGGCATCCGCCCCCATCACTTCATGGCAAATAGATGGGGAAACAATGGAAACAGTGAGAGACTTTATTTTGGGGGGCTCCAAAATCATTGCAGATGGTGACTACAGCCACGAAATTAAAAGATGCTTGCTCCATGGAAGTTATGACCAACCCAGACAGCATATTAAAAAGCACAGACATTACTTTACCAACAAAGGTCTGTCTAGTCAAAGCTATGGTTTTTCCAGTAGTCATGTATGGATGTGAGAGTTGGGCTATAAAGAAAGCTAAGTGCTGAGGAATTGATGCTTTTGAACTGTGGTGTTGGAGAAGACTCTTGAGAAGCCCTTGGACTGCAAGGAGATCCAACCAGTCCATCCTAAAGGAAATCAGCCCTGAATATTCATTGGAAGGACTGATGCTGAAGCTGAAACTCCAATACTCTGGCCACCTGATGCAAAGAGTTGACTAGAAAAGAGCTCTGATGCTGGGAAAGATTGAAGGCAGGAGGAGAAGGGGACAACAGAGGATGAAATGGTTGGATGGCATTACCAACGTGATGGACATGAGTTTCAGTAGGCTGTGAGAGCTGGTGATGGACAGGGAAGCCTGGCGTGCTGTATTCTGTGGGGTTGCAAAGAGTCGGACATGACTGAGCAACTGAACTGAACTGAACTCAATACAGACCATCTTTATTATTCTGAGTAGCATGAGTTAGAAACTCAGATCTCATCTCTGCAATGTAAAACACAGCCCTGAATGTTTTCAGACTGAGAATTCTCAACACCTTTCCAGCCAAATGAGATTAACAAAAGGACTGTTCAGTAAAGAATTCATCAGCAATGTGGGAGCCACAGGAGACATGGGTTCTATCCCTGGCTTTGGAAGATCACCTTGGGGAGGGCATGGAAACCCAAGAATTCTTGCTTGGAGAATCCCCATGGACAGAGGAGCCTGGCAGGCTATAGGCTACAGAGTTGGACATGATGAAGTGATTTAGCATGTACACAGGCAAAGAACCAATCTTACTGATGGTAAACAAGCAAGTCTTTCAGAGACAAAGAGGAGAACAGTATAGTATAAAGGGATACAGTATCTGTTGGCCCTTTCTGCTGTACAATCTACCAGCACAGCAACCCTTGAGACTGATTTTGAAGTTAAATGTAATAGTCATTTACACCCGTCCTCTCTGGAATCCTCTACTGCATAGGAGAGATTACAAAGACAGCAAAGGGAGAGAGGAAAAAAATAACAGCCAATACCATTTTTCTAGATTCTGTATATCTATGTTAGAATATGGTACTGAAGAATTTACTTATAGGGCAACAATGGAGAAACAGATATAGAGAATAGACTTATGGACCTGGGGAGAGAGGAGGAGAGGGTAAGATGTATGGAAAGAGTAACATGGAAACTTACGTTATCATATGTAAAATAGATGGCCAAAGGGAATTTGCTGTATGGCTCAGGAAACTCAAACAGGGGCTCTGTATCAACCTAGAGGGTAGGATAGGGAGGAAGATGGGAGGGAGTTTCAAAAGGGAAGGGACATATGCATTTCTATGGCTGATTCATGTTGAGGTTTGACAAAAAAACAGCAAAATTCAGTAAAGCAATTATCCTTTAATAAAAACTAATTAAAAAAAATAACAGCCAAGAATATACCGAATGCCAGGAGCTGTAATAACCTAAAGAAAATCCAAATGTTTTTACTCTCTTAGGAGTTCCAGCACGGATTTTATATGAAAGTTTGAGTGTCAAACTATGTGATAGATAGCCATACATGCAAATAGTTTATGTTTGGGTTTACAGCCACTGGGGCTACTGAAGTTCTCTATAGATACATGCTGCCTTTCAGTAACACATTTGTGCTCCCATGGAATTCTCCAGGCAAGAATTCTGAAGTGGGTTGCCATTCCCTTCTCCAGGGGGTCTTCCCGACACAGGGATAGAACCCCAGTCTCCTGCATTGCAGGCAGATTCTTTACTGTCTGAGCCACAAGGGAAACCCTCTTGTATTCCCAAGCTCCATTCAATTAAAAGTACGTTGCTCACATCTCAAGGAGCAACACAGATGTTTCAGCGCTTTGCTGCTTCCATTTTTCACTCTGTTCCAAGAACATCCTTTTTAAGAAGGATCCCCTACATTTTAATGAGGTAGACAAACTGTTCCTACATTAGTTATTCTACTGCACATTTCTATGCTAAGGCTTTGGGGATGTATAGTTCACACCAATCATTTTTATTTCTTTTTATTGATAACATCCTCTTTTCTAAGAATTGAAAGGAGACTGGGGATTTTAGTGATTCACTATATCCGGCAGTGAACATTCTGTGGATGGGTTCCAATGTGGCTCTGAGCCAGTTTGATTATTCAGTGTCCCAGGACAGAGCATAGATTTTGGAATTTGTTGTCCTTGTTTGGTTGTTTTAGGGAGGGGGGAACTTTACCTTGATTTTTTGTTTTAACCTCTATTTGAAATATAGATAGGTAAAGTCGCTCAGTCGTGTCCGACTCTTTGCGACCCCATGGGCTGTAGCCTACCAGGCTCCTCTGTCCATGGGATTTTCCAGGCAATAGTACTGGAGTGGATTGCCATTTCCTTCTCCAGGGGATCTTCTGACCCAGGGATCGAACCTGGGTCTCCCACATTGTAGACAGATGCTAGAGGATAGGAAAACTTACAATCCTTATTGTTGTTGTTCAGTCTCTCAGTCGTGTCCAACTCTGCGACCCTACGGACTGCGGCATGCCAGGCTTCCCTGTCCTTCACCATTTCCCTGGGCTTGCTCAAACCCATGTCCACTGAGTCGACGATGCCATCCATCCATCTCGTCCTCTGTTGTCCCCTTCTCCTCCTGCCTTCTGTCTTTCCCAGCAGCAGAGTCTTTTCCAATGAATCTTGTTATGGGTTATTAATAAAAATTCCCTCTGATTTTAACTCCAATCCAGTGCTACTCATCCCTTTGAGATCATACACCACATAAATAATAATAATCATAACCAGGAACTCTGTAAACACTTTATATTTAATTCTTATGTCATCTTTACAAATAACCTGATAAGGCAGGTGTGTTTCCCCATCTGATGCACTTTCTTTGGTTCACTGCTGTATCCCCAGTACCTTGTACAGGACTTGCCTGGTATTGTTTTATGACTCAATGAATGGTGAAACGGAGGTATGGAGAGTATAGTTTTCCCAAAGATTGTACACCTAGTAAGTCCAGATAGGAATTCAAGTCCAGCTTTGTCTGGACCATCAGAGGGGCAGAGCTCACTAGCCACTAAGATTCCAAACCTATAGAGCCTGAGGCAGAACAGCCTCAAGTGAATGGGATCAAGTAACAAGATGCTTCGCTATACCTCTCCTAGCCATTCCAGAGTATCCAGAATACTCCAAGGTGGTATTTTCTTTCCTTTTTTTTTTTTTAATTAAACTTTCTCATGCTGCAATTGAGGCACTATTTCTTTTGTTCCATTTGTAGTAGAAATGTAGCAAGTCCATCTTCCAGTAGGGTCTTCTCATGGTAGATCTGGGCACCAGAATAACTGTACTTAAATTTTACAAATTCTGTCATTGCTCTACAGGAATTTGCTTCCTAAAGAAATTTTATAGTGAATGATTCCTGCACCTTAGAATCACATGAAGAGTTTTTTCATAAACTTGATACCTAAGTCATATCCCAGACCAATGAAGTCAGAAGCTCTGAGGATGGGTCCCTGATGATTGTAATTCAGGGCCAAGCTGGAGAGCAAGCAAGCTTACTTGCTCCATGTTAGAACAAGCAAGCCACTGCTGTCTCTTCTCAGATGAGTGCTGTCTTTCCTTCAATCACCTCTCCCCTCAAATAATTCTTTGTTTCTTTAACGTTTTCTCCTGACTGGTAATTTCTCACTTCAATTATTTTACTACCTTTTTGTAGTTCACTGCTAAATTCTTAATACATACAAAAGAATGAAGAGCAGAGCTGTGAGGGTTAGACATGCTCCACATGTTACCAATAGCACTCTACACATATTTCATATACGTGTGTGTGTGTGTGTGTGTATGTATATTTGAAGGAGAGCATGGCAACCCACTCTAGTATTCTTGCCTGGAGAATCCCATGGACAGAGGAGCCTGGCAGCCTACAGTCCCTGAACAGACATGACTGAAGCGACTCAGCACACACACTTGCGTGTGTGTGTGTGTTTGTATGTGTATATACACATGAATATGCATAAATGAAATTATGTTTTTAACTAAATTATCCACCTCACAGAAAAAGGACTGAATAAGACAGATTTCCGTGTAACAGTCATTTAAGGTAGACTTTCCTACTCTGAGTTCATGGAAAATAGTCCTTCCATCAGAGGGGCAGAGCTCACTAGCCACTTAGATTTCAAACCTATATATTCAGAGTTCCCTGGTGGTCTAGTGGTTAGGATCCTAGGCTTTTACTGACAGGACCTGGGTTCCTGGATTAAATCCCTGGTTGGGGAGATCCCACAAGATGTACCTCATCACCAAAAAGAAAAGAAAAAGTTACTCAAGCCTATATGTTCAGTATTAGAAAAAGTGGACAGTGACTTCTGGTTCTAAAGAGCTATTTATACTCTCTTTACTAATTCAATGCCATACTAGAGTATATTTTAAATGGTTGATCTTATTTTACTTCTAGCCTTATCTTGGATTTTTCAGACTTGCTCAGAAAGCTGAGTGCCAAAGAATTGATGCTTTTGAACTGTGGTGTTGGAGAAGACTCTTGAGTGTCCCTTAGATTGCAAGGAGATCCCACCAGTCCATCCTAAAGGAGATCAGCCCTGGGTGTTCATTGGTAGGTCTGATGCTGAAGCTGAAACTCCAATATTTTGGCCACCTGATGTGAAGAGCTGACTCATTTGAAAAGACCCTGATGCTGGGAAAGATTGAAGGCAGGAGGAGAAGGGGATGACAGAGGATGAGATGGCTGGATGGCATCACTGACTCAATGGACATGGGTTTGGGTGGACTCTGGGAGTTGGTGATGGATAGGGAGGCCTGGCGTGCTACGGTTCATGGGGTTGCAAAGAGCCAGACACGACTAAGTGAATGAACTGAACTGAACTGAATATTGAAGAGCTTACAATGTAGTAAAGAATTATCAGCTCAAACATTTGAGAAAACAAGAATTCACAGAACGCATTAAGCAGGGCACTCAAAGCCTGTTTTGGCCCAGAAGCCCTTTATCCATCCAGGATAAAATAAACTAATCAACTGAGCTATCATCTTGATGAACTTGTAGAGCAAGAAGACAGGAACTTAGCTAAGGAATTGGCTTAAAGCTCAACATCAGAAAACGAAGATCATGGCATCTGGTCCCTTCACTTCATGGGAAATAGACGGGGAAACAGTGGAAACAGTGTCAGACTTTATTTTGGGGGGCTCCAAAATCACTGCAGATGGTGACTGCAGCCATGAAATTAAAAGACGCTTACTCCTTGGAAGAAAAGTTATGACCAACCTAGATAGCATATTCAAAAGCAGAGACATTACTTTGCCAACAAAGGTCCATATAGTCAGGGCTATGGTTTTTCCTGTGATCATGTATGGATGTGGGAGTTGGACTGTGAAGAAGGCTGAGCGCCGAAGAATTGATGCGTTTGAACTGTGGTGTTGAAGAAGACTCTTGAGAGTCCCTTGGACTGCAAGGAGATCCAACCAGTCCATTCTGAAGGAGATCAACCCTGGGATTTCTTTGAAAGGAATGATACTGAAGCTGAAACTCCAGTACTTTGGCCACCTCATGCGAAGAGTTGACTCATTGGAAAAGACCCTGATGCTGGGAGGGATTGGGGGTGGCAGGAGAAAGGGATGACCGAGGATGAGATGGCTGGATGGCATCACGGACTCGATGGACATGAGTCTGAGTGAACTCCGGGAGTTGGTGATGAACAGGGAGGCCTGGTGTGCTGCGATTCATGGGGTCGCAAAGATTTGGACACAACTGAGCGACTGAACTGAACTGAACTGAACTGAACTGAATAAGAGGTTTCCCACCTCAAAGTCCATACCCCAAGGACTATACATATTCTTAGAGCAAGGTGGAACCTTCAAGTGGCTATACCTTCAAAGTGGATCCCCTAGTGGCTATATCTAGCTTCTCCCACAAACCCTGGGCCATCTACAATGCTGGAGATATGGGTTTGATCCCTGGGTTGGGAAGATCCCCTGGAGAAGGAAATTACAAACCACTCCAGTATTCTTGCCTGGAAAGTTCCATGTACCGGGGAACCTAGCAGGCCACAGTCCATGGGGTTGCAAAGAGTCAAACATGACTGAATGACTAACACACCTTTTTTCAGGTTAAGAAAACTATCCTAAGAAAAAGGCAAGAGAGAGGAAAGATATTATGAGGTATAAATTCTAAGGTATAAAATAAATAAGATACAGGATGTAATATACAGCACAAGGAATATAACCAACATTTTATAATAACTTTAAATAGAACATAAGCTATAAAAATACTGAATCACTATGTTGTACATTTGAAACTAATATAACATTGCAAATCAAATATACTTCAATTTAAAAAGAGAAAACTACCCTGAAATATTATAATCATGACTGGTGTATCTCCAACCTACTTTTTTAAAATCATCAGTGTGTTCCAAAAAATTGTGAGCTATAAATTTAAGCAGTATTGAACTAACAGTGCTCCTAAAAATTGAAAGGAACAAATGCAAATCATTTCTAGAGGAAAGCGTATATATCCTAAGCCTCAGGAAATCCTCATAAATATAATAATTTTTTTTCAATCAGCAGCATACAATTAAAGATAACTAAGCGACTTAGCATGCATGCACAAGCATATAAGGACATAAATTAGATGAGCAATAAATAACAAGAAGAACAAGCAATAAATAACAGAAATAATAGAAGAAAAGGGAGATTGCAAGCATCTCCATCAGATAACTTATAAAAAGTGATGTTCACTATTCAAAAGAGAAACTTGAAGCTACATGCATGAAATGTGTAGTCACTTCAGTTGTGTCCGACTCTCTGTGACCCTATAGACTGTCACCTGCCAGGCTCCTCTGTCCATGGGGATTTTCCAGGCAAGAATACTGGAGTGGGTAGCCATTCCCTTCTCCAGGGGATCTTCCCAACCCAGGGATAGAACTCGGGTCTCCTGCACTGCAAGCAGTTTCTTTACCATCTGAGAAAGAAGCTGATTGGTATTCAAAGGTCATCCTCACCCACTTGGTTACAAAAATCCTCCTCTGCTGAGTTCATGCTTTGGTGAACACTCACACTGGATGTAAATATTCTCGTGTGTCTCAGCCATTCTGACAGGTCTATCCATACACCTTTCCCCCAGATCTCTTGGTTACCGACTTCTCAATCATTTTCCTTCCAACTATTTTCCTTTCTGACTGTCCAGACAAACTGTTGGTCATGGCCCATGAGTCAGTATACATGCACACTTCTGACCGTTTCACCTTTCAAACAAAATGACTAGCCAGATGTATTGCTTGACGTTCTGCTCACTTAGGAGGATTTCCCTCCACTGTCCTTCATAGATGTCTTAAGAAAGGGTATAATACCGCAGCTATCAGCTTCTGAGTGGTGCCTGGTCCAAGTTTTCTCTTCCTTAGTCAACTGATTGTAGGCGGCGTCCCATGAGGCTATCGATGAGACTGGATAAGGAAAGGTAATATGGCAGAAGTTGGTACCGTAAGCATTTGGACCACTTCCTTGGGTCACTTGCTTGTGCCTTCAGGGCCTGCTTGAGCATAATCTCATAGATACTACTTCCACTTGAAGAAGGAGTGTTGGTGTGCATGCCCAGCCTTATGGCTTGATGGCTCCCACATCATGCGGTTCATCATGACCAGTTCAGGTTACATAGTAACTCGGTGGCCAACGGTACAACATTCAACTGCCAAGTCCAGTACGAAACCAAAAGGTTTTTTTTTTTTTTTCTCAAAAGAAGAGCATGTACCTAAAGAGGATGACAAGGCTTTGCTCCAAAATTATACTATGGCCCACCTATAGGATTCTGCCAAAGGCTCCAAACAGCATCTCTATCTGCCAATAACACTTTGGGTACCATTAAATCTGTTGGATCAAGTAGCCTAGGGAATAAAGCAACTTGATCAACAGCTTCTTATTCTTCTCTTCATTTGGTCAATGAGTAGATGCCACACCCAAATGAGGAATATATTGCATCCAAAATCCAAAGAGACACCTAAGCATTATACCTCTCTCACTTTGATTGTAAGAGCAGGCTGATGCAACAACTTGTAATTCATCTTATCTTCACCAAGAAGGGATACCTTGATATGGCCCAAAATACTGGGCACATATCTTCCAGATTTACACATATATAAATTGGAAAAATCAAATAGTCCTTTTGAAGTATAATTCTGGGTCACACAGTGTGTTAACTCTTTTGGGAGCTGCTGGGTCTTGGGTTTGCTTATAGGTCTAGATGCAAAGACAGTGGTGGGAGATGGATCTGGAGGTGGATCAATAGTATCTTACAGGGTAACCGCTTCAGGAGAGGTTCCTCAGGCAAAGCATAGTTAGCCTTCTCAGATGGGGATAAAATGGCTGCTTCCAGTAGCAAAGAAGATCCATCAGAATTTAAGAGTGCAATGCTCCTCAGTTTCATCAGAATCTGTCCATATGGTCTCATTCCAGTTTTCATAATCCCATTTCTCCATTTCTTCATCGTCAATACCCTCAGTTTAACAGCAAACATCTTTTAAGCTTGGGAATTCAATGTATCTTGTAGTTCAGCTTACTCACAGGATGAGACTGTGGG
Source organism: Oryx dammah (assembly GCF_014754425.2). NCBI lineage: Eukaryota > Metazoa > Chordata > Mammalia > Artiodactyla > Bovidae > Oryx > Oryx dammah. The sequence continues at coordinate 16,091,064 of NW_024070196.1, forward strand.
TTTCCTTCAGAGCAGAATTTGAAACTTTTAGGCCATTTATTAGGCTTAGGCTTAGTTGCTAAGTTGTGCCTGATTCTTGCAACCCCATGGACCGTAGCCTGCCAGGCTCCTCTGTCCATGGGATTGTCTAGGCAAGAATACTGGAGTGGGTTGCCATTTCCTTTTCCAGGGGATCTTCCTGACCCAGGAACCAAATCCGGGTCTCCTGCACTGCAGGCAGATTCTTTACCAACTGAGCTACCTGGGAATTTATGAAGCACTTCAATTGGGAATTCATGAGTCCTTGAGCTCATCTTGTTCCTGTCCCCATTTTGTTGAGTACATTTAGGAACAAACAGGCAATTCCACAGTGATACTTTATGTTTCTTTACTGCCACATCATACATCAACTACCAGTGGCCTCTGTACTAGTGACAATTTAGTCATTAGTGCCTTGAAATCTAATCATATTAGAGAACCAACCCCAGAAACTCCAAGGCCAGCTCTAGAACTGCTGTGCGTAGCAAAATCTGTATCACTCATAGTTCTCCAGGTAAACAGAACCAATAGAAATATGTCTATAGGAGAATACTTATTTTAAGAAATAGGCTCATGTGATCGTGGAGTCTGGAAAATCTGTATGGCAGGCTGGAAACCTGGAAACTCAAGTTGATGCTAGAGTCTTGAGTCTGAAATCCATAGGATATGCTAGAGACTGGAAACACAGGGAAGATTTTTGTTATACGCTTGAGGAAGAATTCCTTCTTCTCTGGGAAACTTCAATTTTTTCTTTAAAGGCTTTCAACGGGTTAAATGAGACCTATCCACATTATTGAGAGTAATACCCTTTACTTAAAGCCAACTGACTGTAAAGGTTAATTACATTTGCAAAATATTTTCACAGAAGTATCTAGACTAGTGTTACCAAACAGCTGGGCATCATAGCCTAGCCAGACTGACTCATAAAGTTAATTATTAACAATACCATATACAAATATGAATTTGTGATATATTAAAATTCTCAGCAAAAAATTATACGCACGGAGAATGGTATGGGCAATAATATAGGATAGTCTATAGATGCACACTTTGATAGGTACAGTTTATAATATAGAACACAAGAAGCAAAATCATAGAAGAAATGATTTATACATTTAATTACATAAAAATTGAAGACTTATGTTCATTAAGAATACCAATTAAGAGAGTGAAAATGCAAGTCTCCAAGTAGGAAAACATTTAATTTACATATATATGTATATATATATATACATGTATGCATACACACACACACATACATGCCTATATCCAGGATACACTAAGAAAAAGTAAAGTGTCCAATAGAAACTTGGGCATGAGAGACCTAAACCTAGAATCCTCAAAAGAGAATATCCAAATGCTCAGCAAAGATTCCAAAAGTTGCTCAATCTCATTTACACTGAGGATAATGCAAATTAAAATCATCATTAAAATTTCCATTACAGACCCACTCAGTTCAGTTCAGTTCAGTTCAGTCGCTCAGTCGTGTCCAACTCTTTACGACCCCATGAATCACAGACCCACTAGGTCAGCAAAAATTTAAACATATGAAAATAATAACATGAGAGGAGAAAGAGGCATCACAGCAGAATGATTAAGAATCTAATCTCTTGTGACTTCCCTGGTGGACCAGTGGCTAAGACTCCATGCTCCTAACGCAGGGGCCCAGGTTCTACCCCTGGCCAGGGAACTAGGTACCACACGCCACAACTAAGAAGTCTGCACGCCACAAGGAAGGTCCCGTGAACCACAGCTAAGATCCAGCACAGACTAAATAAATACATACATACATATTTTTTTTAAAGAATCCAATCTCTTGGCTGAACTCTGCCACTTTCACATGTGTAAATCGGGGCAAGTCACTTCACCTCTCTATGCCTCAGTGTCATTATCTGAAAAGGGGAAGAGCAATACTACTTAATCTTCATTGTATTATACAGTTTAAATCAATGTGTTTAGAATATTGCCTGGCACATAGTAAATATTATCAAGTGTTTATTATTTAATACAATAAAAGGTGGCAAAACAGAAAACCTAATACTCTGTTGATGGGAGTGAAGATCGAAAAAACCACTTTGTAAAACATTTGGCATGATCTATTATCATTAAAGATGCATAGACCCTGTAATATATCAATTCCACTTCTAGATATATAACCTAGAGTACACACAGTAGAATACATTTATAAAAATGTTTATAGCAACACATTGCTTATTATTATAGAAACAGTTGCCTACAAAAGACTAGGTAAATAAATTGTAGAAGACACATACAATAAAATACTATAAAGAATGAAAAGGAATAACCTACAGCAATAAACTTCAGATACACCCAAGCATATTGATAAATCTCACAGGCATTATGATGAGTGAAAGAAGCAGACACAATACAAATTAGATTTTATTTTCAATAAAATTGAAAAACCAGGAAACACTAAGGAATATTAGTAAAATCCAGACAATAGTAGCAAGATTATTATCTTGTAAGCAAGGATAACGGATATTTATAGGGCATGGAGTGAGTTTTTCTGAGTAGGATTATAAAGCAGTATAATGGGCTTACCCATTCTGAAATGGCTATTTAACTTCTCTAAGATTAACTAATGTTGCTATAAACTTTTCTGTACATGTGTCTTAGTTTATGAACTCTAGGTTATATATCTAGGACCAGAGTTATTGGTTCACAGAGATATCAATGTTGTTCTGTCTCTAAACTTGTGTGAAAGTTACATGAGAATTCACTGAATTGTACAGGCATGATCTGTGCATTTCTTCTGCATTTATACTGTATTTCAAAATAAAAAAAAATAATAGATGGTATGTGAGTAAATGGAGAAGCAAGCATAAAACCTATTAATAAATCAGGAGTATACAATGGTGACTAGAGGAAGATGAGAAGTAGAGTAAGGTGGGTTAGTTTGCTTTTTTTCCTTTTTTATTCATCTTTATTGAGAAACAATGACACACATGTAGAATAAATTTAAGATGTACAAGATGATTATTTGTTATATTTATGTACTGTGCAATGATTTCCACAACAATGCATCAATTAACACATCTGTCACCTCACAGAATTACCATTTTTGTTTTGTTTTTTCTGGTAAGAACATTTAAGATTTACTCTCTTACCAACTCTCAAGCATACAATACAGTATTGTTAACCATAATTACCACGCTATAGTTACATCCCCAGAACTTACTAGTTTTATAACTAGAAGTTTGTACCCTTTGGCCACGATCTCCCTGTTTCCTCCACCCTCTAGTCTCTGGTAAGCAACAATCTACTCTCAGTTTCTATGAGTCTGGCTTTTTCAGATTTCACATATAACTGAGGTCATACAGTATTTGTCTTTCTTTGTCTGATTTATTTCACTTAGCATAATGCCCTCAAGGTTCATTCACATTCTTACAAATGGCAGGACTACCTTTCTTTGTGTGAGTAAATAATATTTCATTTTATATATATGTATATATGTGTGTGTATTAATATATGTATGTGTGTTGGGGTGGGGGCATCCCAGATGGTGCTAATAATAAAGAAGCTGCCTGCCAATGCAAGAGTACAAGAGATGTAGTTCAATCCCTGGGTAGGGAAGATTCCCCTAGCAACCCACTCCAGTATTCCTGCCTGGAGAATCCCATGGACAGAGGAGCCTGGCAGGCTACAGTCCAGGGGGTCACAAAGAGCCAGACAGGACTGAAGTGACTGAGTGTGATGCACATGTATGCGCGTCTATCTATATACATATAAACATGATAGAACACACTCACTGAATGAAAGATAAACATTGTACAATCATCTCAATAATATGCAAAAAATTGACAAAAGTCAATATCCTTTTATGACAAAAAATGGGTATAGAAAGAATGTATCTAAGCATAATAAAGGCCATATATGACAAGTTCACAGCTGACATAATATGGTGAAATCTTGAAAGTGTTTCTTCTAAGATCAGGAAGAAGAAAAGAGTGCCCACTCTCACCACTTCTATTCAACAAGTACCAGAGCAATTAAAAGAAACAAAAGGCATCCAAATCAGAGAGGAAGAAGTAAAATTCCCTTTGCTTGCAGATGATATAATCTTACATATAGAACAACATAATGACTTCACAAAAAAACCTTCAGAACTAATATATTCAGTAAAATTTCCAGATATAAAACAAATATACAAAATCAGCTTCATGTCTGTACACTAACAACAAATTATCTGAAAAAGAATTAAGAAACCAATTTCACTTACAGTTGCATCAAAAGGAATAAAATGCCTAGAAACAAATTACCTGAGGAAGTGAAAGACCTATACTCTGAAAACTAAGTCACTGATGAAAGAAAATGAAGAAGATACAGATTAATGGAAGGATACTCTGTGCTCATGGATTGGAAGAGTTAATATTGTTAAAATGTCCATACTACCCAAAACAATCTAAGAATTCAATGCAACCCTTATCAAAGTTTCAATGGCATTTTTCTTAGAAATAGGACAAACCTAAAATTTGTGTGGAATCACAAAAAAGACCTGAATAGCCACAGCAATCTTGAGAAAAAACAAAACTAGAAGTATCACATGTCCTAATTTCAAGCTATATGACAAAGCTATAGTAATCAAAATAGTATGGTACCGACATAAAAACCGATTCATAGATCAGTTGCTGCTGCTGCTGCTGCTAACTCACTTCAGTCGTGTCCAACTCTGTGTGACCCCATGGAATGCAGCCAGCAGGCTCCTCCATCCATGGGATTCTCCAGGCAAGAGTACCGGAGTGGGTTGCCATTGCCTTCTCCATCATGTCAGTGAGAGCCCAGAAACAAACCTGTGCATATATAGCCCACTAACAGTTGACCAAGAATACTCACTGGGAGAAAGGATAGTCTCTCCAATAAATAGTGCTTAAAAAAGTGGATATCCACCTGCCTATTTCCTTTTTGGGAAGGTGGGTATTTAAGAATTTCTAAATGTTTATAGGAAATATCTAGTTAAGAGAAGAATTCAAAAGTACAGAAGAGGACCAACCAATTGATCACAGTTTCTGAAAATAGGGTGTGTTACTCTATGTAATACTATAATGGTAGACACGTCATTATACATTTGTCCAAACCCACAGGATGTATAAAACCAAGAGTGAACTCTAAGGTAAAATATGGGCTTCAGATGATTAAGATGTGTCATTGTAGGTTCATTAACTGTAATGGATGTATTACTCTAGGAATATTACTAATATACTAGGGTATACTAGTATAGTAGAGTATATTCTAGAATTATTACTCTAGTAGGGAATGCTGATAATATGAAGGCTATTCATGTATCAAAGTAGGGAATATATAAGAAATCTCTGAACCTTCCTCTCAATTTTGCTGTGAATCCAAACCTGCTGTAAAAGAAAGTCTTAGAAAAAATTTGAAAAATTGTTCAAAGTAGAGAGTGTTGGAAGACCACTCTCCATGGACCTCTAGTGTACCTCCTCTAGGGACAGAGGCACTGACTGCCTTTTGCTCTGGACTAGCTTTTTGAAATGTTTGTATGGGAAACAACCTTGAAAGGTAGAGACAGAGTCACCCTCTAGCAAAGGACAAGTGTGTTTACTGCCTAATAGAGAATATCTCCCTCCAGAGCAAATGTCAGGCAGGCTGATTGCCCATTAGAAAAGATTCTAATTCCCTAAGGTCAGTGTTCCTCTCTTGAAGGCAGCCCACTGTGTTTTTCAAGAGTCTCCTGGCTCTTATAGCACCACTCTGTGGGAACTGGGGCTCAAGAACGGTCACAAATGCTCCCAAATGCTCCACAAATGGTTACTGCTCTTGCTGTGAGTAATTAACTGTCCTTTGTGTCTGATTCAAGAGCCTCAGGTCTTCTGCCAGAATCTATGAAAGGGCAACAAATTGACTTGTAAGCTTGGAAGGAGAGTAAACTCTCAGCCTCAGGTTTTGATGGGAGGACAGAGAATCCAAAGCATGGGCACTGGGTCATCTAACGCTATTTTGGCATGTCACCATAAAAAGGGGTGTTGGCTTGGAGTCACTTGTAAGGCATGGACACTTTTTATATGGGTTATATAACTTAATCCTCACAAATCCCTTCAAAATACCCATTTTCTAGCTGAGCACTGTGAAAACAATTCGGCCAAGATTGGGCATCAATACATACCTAAGACTAGGTTCTGATTTGGGACTCTTGGCTGATGACAGTTCTTACATTTTCTGCCAGTGTGTTCCAAATCATGCCAGTGCTTAAGCAGTGTTTATAGAGTGAAATAAGACCAGTGTTCATGGAGAGAACTAAGAAAAAAAGAAAACAAAGTAATTTTTAAATTGCACTAAATATATCCAATTTTAATGGCTAACTTTGTTCTGAAAACTAGTTTTTCCCTTGTTTTTTATGGAGGAGGGGTTATATTCTTTTGTGAAACAAATAAGTGACAGTAAATTGTATTTGCATTTGGAGATATATTTAATATCCTTCCTTGACAACATAAATGACTAGTGACCCTATGGTTCTTTTATTTTTTCTTTCCTTCCCTCATCTTAAAATTTTAAATTCTTAGAACCACAAGCTATGGTTTATCTTCTAGGCAAGTGCCACTGTGGAGCACTTTACTGCTTTCTAAGTAGGTTCCTCATCTAGTCCCATTTCTGGTGTGATTAAGTGGTGTCAGTGTGCTGGTCTGTAAATGTGCTTGCGTTTGTGGAGTGCAAGCATATTTGTATTGAACTGCCCTTGAAGTCTGAACAAAGAACTTTCATTATAATCTCTCCTTGTTGGCTTGTACAGTATTTGCAATCTCAACATCCAACTCAAGGCCTGAGTAAATATTTATCAAGTGAATTACCTAAATAAATACATGAATGACTGCATCTGTGTACTGTGTTCTTGAGGGTTTTGGAAATTCAATAGTACATGTTGTTGGACAGCCTTTCATGGCCTCAGGCTTGTTTGATCCAAGACATCATTTCACTCTTCAAAAAGAAAATAAGAAATAAGTGGCCTTCATTACCTGACATGGAGCTTGATCACCCTGGATATTTTCAAACATGTGATAATCTACTCAGAGTAGCAAAGAACACTTTAATCATCTAAAAGATTTCTAAACAGAGAGAGATACCTGCTTTGTGAACCAATGATCCAGTATCGGAATTATGCTTACCCCACTCAAGGAAGCAGTGGCTGCATGTTAACCCTTAAGAAAGGACAGAGACTTCTGAGGGTGTTTCATGGTTGTTGCTGTTGATAATTTACATTTTCTACTTGTATGGCTTGTAACCTCTCTATGCTATTCTCCACTAAGTCACTTAACAATAGAGCTTCTCAGACGGCACAGTGGTAAAGAACCCGCCTGCCAAAGCAGGAGATGCAAGACACGCAGATTTGATCCTGGGTCGGGAAGATCCCCTGGAGAAGGAAATGGCAACCCATTCCAGTATTTTTGCTTGAAAAACTCCATGGACAGAGGAACCTGGTAGCTACAGTCCATGCAGTTGCATACAATCAGACACGACTTAGCAACTGAGCCCACATTTTAAAATAACACTGAATTCTCTCTCAAATTTTTCAAGTGGATTGAAAAGATGATGTTCAGTGAGTTGAGAGTCAACTGTAAAATTTACCGAATTTGAGAACTGACCTGTTTATTGTGTCTAAGACCTAAATGATCAGTATTTCCTTCTGTTTAAATCAGATGCAGTCATTAATTCCTTTTTACAGTGTCTTTTTTTTTTTTTAACTGTTTCAGATTTGTCGATTAACAGATTATTTTTGTGTCAACAGGGAGTCCTTTGTTCCCTGCCCTTCTTCTTCCTACAGACCGATCTGGTTAGTTTCCAATATCATAATTCATCACCATGGAAACACTGTAACGTGACACATATGGGAGCAAATAAAACAGCAATGGGCTGATTAGAAAGGAAGAAGGCTTCTGGCTGACTCCCAGTTTCTCATCTTCTACTCCATCTTCCAGGAAGTTCTCTCTGGAACAGATGTTTCACTCCTATATTGTAAAGAGGCTTAAGCAGCCCTTCTACTTTATATACTTTCATTATTTCCTTGCTTTGTCATAGATAATTCCTCTTTCTCACATTTCAAGACCTTGCTCAATTATTTTTCTCATATAATTTTTATGTAATTTAAATTCTAAGGTGGCACTAGAGGTAAAGAACATGCCTGCCAGTACAGGAGATGCAAGAGATGACGGTTCCATCCCTGGGTGATGAAGGTCCCCTGGAGGAGGAAATGGCAACCCACTCTAGTACTCTTGCCTGGGGAATCCCATGGACAGAGAAGCCTGGCGGGCTACAGTCCATGGGGTCCCAAAGAGTCAGACACAACTGAGCACATGAGCACAAGCAGCTATAAGGTAAATATCAAAACGGACAGATGAGAAGATATATGACCTGAATTTTAGTCTTGGCTCCACCACTTATAACCCTCAATTCTTTATCTGTGAAAGGGATGTAAAAGCAACTGCTTTGCCTATCTTATAGGGATGCAGTAAGAACCAACTGAGATGACCCCCTACAAAAAAACAAAACAAAACACAAACAAAATCCAATACAAAATGCTCTGTATCAACCTTAATAGAGAACAGAAATAATGAGTCTATATTGTTCTACTTCACGTAGGTCCTTTTTCTGGCATGAAGTTTCAGTTTGGAAAGATGCAAAAGTTCCAAAGTTCTAGTATAACCGTGTGCATGTACTTAAAGCCACCAAATGTATGCTTAAAAATGGTTGAAATGGTATGTTTGATGTATATTTTGGCACAGTAAGTTAGGAACATTTATAAATATACCTTTGCTATTTTCTCATTGTAGATGCAAAACCCTCGCACCAGGTTCAGTTCAGTCACTCAGTCGTGTCCAACTCTTTGAGACCCCATGAATCGCAGCACGCCAGGCCTCCCTGTCCATCACCAACTCCCGGAGTTCACTCAGACTCACGTCTATTGAGTCAGTGATGCAATCCAGCCATCTCATCCTCTGTCATCCCCTTCTCCTCCTGCCCCCAATCCCTCCCAGCATCAGGATCTTTTCCAATGAGTCAACTCTTTGCATGAGGTGGCCAAAGTACTGGAGTTTGAGCTTTAGCATCATTCCTTCCAAAGAAATCCCAGGGTTGATCTCCTTCAGAATGGACTGGTTGGATCTCCTTGCAGTCCAAGGGACTCTCAAGAGTCTTCTCCAACACCACAGTTCAAAAGCATCAAGTTAGTTAAGTTTAATTTCTCAACTGGCTATTTCAAGTATTGTGCTGATATCTGAAAGCAGGAGGAGAAAGGAAACAAAATAAAGAGATGAATCAGACCCTACTCTTGAAGATTTACAGTTTACTCAAACTTATATACTTTTGTATCATCCATGTGAACTATGAGAGAGAAACATATTTAAACTCTGACATGGAAGGGAGCTGGGAAGAGATTTTTATTTCTTTACCTTTTTCTTAATAAAATTTTAAAAGGTTACACTCCATTTACAATTATTACAAATATATTGGCTATATTCCCCATGTTGTACAAAACATCCTTAGCCTATCTTACACCCAACAGTTTTTACCTCCCACTCCCCTACCCATATATTGGTCCTTGATGAGTGATAATGAACTCTCCTTTAACCATATAACCGTTAAGTGCACTGACATACCTAGTATTTCAGAGGCTGTATGACCTTGATGCTTTAAAACAGGAAATATTTAAAGTCTTGAGCGGGGGCAGTGGGGGAGGGGGGGCATGGAAACGTGTTAAAATTAATCTGGCCTTAGCAGAAAGATATGCCAAACAAAAGAATAGAGATTTTTCATCTCTAATTGCCAAGGCAGTAGAAACAACAGTCACCCAGCACCCAGCTATCACTTGCCCCAAAGGTCCTACTGAGCTCATTCACCTTAGGAGTAGCCCCACTGTGACTTCTGCTATGGGTTCCTTGTATGAACAAAAGACCAATTCTCTTTACTAGGAAATAAATGGTCCAAATTAAAAGCTCCTGTAGATTTGAAACTGCAGAAGCAATCTAATTTTAAAACGACTCCAAAGACACATTTCTTTTCAGTGAGTGGACATAAGATATGAGTAATTATCCATTCATAAAATAGCCCTAATTACAAAGATAGTTCCGTAGATTAGAGCTCTGCAGTCAGGCCCAGTCCAGATCTACTGTCAGAACCAAGAGAACAAGAGCCCGTCTACAAAAGCAAGCACTGGCTACTGTGGTCTTTCTTCTGGCTCCCCCTTCCCTTGTCCTCACTAACCCCTTTCTCCTCCTACCCTCTTTATTTTTATTGTCTCCAATTTTCGCTCTCCCTTACACACTCGTCCTTTATCTATTCCCTTTCTCTTCCTCACCCTGCATCACCCACATTAATCTTCTAGACACATGCCGTCCCAATTATGCAGACAAGCATGCTGTTTGTTTTATTCCAAATAATCAGTGTTTTCTTTTTAGTGTGACCTAAATTCATCAGGCAGTTTAGCCTCACCATTTCACTTTCAGTTTTTAGATTCTCATTACGGGTTGAATTATGTCACATAAAAAACAAATATTCTGGAGGTTAAAGTCTTAACCTAATATTCAGTCAGTTAAATCACTCAGTCATGTTGGACTCTTTGCAACCCCATGAACCACAGTACGCCAGGCCTTCCTGTCCATCACCACTCCCAGACTCCACCTAAACCCATGTCCATTGAGTCGGTGATGCCATCCAACCATCTCACCCTCTGTCATCCCCTTCTCCGCCTACCCTCAATCTTTCCCAGCATCAGGGTCTTTTCAAATGAGTCAGTTCTTCACATCAGGTGGCTAAAGTATTGGAGTTTCAGCTTCAACATCAGTCCTTCCAGTGAACACCCAGGACTGATCTCCTTTAGGATGGACTGGTTGGATCTCCTGGCAGTCCAACAGACTCTCAAGAGTCTTCTCCAACACCACAGTTCAAAAGCATCAATTCTTTGGCACTCAGCTTTCTTCACAGTCCAACTCTCACATCCATACATGACTACAGGAAAAACCATAGCCTTGACTAGATGGACCTTTGTTGGCAAAGTAATGTCTCTGCTTTTTAATATGCTGTCTAGGTTGCTCATAACTTTCTTTCCAAGGAGCAAGCATCTTTTAATTTCATGGCTGCAATCATCATCTGCAGTGATTTTCACTTCAGTTCAGTTCAGTCGCTCAGTCGTGTCCGACTCTTTGCGACCCCATGAATCGCAGCACGCCAGGCCTCCCTGTCCATCACCATCTCCCGGAGTTCACTCAGACTCACGTCCATCGAGTCAGTGATGCCATCCAGCCATCTCATCATCTGCCATCCCCTTCTCTTCCTGCCCCCAATCCCTCCCAGCATCAGAGTCTTTTCCAATGAGTCAACAGTTCGCATGAGGTGGCCAAAGTACTGGAGTTTCAGCTTCAGCATCATTCCTTCCAAAGAACACCCAGGACTGATCTTCAGAATGGACTGGTTGGATCTCCTTGCAGTCCAAGGGACTCTCAAGAGTCTTCTCCAACACCACAGTTCAAAAGCATCAATTCTTCAGCGCTCAGCCTCCTTCACAGTCCAACTGTCACATCCATACATGACCACAGGAAAAACCATAGGCTTGACTAGATGGACCTTAGTCGGAAAAGTAATGTCTCTGCTTTTGAATATACTATCTAGGTTGGTCATAACTTTTCTTCCAAGGAGTAAGCATCTTTTAATTTCATGGCTGCAATCACCATCTGCAGTGATTTTGGAGCCCCCCAAAATAAAGTCTGACACTGTTTCTACTGTTTCCCCATCTATTTCCCATGAAGTGATGGGACCAGATGCCATGATCTTCGTTTTCTGAATGTTGAGCTTTAAGCCAACTTTTTCACTCTCCTCTTTCACTTTCATCAAGAGGCTTTTTAGCTCCTCTTCACTTTCTGCCATAAGGGTGGTGTCATCTACATATCTGAGGTTATTGATATTTCTCCCAGCAATCTTGACTCCAGCTTGTGTTTCTTCCAGTCCAGCGTTTCTCATGATGTACTTTGCATAGAAGTTAAATAAGCAGGGTGACAATATACAGCCTTGATGTACTCCTTTTCCTATTGGGAACCAGTCTGTTGTTCCATGTCCAGTTCTAACTGTTGCTTCCTGACCTGCATACAGATTTCTCAAATGGCAGGTCAGGTGCTCTGGTATTCCCATCTCTCTCAGAATTTTCCACAGTTCATTGTGATCCACACAGTCAAAGGCTTTGGCTTAGTCAATAAAGCAGAAATAGATGTTTTTCTGGAACTCTCTTGCTTTTTCCATGATCCAGCGGATGTTGGCAATTTGATTTCTGGTTCCTCTGCCTTTTCTAAAACCAGTTTGAACATCAGGGAGTTCACAGTCCACATATTGCTGAAGCCTGGCTTGGAGAATTTTGAGCATTACTTTTATTAGCATGTGAGATGAGTGCAATTGTGCAGTAGTTTGAGCATTCTTTTGCATTGCCTTTCTTTGGAATTGGAACCCAGAAAAATAAAGTCTGACACTGTTTCCATGTTTCCCCATCTATTTCCCGTGAAGTGATGGGACCGGATGCCATGATCTTCATTTTCTGAATGTTGAGCTTAAGCCAACTTTTTCACTCTCCTCTTCCACTTTCATCAAGAGGCTTTTTAGTTCCTCTTCACTTTTTGCCATAAGGGTGGTGTCATCTGCATATCTGAGGTTATTGATATTTCTCCTGGCAATCTTGATTCCAGCTTGTGCTTTCTCTAGCCCAGCATTTCTCATGATGTACTCTGAATATAAGTTAAATAAGCAGGGTAACAATATACAGCCTTGACGTACTCCTTTTCCTATTTGGAACCAGTCTGTTGTTCCATGTCCAGTTCTAACTGTTGCTTCCTGACCTGCATACAGATTTCTCAAGAGGCAGGTCAGGTGGTCTGGTATTCCCATGTCTTTCAGAATTTTCCACAGTGTATTGTGATCCACACAGTCAAAGGCTTTGGCATAGTCAATAAAGCAGAAATAGATGTTTTTCTGGAACTCTTTTGCTTTTTCCATGATCCAGTGGATGTTGGCAATTTTATCTTTGGTTCCTCTGCCTTTGCTAAAACCAGTTTGAACATCTGGAAGTTCAGGGTTCACATATTGCTGAAGCCTGGCTTGGAGAATTTTGAGCATGACTTTACTAGCATGTGAGATGAGTGCAATTGTGCGGTAGTTTGAGCATTCTTTGACATTACCTTTCTTTGGGATTGGAATGAAAACTGACCTTTTCCAGTCCTGTGGCCACTGCTGAGTTTTCCAAATTTGCTGGCATATTGAGTGCAGCACTTTCACAGCATCATCTTTCAGAATTTGAAATAGCTCAACTGGAATTCTATCACCTCCTCTAGCTTTGATTGTAGTGGTACTTCCTAAGGCCACCTGACTTTACATGCCAGGATGTCCAGCTCTAGGTGAGTGGGAATGATCACACCTTCATGATTATCTGGGTCGTGAAGATCTTTTTTGTACAGTTCTGTGTATTCTTGCCACCTCTTCTTAATACTTCTGCTTCTGTTAGGTTCATATCATTTCTGTCTTTTATTGAGGCCATCTTGCATGAAAAGTTCCCTTGGTATCTCTAATTTTCTTGAAGAGATCTCTAGTCTTTCCCATTCTATAGTTTTCCTCTATTTCTTTGCATCAATTGCTGAGGAAGGCTTTCTTATCTCTCCTTGCTATTCTTTGGAACTCTGCATTCAAATGGGAATATCTTTCCTTTTCTCCTTTGCTTTTCACTTCTCTTCTTTTCACAGCTATTTGTAATGCATCCTCAGACAGCCATTTTGCTTTTTTGCTTTTTCTTGGGGATGGTCTTGATCCCTGTCTCCTGTGCAATGTCACAAACCTCTGTCCATAGTTCATCAGGCACTCTATCTATCAGATCTAGTCCCTTAAATCTATTTCTCACTTCCACTGTATAATCATAAGGGATTTGATTTAGGTCATACCTGAATGGTCTAGTGGTTTTCCCCACTTTCTTCAATTTAAGTCTGAATTTGGCAATAAGGAGTTCATGATCTGAGCCACAGTCAGCTCCTGGTTGTTTTTGCTGACTGTATAGAGCTTCTCCATCTTTGGCTGCAAAGGATATAATCAATCTGATTTCGGTGTTGACCATCTGGTGATGTCCATGGGTAGGGTTTTCTCCTGTGTTGTTGGAAGAGGGTGTTTGCTATGACCAGTGCGTACTCTTGGCAGAACTCTGTTAGCCTTTGCCCTGCTTCATTCTGTATTCCAAGGCCAAATTTGTCTGTTACTCCAGGTGTTTCTTGACTTCCTACTTTTGCATTCCAGTCCCCTGTTAATGAAAAGGACATCTTTTTTGGGTGTTAGTTCTAAAAGGTCTTGTAGGTCTTCATAGAACCGTTCAACTTCAGCTTCTTCAGCATTACTGGTTGGGGCATAGACTTAGATTACTGTGATATTGAATGGTTTGCCTTGGAAATGAACAGAGATCATTCTGTCGTTTTTGAGATTGCATCCAAGTACTGCATTTCGGACTCTTTTGTTGACTATGAGGTCTACTCCATTTTTTCTAAGGGATTGCTGCCCACATTAATATTAGTCTTAACCTAATATTGAAGAGGTTAGAATCTTAACCTCCAGTACCTCAGAATGTGACTGAATTTCGGACTAGGTTCATTGCAAAAGTAAGTAGTTTTAAAAAGAACACCATGTGAAGAGGAATGAGCACACACAGGTGAAGAGCTATGTGGAGACACAAGGAGAAGCTGTAATTATATTGCCACAAACCATAGAAAGAACATATTGCCAGCAAACCACCCAAAGCCAGGGAGAAAAGGCATGGACCAAATTCTCTCTGACCTCAAAGGAACCACTCTATCAAAACCTCACTTTTCCAGCTTCTAACCTCCAGAGCTATGAGACAATAAATTCCTGTTACTTGTGGCAACTTGTTACCACAGACCTAGAAAATACAGACCTGACCCAGAACTGAATTTATTTATTTTGTATTCATACCATCACATTTCCTCCTTTAGGACGTAAATGTGTATAGCTCAATCCATTAGTGATTGGCACTTCCTCAGCCCATTCTGACTAAGCCACATTCCAGCAGCTTTATTCTTCCAACTTTTGGGCAGTTAGGAACTCAAACATATCTGAAAACCTAATTTTTCTTTAGAACAAGACCAATGAATTTACAGTGACACACTCATAAACCAAGGGTAATGAAGAGCAATTAATATTGCCATTTTAATTCTAACTATACTAGAACTTTTTCGTTCTGATTCTAGAGTATTTCAGATTGAATGACGAACTTGTATTTCACAAAGGGAGCCTCCAAAGGGGTGGATCTGGAAACTTAACTGGCAAAGAGAAATGATCATTGGTTTGTGAGTCAGACGTTAATACTTTTTTAATCTTAGCTTAGCCTTATACCTGGTGTAGGACTTTAGTCATATAATTTAATCCTCTAAAAGTCAATCTTCTTTAGCAGAGTACCTGGCACATAGGCAGTGCTCCTTAAAGTTGGCCTATTATTTAATTAGAAAGCTTCCTTTCTCCTGGATGCTCCAGCACCTTCGTCTAGCAAGGCTTTGCTATATCCCCTGCCCATCCTGGTAGCTATTTAAAGGAAAAGCTTTTAACTTCTGACTGCTCTGAAAAAAAAATCTCTATTTTCTTAATAACAAAAACCACAACCATGGCACTTTAGAAAACCTTCTTGGTTTATTTCATCTTGGTGATTCTAAGACTTTCACATAATTCACAGCCAAAGAGTAAATAATAGCACTCAGGACTTTTAAACTAGACTGTGAGGAGTATGTTATCACCTCAAATAATTTAAACTTCAGTTCCAGGTCTAAAATTTAGCTCTTGGAAGTCACCGTAAGGTTGTATTTTAGAGTCTAAAGTAGATAAATCCCACTCAACACAAGTGGTAAAAATATGATTTACATTGCTTGGGAGAAGATCAAATTCTCAAAGTTCTGGTGTTTAGAGAGACCAATAAATTTACAGCTAGAAATCCTATCTCATAAAAGATTAACCAGTGGGAAGTGAAAGAAGAGCTGAGGGGAAGACTTGCTTCTCAGTGTTATTCTATGAAAACCCTTAGAAAGTAGGAAAGTCAGGCTTGCTGAGTATTCCAGGTAAGGTTCAGTTCAGTTCAGTTCATTTCAATCGTGCAGTCATGTCTGACTCTGCAACCCCATGGACTGCAGCACACCAGGCCTCCCTGTCCATCACCAACTCCCGGAGTTTACTCAAACTCATATCATTCAGTCGGTGATGCCATCCAATCGTCCTCTGTTGTCCCCTTCTCCTTCTGCCTCCTCCAGGTAAGGTACTGGCTGCTTACTGTATACCAACTCATTAGCTCAGTCTAAAGTGAAGTGGCTCAGCCTTGTCTGACTCTTTGTGACCCCATGGACTGTAGCCTACCAG
Organism: Oryx dammah; assembly: GCF_014754425.2. Classification (NCBI taxonomy): domain Eukaryota; kingdom Metazoa; phylum Chordata; class Mammalia; order Artiodactyla; family Bovidae; genus Oryx; species Oryx dammah. The sequence continues at coordinate 16,107,480 of NW_024070196.1, forward strand.
ATTCCTCCGTCCATGGGATTTTCCAGACAAGAATACTGGAGTGGGTTGCCATTTCCTTCTCCAGGAGATCTTCCCAATGCAGGGATTGAACCCAGGTCTCCCGCACTGCAGGCAGACACTTTACCATCTGAGCCACCAGGAAAGTCCTAGCTCAGTCTAAAGAGTGCCCTATATATCATTTATCCCCACTTCTTCATGGATGAAGAAATGAAGTAATTCTAGGTCAGTTGTTAAAATCAGAAATCAAATCTGAGTTGGCTAACCCAATAGCTCATGAACCCTCTAACTAGAGTTAGAGGTTTGGTTCTGACTCTATGTCTGCCAAGCTGGTGATCCTGAATAATCCGCTAAATCTATCTGGATCTTAGTACCCCTCTGAGTAAAGCTGATGTTTTAAGAGCAGACAATTTCACAGATTCCTTCTGGCTAGAGAATTTCTATTTAGAAAAGAAAAATTTATAATCCCATCATGATCTGTTGGATCTGTTTGTGTGTATTCAGTAGAACCTATCATACTCTTACACCTTTAAACAGAAGTTTTAGCTATATAATTCAAAATATTATATGTGCATGCTAAGTCACTTCAGTCGTGTCCAACTCTGTGACCCTATGAACTACAGCCCGCCGGGCTCCTCTGTCCATGGGATTCGCCAGGTAAGAATACTGGAGTTGCCATGCCCTCCTCCAGGGGATCTTCCCAACCCAGGGATCCAACCCATGTCTCTTAAGTCTCCTGCATTAGCAGGTGGGTTCTTTACCACTAGCGCCACCTGGGAAGCCCCAAGCACACATTTGATGAAGGTGGTCTTCACCTCTTAGTCAACTCATCCTCAACTCCAAATACTGTATGCATCACTTGAATTAATTCTCATTGGTTAAAAATTATAAATGAACAAACCATATAACATACTGTGTAAAGAACGTAGAAGTGCAGTAGCAAAGACCACCAATTTTTATTTTGCAACCATTTAGTATCTTAAATATGTCATTTAAGATATTATTTCTTCAGCCAATCCAGGAACAGTCTGTACAAACTAGTCTCTAGAAATTTATATGCTTTTATTCTAGAAAGATCTGAAGCACACATAAGATGAGCAAGTGATTTGTCCAAAAGTCTTCTACAAACTACATAAAATATTGCTCTAAGACAATGTACGGAAAAAGAAAGCTTGTGCTGTTTTGAGTAAGTAAAGCAAGTTATTGCCACAACACTTATTTGATGTAACTATTAAAGGAAAACATGCTCAATGAAACATTTATATAATATGCCTAGGAAAACAATTTGGATGTACAGAGCACCCTTTTGCTAAATAAGTATAGTGTTTACCTCTTTGGCTACTGTTCATTTAACCAAGAGGCAAAAATATGTTGCTAAGGCTACAAACAAGCAATTTGCTGTCCAGTGTTGATTAATACCAGAATTAACACAGTACTGTGAGGGTGAATCTTGATGAAATGGGCCCTACCAAGATGTACTGAAGTTGGGCCATAATCATGGGCCAAGAAATCCTGGCATCTAGCATCTAAACACTCTGCAGATCCTGCCATTCCACTCAGTAAAAGAGCTGCAAAAACCCACCCAAGACAAACAAACATGCATGGGACCCCTGCAGAGGATCCAAAGCAAATGTGGAAATTGAGATTCATTAATGAGAGCCAACTGTCACAGAAACTGGGTGGGTTTCGCATGGACCAGTTGGATGCATTGTGTAACTGGATATTTATCATGCTCTGCAATATGTGAAACTGAACAGAGTGGCATCAACTCATTTGCATCAATTTCTAATTGTTCTCTCCCTTACCCTGGGCCCTTATGGTACTTCTTGACCCATGTCTCTAATCGCTTAGATGTTTTGTTTCAGGTAAGAGGCAGCACCTCACAAAACAACTTCGTATTAAGTGCTTAATGTTTGGGTTCTGCACGTGGAAAAGTTGTTTCAACCTGCTTGTGTCAGTTTTGAACTGACTACCAGGCCAGTCATGTTAATTATGACTCAATCTCTCATTTGAAGATCATCAATAATACAAATAATAATGGTAATATTAAAATACATATGTAGTCAATATGCCAAAATGAATAAATCATTTTTGTTAACAACTGAACCAGAATATATGAGAATTCTTTTCTGACCTCCATTGGAAAGTTTTTGATTTATTCTGATTAGATTTGAACTTCTTTGTAGTGTAATTTTATAATCACACTCAGGAAAAGGTGCCATAAAACACTACACAGTGAGCTTGTTTGCTTAATTGACTGTAAGCATCTCTTCCTTTTTAAAATAATGTAATTGATGCCAAATAATGATAAATTGGTTGTAGAAAGGTATGGTACCTACAACTGGATAATAGAAATAACTCATTTTAATTATCTTAATTATTATCATGATAATTTCTTAAACATGTCATGTCTTCAGAGTCTTAACTATCATAAATGAAGAGGGTATAAAATCATCCATGTGAAAAGAACTGTGCTCTAAAACATAGCTATATGTTTTAGAGCCTACATAGATACTTTGTGTAGGTATTCTGAATTAAACTAAGGTTGTGAAATTAAGACTAGCTTCCCTCTACCACTCTCTGCCAAGCAATGAGGTTAATTTCTTTATCATGTGCACTGCCTTTCTTGGGAGATGGTGTGATGAAAACAATTTGAGGAGTTTATAATCTAAGATATCTGATAAAATACCACAGCTCAGACAACCTCAAAGCCCAGGAAAAGTTTTACTTGATGAATTAGCCAAAGATGAAGTTTTCAATTAAAAATATGAATCCTTCAGAAAGTAATCAAAACAAGATTTTTTTCCCTTGAGTAGTTCAGACTGACAAGTGAGCATTTGAGTTGTTCTAATCTGAGTTCAGAGAAGGCAATGGCACCCCACTCCAGTACTCTTGCCTGGAAAATCCCATGGACGGAGGAGCCTGGTAGGCTGCAGTCCATGGGGTCACGAAGAGTCGGACACGACTGAGCGACTTCACTTTCACTTTTCACTTTCATGCATTGGAGAAGGAAATGGCAACCCACTCCAGTGTTCTTGCCTGGAGAATCCCAGGGCCGGGGGAGCCTGGTGGGCTGCCGTCTATGGGGTCGCGCAGAGTCGGACACTGAAGTGACTTAGCAGCAGCAGCAGCAGCAGCAGCAGCAGTCTGAGTTCAGATTCTGCTGTTTATTTATTTGGTCAACACTGACCAAAGTTTCTTTGAAATTCACAATTTGTAGAAGAGAACTGTACAAACCATAGGTACAAAATAGACCATCAGCCTAGATGTGACTAGCACTCTGTCTCACTCTGTCAGCCTCTTTACCTTTAGTTTTGTAAAGTAACAATATTTTTTATTGGCACTAGCAGAAATTACAGGATATAAAGCCCCTTTTATGAAAAAAATAAAGAAGAAACTTTTTTCTTTTTGCTGTTTATTTTCCTCCTTCCTAGAATCTACATAACAACTGGAAAAAACATGTGGGAATTCCCTGGTGGTTCAGTGGTTAGGACTCAGCACTTCACTGCTGGGGCCCAGGTTCAATCCTTCAGTTCAGTCACTCAGTTGTGTCTGACTCTTTGCGACCCCATGGACTACAGCACACCAGGCCTCCCTGTCCATCACCAACTCCCAGAGTTTCTTAAACTCATGTCAAGTGAGTCGGTGATGCCATCCAACCATCTCATCCTCTGTCGTTCCCTTCTCTTTCTGCCCACAATCTTTCCCAGCACCAGAGTCTTTTCAAACGAGTCAGTTCTTTGCATTAGGTGACCAAAGTATGGGAGTTTCAGCATCAACACCAGTCCTTTCAATGAATATTCAGGACTGATTTCCATTAGGATGGACTGGTTGGATCTCCTGGCAGTCCAAGGGACCCTCAAGAGTCTTCTCCAACACCACAGTTCAAAAGCATCAATTCTTCAGCGCTCAGTTTTCTTTATGGTCCAACTCTCGCATCCATACATGACTACTGGAAAAACCATAGCCTTGACTAGATGGACTTTTGTTGACAGAGTAATGTCTCTGCTTTTTAATATGCTGTTGAGGTTGGACATAGCTTTTCTTTCAAGGAGCAAGCATCTTTTAATTTCATGGCTGCAGTCACCAACTGCAGTGATTTTAGAGCCTCCAAAAAAAAAAGTCTCTCACTGTTTTCACTGTTTCCCCATCTATTCGCCATGAAGTGATGGGACCGGATGCTTAGTTAAGAAAATAAGATCTAGTATCCCACAAGCTACAAAGTGTAGCCAAAACAAAAGAATGGGCCATAGTTTACTCTTCATCGAAGATATTTAAGAATTAGGGAGAAATTTTAAGGAATAAACTTACTATATTTTTGTTTTTTAAAAAAAATTTAAAAGGTCAAGGTTTAATTTTACAAATTTCAATCATGTACTTGCCACCTTTAAAATATTGGGCATTTCCATGTATCACTTCTATGCATATAATAATACCAATTTTTACCTACTTCCTAAATTTTACCCCTAAAATTCTCTCTCTTTTCTAATTGTGTTACCTATTATCTTAGAAACTGTGTGGAATAATAATGGCAATTATACACTGTATAATTTCATTTATATAAAATCATTTAAATGACAGAATTGTAGAAATGGAAAACAGATAAGTGGTGATCAGAGGCTAGGTGAAGAGCTGGGGGAAAGGAAGGTAGGTGTGGCTATTTAAAAGGTGGCCTGATCTTAACAGCATGGAAATGGTACATATCTGAACTGTATCATTGTCAGTATCCTGACTGAGACTGTGTACTATAGATTTGCCATTGGGAAAAGGTACATGGAATCTCCATATTCTTCTTAAAATTGCATGTAAATGTACCATTATCTCAAAATAAAAAGTTTTTTTAGAATATTTATCTTAATTTTCTTGGTCATGCCATGCACAGATTGTGGGATTTTAGTTCCTGGACCAGGGATGGAACCTGAGCCCTTGGCAGTGAGACCACAGAGTCCTAACCACTGTACTGCCAGGGAATTCCTTCTATTTCATTTTTTATGTGAAAATATATTTACATTTAGAAGCACATGTGTCAAAGATGGAAACAGGTCACTAGTTCACATGAAAAACCAGTATCACTTGTTAGAAATTACAGAACAGAATCACAAAAAGAAAAATATGATTCTTGAAAGTAACACACTTGGAGATAAAGTTGCTACTGTCTGAATCTGTACAATAGATGCAATGGAAAGTTGAGTCTATTCTAAGAGAAAATCCACCTAGATAATGCATAGGTGTGTACAGATACACACACACACACACACACACACACACACACACACACCCCACTGGACTGGAACTGCTGCCTTTGTCCAGAAACTGGGTTGCTGCAAGCCACATTTATCTGCTCCCACCCCCCAGCCCTCTGCCACCACCTACATATCCACTTCATTTACTCAATAATCAGTACATCAGTTTCTTACCTACCAGAGAACAGATCTCTCTGCTGGGCATGAAAGCCTTTAAAGGCTTTCAGAAAACTGATTGTCTCCGTAGTGTCTTAGACACCTGACTCTCTTCCTACCTCTCAACAAATATGAAATATGCACTATGTATTTGCCATATGCAAACCTCTGGACTCTGTGTTGGGAATTCAGTGGAAACATGAAACAGTCCCTCCTTTCAAGAAGTTTGTGGCTGGTGAGAAAAGTTTTTAAAAAGTAAAAGAAAAGACAGACTAACACAACGTACAAAAGACCTTACATTCCAGCATTTCAGTGCCTTGATCGATCAGAATATGCGCAGGTCAAGTGATAGCACATTGACGTGTGAGAGGAGCGGGGAGGGAGAGAGCTTCTTAGACTTGATGATGTACAAATTGTATGTGACTCCCAAGCTGCAGGCTACACAGAAGAAAATAAAAAGTCAGAAAGGGAAACTCAAATATGACAAGAGCCAGGCAAAACAGGACAACCTAAGATGACAACATAGAGCTTAAAAGAAGATCTGTATGTAGAATCATTTTTGTTTATCACGAAATCCCACCTCTCTGTATCATTACAAATAATTACAGTTTACTAGTCATTATTAGCTAAGCTACACCTCACAACCATCTCCTTCTTTTCCTCAGATACACAGACAAGCATGTTTCCACCCCACAGTCTTTACACTTTTTCTTTTCTCTTCGCGCTCTGTTCAGATGTTTACATGGATCCTTGCAGACCCTGCAGAGGCTTTTATATTACCCAATCGAAACCAGCATTCCACGCCCCTCTTCATACCTTGGCCCTTGCTCGTTTTTATACATAGAACCCGAATCCTATCCAAGTATTTGGCTTCTGTATGTATTTGTTTGTTTACTGCCTGTCTCCCATAACGTGAGAGCTCCTTCTCACAGGAGAGATATGTTTTTGTTGCTGGTGTTGATTTAGCTCTTGTGTCCCAGGACCTGGTCATTGTTTATCACATCACGTCCAAGGTTCTCAATAAATATTACTGACTGAAAAAATACATATCATTTAATTCTTAGAACAACTCAAAGAAGTTGGGAAAACTGAGGATTAGAGAGGATAAACAATTGGTCATATGGTTCACAGATCGTATCAATACATGGAAGAGTTAGAATCTGAATCTGAGAGAGCCTGGGGATTTAAACAGCTACACATATGTATTGCCTTTGAGATGAGTGTGAGTAATTCCAAGAGAAATGTTCAGGTTGAAGAAAGCAAGAACATACAATGAATTCCAAAAAGTCCACGTGAGCATGGACTATGACAAGAATGGGCTCACTTTCATTGAGAGAAAATAAATAGGAAAAATAAAGGATGATTGTGAGGCGAGAGGGCAAACATGAGTCTCTAAATGCATCCACATTAGTGGAAAACAATAAACAGTAGCAACAAAGACTAAAGCTATCATTCCTCTAACTTGTAAACCCCAGGATTCTATGAGCATCTTCTGGAAAACATGGGGAATGATGGAGGAAAAGTCATCGAGTCAGCTCCCACATACCTTTCTGGAATGGCCACCTGCTCCCACTTGGGGTCACCATCCTCCAATCAGAATGCAGGCCTGCTTTGTCAACCTGAAGACAGTCTGCTCCTGGCACCGACCTGGTCAGCATCACCGTTATCTGTCTCTGCCGTGATCACGTTATGTGTTTCCGCTTCACCATGATAAAATGAGCCCCTTTCTCCTGATCTTTGAGCATATTTTAAATTACTGGAAGCGAATTCTCCAAGAACGTTTTCCAATCAAGTTTTAAATTCTACATATTATCTGACTTTCATCCTTTACTGGAAGAACTGCTGACATGTTGGTCAGTCACCATGAGCATCTTTTTCTCATACTTGGAAAAAAGAGCATTTGCAGTCTACCTCAAAGACACAGAGAGTAAAATCTCTTTCCTGTTAAACACACAGAGACATTCCTACAGGCTTGAGGCCCCTGTCCCCTCACGCATGGGGGCAAGGAGGCCGCTTGCCTTTCCTCAAATTCCTAATGACAGCCAGAAAGACTTAGACCCAAGGGAGAAATGAAGGCCATTAGGTGCCTCCAAGCGCAGACCAGATACTTAATCATGTTAAATGAAGGCCGTTAAAACCAGGCAGTCAGAGAGGAATAGAGATTTTGCTCCTCTTCTCCACTAGCATGCTGCCAAGAACATTGTTATACAAATAAATCACCGAGGTAACATTCTATTTAAAATTCTCTCTGTCTTGGCTTCCATCCCCTTTTTCAAAGCCTCATCGAATCCTGTTTTAATTTATATTTTTCAAGAGGACATCACCTCACCATACAATACAAATGAGATATTACTGGTGACTGCATCTCAAGCTGTATTGGAAGCAGGCTCCTAAAATGCAGGTGGGCGTATGGTAGAAGGATACACCATTTTTCCTGGAGATGGGTCTCACCTCCTTCAATGTCTCACTCTCCGCAGTTAAGAAAAAGTTTCACCCTAGACTCTTAAAGGTAGTGATCCTAGACCTGAGTCCCAGACCTAAGGGAGCACTGTGAGAGATGAACTGCCACAGTGTGAAGTGATGGTGGGGTTATCTAATGGGCTGGACTACAAAGCAGCCCAGCCTCAGTAGGTTTCATTTAATTTCACTTGAACCAACATTTATTGAGTCTGACTACATCAGACACACTGCTAGGCACTTCCTCATATGTTCTCATTTTTCAGTCCCAAAGTAGCACTGTGAAGGAGACATCGTTTATCCCATTATTATGGAATAAAGCCAAGGTTCAGAAATGTTAAATCACATTCTCAAAGAGAAGAACTAAACTTTAAGCTCACAACTTCTGACGTCATATATGACAATTTCACCGCAGAGTGGATTCCAATATCTTGGCACATGTGAAAGAAGAGACATTTTTCTTGGAATTGTTGAGTTTCATAACGACTCCAAAGGATTCTTTTGAATGTGAAACTTAACACATATTCCAACATACATCTACATTCCAAACTGGTCTTTCTTATCTATGATAAGTAGTTATTTCAGCTTTAACATATTTTTCAAGTCTTTAAGTATAGACACCTTGAAGCAGTCTTTGATTCAGTCTCTGTTCTATCTTTATCAATCTACTATCAAACCTTGCTTTTTTCTTCAAAATGTTTTTCAGTTCACCCTGTTTCCCTTCATCTTACATTTTCCACCCTAGTCTAGTCTGTCCTGAATCACTGCAATCACCTTCAACCTACCTTCCTTTCCATTGTTTTTCGTGCTTTCCAATAACCACAGCATCTATTTTGCAGAATCCTGCGCAAAATACTTTCTGCAGGGCCCCTGTCTATATAAACCAGTTGATTTAAAAATGTATTCTAGAATTCATGGCCCCATGTGAGGTATGATGGTTTATCAGTAGTGATTTAGAATAATGTATAGAGAATGGACTCATATATTTTTTTTTTAGTTTTATGATCAGTGGATGTGAAGATTTTTCACCGTGTCCAGGAAACTTCTCTTCCTGTTCAAGTCCAGGAAACATCTTTTCAGGTTCTTTATTTTCCTGGTTAATTTTATATCTCCAACCACAAGAAAAAGGTAGTGATGCTGTTCAGTTCAGTTCAGTCACTCAGTCGTGTCCGACGCTTTGCAACCCCATGAACCGCAGCACACCAGGCCTCCCTGTCCATCACCAACTCCCAGAGTTCACCCAGAGTCATGTCCATTGAGTCAGTGATGCCATCCAGCCATCTCATCCTCGGCCGTCCCCTTCTCTTCCTGCCCCCAATCCCTCCCAGCATCAGGGTCTTTTCCAATGAGTCAACTCTTCTCATGAGGTGGCCAAAGTATTGGAGTTTCAGCCTCAGCATCAGTCCTTCCAATGAACACCCAGGACTGATCTCCTTTAGGATGGACTGGTTGGATCTCCTTGCAGTCCAAGGGACTCTCAAGAGTCTTCTCCAACACCACAATTCAAAAGCATCAATTCTTTGGCACTCAGCTTTCTTCACAGTCCAACTCTCACATCCATACATGACTACTGGAAAAACCATAGCCTTGACTAGATGGACCTTTATTGGCAAAGTAATGTCTCTACTTTTCAATATGCTATCTAGGTTGGTTATAACTGTCCTTCCAAGGAGTAAGCGTCTTTTAATTTCATGGCTGCAATCACCATCTGCAGTGATTTTGGAGCCCCCCAAAATAAAGTCTGACACTGTTTCCACTGTTTCCCCATCTATTTCCCATGAAGTGATGGGATCAGATGCCATGATCTTCGTTTTCTGAATGTTGAGCTTTAAGCCAACTTTTTCACTCTCCTCTTTCATTTTCATCAAGAGGCCTTTTAGTTCCTCTTAACTTTGTGCCATAAGGATGGTGTCATCTGCATATCTGAGGTTATTGATATTTCTCCTGGCACAACCCAGATAATCACAATGGTGTGATCACTCACCTAGAGCCAGACATCCGGGAATGTGAAGTCAAGTGGACCTTAGGAAGTATCACTATGAACAAAGCTAGTGGAGGTGATGGAATTCCAGTTGAGCTATTTCAAATCCTGAAAGATGATGCTGTGAAAGTGCTGCACTCAATATGCCAGCAATTTGGAAAACTCAGCAGTGGCCACAGGACTGGAAAAGATCAGTTTTCATTCCAATCCCAAAGAAAGGCAATGCCAAAGAATGCTCAAACTACCACACAATTGCACTCATCTCGCACGCTAGTAAAGTAATGCTGTTACTATCCAAAATACCATTGTTCTTCAGAATTGGTTTATGTTGACCAATACAAACTTTCTTTACCCTGACTTTCCCTAATACCCTTTATTTGATGCTGGTTACACTATTACTCAAGATGCCTATAAACATCAGCTATCCGTGACTTTCATAGGTCATTACTGTGCATCACTGACAATGTTCATGAATGTAAGTCTTATCCAGAGCATGCAAGAAAATAGAAATGCTAATTATTTCCTGGCGATATTGATTTACCATTTAGCATTTTATAGCATTAACATAAAATAACACCTCTTCCTACCATGTATTCTCTTGATTTGGGGAGATTATGATCAATATATTGCTAGAATATGATTACTTTCAATTGTTTTCAGTTTTATGGAGGTACACTTAATATGCAAAAACTGCATATATTTAATGCATACCTTTGATGAGTTTGGATATATGCATATACCCATGATACCATTACCACAAACAAGGAAAGAAACAGATCCATTACCACCAAAAGATTTCTGCATCCTCTTGCTTTGTGTGTGTGTGTGTGTGTGTGTGTGTGTGTGTGTGTATTAAGAACACTTGGCATGAGAGCTACTCTCTTCATTTTTTAAGTACACAATACATATTGTTAACTATAGGTACTATGTTGCATGGCAGATCTCTAGATTTATTCATTTTGTCTAACTGTAACTTCATGCCTGCTGAACCACAATCCCCATTTTCCACTTCCCTCGCCCTATGGCAACCAGCATTCTATGTTTTACTGCTATGGGTTTGATTATTTTATACTTAGACTTCACAGAAGTACCAGACTTATGGCATCTTGGTCTGCATTCAGTGAAACCTGCTTGAGAGTGCTGCCAACTCCAGCTGCTTCTGGTTATCTGATAGGAAATAAGAAAATTTCGTGAAAGTCACTTCCAAGTATGGAGATTCTCTGAAACTCAGGCAGGGTGCCACTTACCTGAGTCTAAAGGTAGTAATACCTTCCTACCCAACATCATTTCCAGACCTTTCTAAAACGCTGCTTGTCTGAGAACTCATAATGTCTTGTTATTGCCAACCATACCCATTATATCCTCTTATCTGTTTTTCCTGACCCAGCATAATCTGACTTCTACAGTCTCTGCAGCCCAATTTCTCTCTGTTCTCTAATTCTCATCCATCCCAGTTAAATAAGCTCTGACCATATCGTCCATGTTCATTTCAACTCAGGTGTCTTGGCTCACACTTTTCCCCCTATTTTTCCCCAGTTCAATCACATAAATCCTGTTCATTTAAAAAAAATTCAGCTCAAGTCCTAAGTCTTCTCTGTGTACATAAATTCACACTGTTTTCTCCTTTTTTGTCAGTATGCTGTGTATAAAAGTCACTGATAGTCACTTTAGGATAAAACTGGTTGCTTTTTCTTTTCTGTGTGCATGTGAGCCTATTTAGTTACCACATTTCTTCAATTAAACTATAAGTTTCTTGATAGCTGGGAAGTATGAAACACACTATCTGGGATCCCTACAATGCTTTGAACAATAGACATTGGTTGAGAAATTCAACAAGGCAAAGTATCATCAATCCAAAGCTAAACTTGGTCACTTTGTTAGAATAAGGCATTTCTTCTTTGGAAATCTTGGTAAAAATAAGTGATTAAGAAAATGAAAAGGACAGGGTGAAATTTAGAGAATGTTAAAGAGAACAGGAAAAGATGGTTTTTGTGCCTACCTTGTCAAAATATATTTCATCTAAGAAGTCAGATGGGTCTTTATTTTACTCTGGGGAGGGCAGATGATATGTGCAGTGAAAACACTTAACCATGGTTTCCTGAAGACATGTAATGCCACAGAGAGCACTTTAAACTGAAGAAAATAAGATCAGGTCCTTATTAATTGTGTGAAAAAAAGAACAGTAGATCTGCAGGTTGTTGAAGGGAGAGCTGAAAGCAAACACAGAAATCTCCACAATTTCTCTATTCATCTTTACTCTCCTAATTGCATTTTAAGGCAAAGGCCAACAGATAAAATAGGATCTTTTATTTTAAAAACTGCTATTAGATTTCTTCTGTATTTGTAACCTCTTATTATGGAATATTTCAAACACATACCAGAAAATAAAAAGGGTAATAAAACAAGTCACTCTGAACCCTCGCTACGTTGCAGGTCACTCACAGACATTCTTACATCATATCTACCTCCTACCTGTCCACCCAGATCATTTCTAAGCCAATTTCTAACATCATATAATTTAAAATTAACATTAAAGTATATGTCTCTATTGTGTATTTGAGAGCTTCCCTCATCACTCAGTTGGTGAAGAACCTACCTGCACTGCAGAAGACCCGGGTTCGATCCCTGCCTGGGTCAGGAAGATCCCCTGGTGAAGGGAATGGCAACCCACCCAGTACTCTTGCTGGAGAATTCCATGGACAGAGGAGCCTGGCAAGCTACAGTCCATGGGATCGCAAAGAGTCAGTCAGGACTGTGCAACTGACTTTCTTCCCTTTCTTTCTTACATATCTCTAAATGACAAACACTTCCTTCACAAAAACTCATATTTTCATCAAACATACACATACACACACAAAAAATTTCCTTAATACCATCAAATAGCCAATGTTCACATTTTCCAAATCATATTGTGATCTTTTGACATATTGTGTATTTGAATTAAAATCAAAACAAAGCCCATACAGCTTCCCAGGTGGCGCTAGTGGTAAAGAAGCTGCCTGCCAGTGCAGGAGATGTAAGAGAGGAGGGTTCCACCCCTGGGACTGGAAGATGCCTTGGAGGAGGGCATGGCAACCCACTCCAGTATTCTTGCATGAGAATCCCCATGGACAGAGAAGGCTGGTGGGTTGCAGTCCACGGGGTCACAAAGAGTCGGACAGGGCTAAAGCAACAGCACGCACAGCACTGATTGTTTCCTGATGAAGTTCTCTGCCTAATTCAGGTGAAGCATTGGAGTCTTAAAAAAAAAAAAAGAAGCCCATATATTGGACTGGTTAATATGTCACATGTGTTAATGTTTTCTGAGTCCATTTAATATTGTTTCTTTTTTTTCCTTATAATTTTTCCTTGCAATACTTAACATATACCCTATGTTTCCCACAGTGTTTAACTGATTTCATTTCCTGTGGTATCATTTAACATGTTCTCCTGGTTCTAGCTCTTCAGTTTCTTCTAATTTGACAGACTTAGGCACTTGAATGTTTCAGAGGCTGTTTTGCTTTTTTGTTTCTTATCTGGCAAAACTGCTTCATAGGTGGTGTTGTTATTTCCAGAAGTAGATACTTACTGATTTAATTTTAATACTTACTGACCTAAGTTCTGAAAATTCTGAAAGAGATGGGAATTCTGAAAGAGATGGGCATACCAGACCACCTGACCAGCCTCTTGAGAAATCTGTATGCAGCTCAGGAAGCAGCAGTTAGAACTGGACATGGAACAACAGACTAGTTCCAGATAGGAAAAAGAAACGTCAAGGCTGTATATTGTCACCCTGCTTATTTAACTTATATGCAGAGTACATCATGAGAAACGCTGGGCTGGAAGAAGCACAAGCTGGAATCAAGATTGTCAGGAGAAATATCAATAACCTCAGATATGCAGATGACACCACACTTATGGCAGAACGTGAAGAAGAACTAAAGAGCCTCTTGATGAGAGTGAAAGAGGAGAGTGAAAAAGTTGGCTCAACATTCAGAAAACAAAGATCATGGCACCCGGGCCCATCACTTCGGGGGAAATAAATGGGGAAACAGTGGAAACAGTGGCAGACTTTGAATTTTGGGATCCAAAATCACTGCAGATGGTGACTGCAGCCATGAAATTAAAAGACGCTTACTCCTTAGAAGGAAAGTTATGACCAACCTAGATAGCATATTCAAAAGCAGAGATGTTACTTTGCCAACAAAGGTCCATCTAGTCAAGGCTATGGTTTTTCCATTAGTCATGTATGGGTGTGAGAGTTGGACTATAAAGAAAGCTGAGCACTGAAGAATTGATGCTTTTGAATTGTGGTGTTGGAGAAGACTCTTGAGAGTCCCTTGGACTGCAAGGAGATCCAACCAGTCCATCCTAGAGGAAATCAGTCCTGAATATTCATTGGAAGGACTGATGTTGAAGCTGAAACTCTAATACTTTGACCACTTGATGAGAAGAGCTGACTCATTTGAAAAGACACTGATGCTGGGAAAGATTGAGGGCAGGAGGAGAAGGGGATGACAGAGGATGAGATGGTTGGATGGCATCACGGACTCAATGGACATGAGTTTGAGTAAACTCTGGGAGTTGGTGATGGATGGGGAGGCCTGGCGTGCTGCAGTCCATGGGGTCACAAAGAGTCGGACACAACTGAGTGACTGAACTGAACTGAACTGATCTAAGTTTAATTCTTTTTGTCATGTTAACAGCCATTGAGGAATATTGCCTGAATCAACTAAATCCTTAAGGGTTGGAAAATGATGATTTGCCAATTTAATTGTTCTGTATTTGTTAATTGGAATATTTTTAGAAATAGAAATTTCCCAACATCAGCTATATCAAGGAATAGTTTTATTAGCAAAGGTTAGATACATTTTGGATACCTTCCATTTATTCCTCCATTTTCTAGGAAAAAAAAAAAAGTTATCCCCTATTTAATGACAGGACTTCCCTGGTAGCTCAGCTGGGAAAGAATCTTCCTGCAAAGCAGGATACCTGGGTTTGATCCCTGGGTTGGGAAGATCCCCTGGAGGAGGGTATGGCAACCCACTCCAGTATTCTTGCCTGGAAAATCCCCGTGGACATGGAGCCTGGCTGGCTACTGACCATGGGGTTGCAAAGAGTCAGACACAACTTAGTGACTAACCAGCAGCTTTAAAGATAATCAGGTGGCGCTGGTGGTAAACAACTCGCCTCCTAATGCAGGAGAAGTAAGAGGCATGGGTTGGATCCCTGGTTCAGAAGGATCCCCTGGAGGAGGGCATGTCTATCCTCTCCAGTATTGTTGCCTAGAGAATCCCATGGGCAGAGGAGCCTGGCAGGCTACAGCCCATAGTGTCTCAAAGAGTTGAAAATGACTGAATCAACATAGTATGCACCCAATGATAACCAAAAGGATTTTTAAAATATCACTATAAACTGTATTTAATGTATTTCAATCTATTCTATTTATTACCATTATTATCTCAATTTTGGGAAGTAGGAGCCTTCAAGTTGGCTTTTGCATCTTTTTTTGACAACTGTAGTGGTGTTTAGGAACATACATTTTTGACAGCATAAGATATTCTAGACACATCTTGTATATTCCCACCCTAAACCCAGAAGCAGCCATTTCTCCAGGGAGGACATACACACATATAGATGTATATATAATACCCAAGTATAATATAAAATATGTGTAACATAAAATCACACATGTATACATTATATATCATATATTATAGTGTATAAGATATTAATAGTATATATATAATTATGATATATTATTAATATATGTTATAATTTTATATTATCATGTATTATATGTTATAATATAGATATGCATCTTTTCAAAGACAGAAAATATCATGAAATCATACTGACATGTCTCATTCAAATTCCAGAAGACAATTTTGGCTTATCCTCATCAGTTTTATATGCATGTCTTTTTTCTTTCATGTCAAACACCCTGCTGAGTCTGTCTTTATCAAATTCACCTATCAGACATTATAGACACAAGGTTTGAGATATACTGATAGTGATGACAAATGGCAGCAATGTCAGTGCTGACACCAAAACTGTGAATACTGAAAACATAGTCGTACAATCAAAGTGCTGTGACTCAGAGTAGTTTGGAAGAGTTCCTATCTCTGTGGCTGTTGTGTCACCTGGGACGACATCTATTTTGTCTTATACTGCATTCCATTTTTTAAGACTTACTTCCTAAATTTTAATTAGAATTATTTTAAACACTATATGTTTACCAAGTCCAACTTATAAAACAAAGCATATCCAAAAAGTATTGCTTCTATCCCTGATCCCCTTTCAACCTAGTTTCTCCCTCCTTTTAGAGAAAACATTTTATTTTAATATTAAGGTTTACAGTCCTAGTTAATGGCAGCATACCTATATCTATCCTGCTATTTTTGCCTATACAAAAGACTACTCCAGAATATGACATAGGATTGTGCTACCCAGTACAGTACCCCTCAGTTCAGTTCAGTTCAGTCACTCAGTCCTGTCTGACTCTTTGAGACCCCATGAATCGCAGCACGCCAGGCCTCCCTGCCATCACCAACTCCTGGAGTTCACTCAGACTCACGTCCATTGAGTCAGTGATGCCATCCAGCCATCTCATTCTCTGTCGTCCCCTTCTCCCCCTGCCCCCAACCCCTCCCAGCATCAGAGTCTTTTCCAATGAGTCAACTCTTCACACGAGGTGGCCAAAGTACAGTAGCCTTCACATATAACCAATTAAATTTAAATGGGTTAAATTTAAATAAAATTAAAAATTCAGTTTTTCAATCTACTTTCATCACATCTGATCAAACTACTGCTACTGTAGAATGTCCCACTTGCCAAAAAAGTTTAATGCTGAAGTCTTCTGGTATGGTATCATTCCTTGAAGAAATAAAGCAATTAATCCCAGCCACCTGATGGCAAGTCAATTAGATTCAACTCCTTCCTTCCCAGAAATACAGAATTCATTCTGGCCAAGACTGACAGGAGCTCTAGGTATGGTTTTGCCTTTCTTCCCCTTTGTTTCTCAGTCATTTGAAGACTCGGAGTGTTTGAGCTATTGACATGGGATACAACTAAATAATTCCTTGGACCAGAACTCCATTTTCCATTTAAAGATGGGCAGTTGTGGACAACAATTATGGGTTCTACTGTGGCTTACCATGTACTGCACTGTCCAGAAGCTACTTGCTGACAGACCAATGGAATGACTTTTTGAAGATACGGTTGAGGCACCAGCTTAGAGATAAATCCCTATGAGAACAGAGTCCCATCCTTCAAGATGAGTTTCAGCTTCAATTAATGGCCATTTTATGGCACTATGCATGCTAGAGCTGGGATAGTTAAGCGCAGGATCAAGGGGGTAGAAATAGGAATGACTGAGCTCATCATCATTCATAAAATCCCTTGAGCATTTTGTGCTTCACATCACTACAGTTCTTGGTTCTGTGTGTCTAGCATTCCAACTGTTACCTGGCCACTTCATATTCCTCATGCCAGGGAATCAACTGTCAAAAGTGTTTCCAAAGTGGCAGGATTAAGTGACTATAATCATCATGAGTATACTGGCTTACTACTGAATAAAAGTGTGGGCAGGGGGGAAAAGAGAGAAACATGCTTGGCACTCAGGTAAAGTACTAGGTATCTCTTTGTACATGCAAGCCCAGTTTTCATTGAAAATTGATAAATACAACCACAGGCATGATAACCAGAGGCTCCGGTGTGAGAGCCTGAGTTATCTTATCAGGAGAGCCACCTACACCCTCAGAAGGGCTGAGATCTACCCATCTTTCAGCTACCCAAGGCAAGCCTCCTATGTAAGTTCCTTTGCTTACCTTTAAGGCAATGGCACCCCACTCCAGTACTCTTGCCTGGAGAATCCCATGGGCGGAGGAGCCTGGTGGGCTGCAGTCCGTGGGGTCGCACAGAGTCGGACGCGATTGAAGTGACTTGGCAGCAGCAGCAGATGATCCATGTCAACAACCTCCTTGGAAACAACCGCAGCAGTGGTGTTAGACGAGGTCATTGAGAGGGCAGGACTTCTAGCTGAGCCATGAGCTGCACTCAGACCCTTGGAGGCTCCTTCCTGCCTCCCCTGTGTTTGGAATGTGTGTTCCTCCCATTGTTCCCACACAGGAGTGCTTCAAGGACACAGCCTTGAGACCGCAATTATCGTTGACACCATGGGAACTAACTACACGACTGAGCCGCATTAAGGCCTCTATGCAAACTCTTAAAACTTTGGCAGGCAGGTGCAGAGATCTACCCATCTTTCAGCTACCCAAGGCAAGCCTCCTACGTAAGTTCCTTTGCTTACCAAAACTGCCACCTATCAACCCAGAGCCATCTGCCTCTTTGTCTGGGCTCTCCTTGCCCTCCATATACAGGAGCCAGTCCCAAATTTCCTCTGGGAAGCTCCCAAGGTGTGAACCAACAAGTAAACACTGCATACCATCCTAATTTTCCTCACGTAAAGTTTCCCAGAAATTGGAGGGAACCGAAATCCCAGGGAAGTTGTCGGTGAACTGATTGGGAAAAGTGAGTAGATCTAAGTGGTGTAAGAGATGGACTCATCAGATGCTGCTGGTATGCCACAGAAATCCCTTTTTCTAGGCACTGTAACCGTCTCCCAACTGCTTGAGTGTTGGCTCTTAATGGCTCACACCTCTGGCTCTCTGCAGAGGATTGCCTTAGGCTGATGGGCACCAACTAACCCAGAGATGCCTGGGAATTTACGCACCCACCCCCACTGCTGCTAAGTCGCTTCAGTCATGTCTGACTCTGTGCGACCCCAGAGACGGCAGCCCACCAGGCTTCCCTGTTACTGGGATTCTCCAGGCAAGAACACTGGAGTGGGTTGCCCATTTCCTTCTCCAATGCATGAAAGTGAAAAGTGAAAGTGAAGTCACTCAGTCGTGTCCGACTCTTAGCAACCCCATGGACTGCAGCCTACCAGGCTCCTCCGTCCACGGGATTTTCCAGGCAAGAGTACTGGAGTGGGGTGCCATCGCCTTCTCCACCCCCATTAGGGTTGGTCTATGGCCAATGTCTATGGTGTAATAGTGTGCTTCCCCTGGCGGCCCAGCAGTAAAGAATACTCCCACAAAGCAGGAGCCACAGAAGATGCAGGTTCAATCCCTGGATTGGGAAGATCCCCTGAAGAAGGGCATGGCAACTCACTCCAGTATTCTTTATTTTTCCCCAGTATTCTTGAGTGGAGAGCCCCATGGACAGAGGAGCCTAGCAAATTACAGTCCGTAGGATCAGACTCAAAAGTGACTGAAACGAATTAGCACTCACATGTGGTATTATAGCTTAACTCCCTGCCCTATCTTGGAGAAGAAGATTTCTATGGTGCAATTCATACTCCAAAGTATTCCATAGACTCAAGCTAAGGCATGACTTCCCATGAAACAGTATATTTGGCTCGTATTCCCTGCTCTTCTGTTTTCCTTTGCCTTTTTCCTGGATAAATCCTGTCACTTGTTAAAAAAAAAAAAAGAAAGAAAAAAGATAAGTCCTCATCGGTTCAGTTCAGTTCAGCTCAGTTGCTCAGTTGTGTCCGACTCTTTGCGACCCTATGGATTGAAGCATACCAGGCTTCCCTGTCCATCACCAACTCCCAATGATGCCGTCCAAGCATCTCATCCTCTGTTATCCCCTTCTCCTCCTGCCCTCAATCTTTCCCAGCATCGGGGTCTTTTCCAACAAGTCAGTTATTCACATCAGGTAGCCAAAGTATAGAGTTTCAGCTTCAGCATCAGTCCTTCCAATAAATATTCAGGACTGATTTCCTCTAGGATGGACTGGTTGGATCTCCTTGCAGTCCAAGGGACTCTCAAGAGTCTTCTCCAACACACAGTTCAAAAGCATTGATTCTTCAGTGCTTCAGCTTTCTTTACAGTCCAACTCACACACCCATACATGACTACTGGCAAAATCATACCTTTGATTAGACGGACCTTTGTCGGCAGAGTAATGTCTCTGCTTTTTACAATGCCGTCTAGTTTGGTCATAGCTTTTCTTCCAAGGAGCAAGTGTCTTTTAATTTCATGGCTATAGTCACCATCTGCAGTGATTTTGGAGCCCCCAAAATAAAGTCTGTCACCGTTTCCATTGATTCCCCGTCTATTTGCCATGAAGTGATGTTCTTGAAAGTGGAAGAGTAGAGTGAAAAAGTTGGCTTAAAACTCAACATTCAGAAAACGAAGATCATGGCACTCGGCCCCATCACTTCATGGCAAATAGAAGTCCTCATCTCAGAAATTCAACTTAAAACTGTATTTGCAGGAGCCGTTGACGTTGCCATGACCCGCGGTAACCAGTGCGAGCTCACCCGCCAGAAGAATATGAAAAAGCAAAGCAACTCAGTTAAGGGAAAGCGCCGAGATGACGGGCTTTCTGCTGCTGCCCACAAGCAGAGGGACTAGGAGATCATGAGCAGAAGCAGAAAAAGGCAAACGAGAAGAAGGAGGAACCCAGGTAGCTTTGTGGCTTCGTGTCCAACCCTCTTGCCCTTTGCCTCTGTGCCTGGAGCCAGTCCCATCACGCTCGCGTTTTCTCCTGTAGTGCTCACAGGGCCCAGCTGCCCTGAGTCTGCAGCGGGTCCTTTTTGTGCTTCCTACCCCTCAGGTAGCCTCTCTCCCCCTGGGCCACTCCTGGGGGTGAGGGAGTTACCCTTTCCCAGTGTTTTTTATTCCTGTGGGGCTCACCCCACAGTATTAAAAGTAGCTTTGTAATGCAAAAAAAAAAAAAAAACCCTATATTTGCAGTGGTCTTAGTGTTACAGCTCTGAGTCACTCGTGTTTCTAGGTGTTCACATATGTGTGTGCTTGTGTAGGTAGAGGGTGAAGCCACTGAATAATTTTGTGATATTCAAATGCAACCATTCCCAGTGTCATTGGAAATGAGATTGTTTCTTTTAAAATGAACTTATTTATTTTAATTGGAGGCTAATTACTTTACAATCTCGTGATGGGTTTTGCCATACATCAGCATGAATTGGCCACAGGGGCACCTGTGTCCCCCCACCCTGAACCCCTTTCCCACCTCCCTCCCCACCCTGTCCCTCTGGGTTGTCCCAGAGCACCAGTTTTGGGTGCCCTGCTTCACACATTAAACTTGCACTGGTCATCTGTTTTACATATGGTAATATACATGTTTCAAAGCTATTCTCTCAAATCATCCCACCCTCGCCTTCACCCACTGAATCCAAAAATCTGTTCTTTACATCCGTGTCTCCTTTGCTGATCTGCATGTAGGATCGACAGTACCGTCCTTCTAGATTCCATATAAATGCATTAGTATACAGCATTTGTCTTTCTCTTTCTGACTTACTTCTTACTTCACTCTGTATAATAGGCTCCAGGTTCATCCACCTCGTTAGAACTGACTCAGATGCGTTCCCCTTTGTAGCTGAGTAATATTCCATTGTGTATACGCACCACAACTTCCTTATCCATTCAACTGCCAAAGGACATCTAGGTTACTTCCACATCCTAGCTACTGTAAATAGTGTTGCAATGAACATTGGGGTACACGTGTCTCTTTCATTTCTCGTTTTCTTGGGGTATATGCCCAGCAGTGGGATTGCTGGGTTGTATGGCAGTTCTAGTCCCAGTTTTAAAATGAGATTCTTGAGAAAGAAGAAAGTAAATACAGATGTAAAGTAGTAGAGATTTAAAAATAAAACTTTGTATTTAAATTTTGATTGGAAACTCAACTTCATGAGATTTTTTTTTCCTTCAAACATTTTTTTTAAGTATGTGGTAGTTCTGTCTATTGAAAAGACCTAGAAATTGTGACAGTGGCGAAGTGCTCATACTGTCTTGAAAATACTGTTTTCCAACTGAAGGTAACCAGGGTTCCTTAAGGTGGTGGCTGATTCCAAGTCCACAACAGGAAATACACAAGCTGAGCCTGACATCTCTTGTCGCAACAGACAGCAAGGTGATTAATAACCACCACTAAAAGCCAACTTAAAGAGGCCTTCACTAGCCAACAATGAGGTAATTTTGTAAGTATAACAAATGCAATTAAATTAAAATACACCAAATATGCTTAAATCCAAGCATCATTAATAATACTAAAAGAATAATAACAATGAAAGCTAATTGTTTACTAGTAGTTGATGCTAGAGAATCCAGTTCAATCAAAGAAGCAGAAATTCTCTTGAATAGGTCACAAATTTTGCAAAGCTAGAAATGGCCTATCACAAATTACTGCCTCATCCACTTGTCTAATTTCTTAGCCACTTTTCAGGATCAGTTTTTTTCAGCGTCTAAGATAATGTAATTCAACTAGGTAAGAAAAAACAAGATCAAATTGCAAGCATATTGTTCATTTTTAATTACAAGACATCTAATAAAATGCATTCTGCTGATTAATCATATTTCTAATATTGAAGGCTATGAAATACAATTTTTAATAATAGAATATCAGAGCAAACTTGGAGATCACAAGCAGTACCCCATTTCACAGATCAAGTATTTGAGGACCTTCTACATATTTCTAAGACATCATCCACACAACTACGGTAGGAAGATGTCTCAATCAGAGTTGAATGTTGATTCTAAAAGGCATTGCATGTAGAAAGTCTGTTCCTCTCTTTTTCCAACATGGCAGAAGGTCTCTTTTTATTATCACAGCTACATACCGAGTTCTTATCCTAGCCTTGGGCTATGCTGGAAAAACACTTTATTTTCCTTCTGCTGTATGAACTGACAGTCTTTTCTTCAGAGATTATTTGCATGGCTCATATTTCTTACAATGAGGAAGTTACCGTGATGAGATGCGAATGTATATATTCTTGCCCAAACCTGTTTGAGGCTGTGTGGAGGAGGAAAAGGACTCTGCTAAATAAGAGAGAAGAAACTGGGGCAGGGGGACTTGCTTAGGAAAGAAACCCTGCAGAGAGCTGTGCAATATTCTGGAGACTGTAGTGTCTAGAAGAGGCTGTGGGTAAGGGACTGATCCTTGGTTAAAAGTTCACAGCTGATTCACATGAGCTTATAAACATATCTGTTGGATGAATGAATACAGGAACATTCCAGGCAGGACAGAACAGGGATGGGAAGGTGAAACTTAAAAAATTTTCTCACCCAGAAAAGGCAGAAACCCTTATGGAATTTAGCTGATAAAAGGCTCTTAAGCTCATAAGCGAAATTAAGCAATCTACTGATGACAAACCCTTCATAATCTCAAATACATTAGGCAAATCTTAGATTATTCACAATAAAAAAGAAATCAAGCTTTGCTTCCACGAACACAGTATTTTGTTTGAGAAGGCTATTGTTGGCCAGACCCCAACAGTATTAGAGTGAGGGGTACAATTCTTAATCTCAAAATAAATGTGGAAACATATTTATCAAAGAAAATAGTTAATTAAGTCAGATCCAACTTCAGTGAGCTCCATAGGAGTGTTTAAATTTTTGGACTGCTCCGGCGCTTTCCGTCACTCAGTGTCCTCATATATAAAACAATAGAGCATTATATAGACCCTCTAAGATTGCTGTCAGCATCAAAACAAATAATACATGCAGAGCAGAATTCTCTGTTGTCCCGAAACACCCTCCTTCTACTAAAACGACAGAGTTCAATAGCTGCAACAGAGACTTAAGACCCTGAAGCCTAAAATATCTGACCCTTTATTTAAAAAAAAAGTTTGATGACCCCAATCTAAGTCAATAATAGTAAGTGCTCACACTTTAGGGCTTACCCCGGCAGCTCAGTCAGTGGGAGATGAAAGTTCAAACTCTGCGTCAGGAAGATCCCCTGAGAAGGAAATGGCAACCCACTCCAGTTTGAAACAGAGGAGCCTGGAGGGCTACAGTCCTTTGAGTCACAAAGAGTAGAACACCACTGAGCACCCAGGCACACGAGGTCACACTTTAAGAACTTACTGAGTACCGAAAGTTCTGAATTGCCTCCTATCTTAGCAATAATATATGGCTAAGATTAGCCATAATTATTCAATAAACTTTATTCAGTTTATTGAATAAAGTTTATTGAATTAATCTAGAGCTTGCATTCTTTTACAATTTGTATTTGAGGGAAGTAATCCCAAGGATGCCATAACTCTGAGGTCATCCAGGTTCTCGTACAGAAGAAGTTAGAGATCAGGTAACGCTTTGCTTTGATTGCCTTATTGGCAATTCCTTATGGAACTATGATTTGAAAGGCTGACCTCAGTCCCACAAGGAACAATTCTGCATCTTAAATAGAACCCAGGTTCTAGTACTTGTCCATTATGTTCTGGAGTATTCTTTGAAGGATCTATGCTAAAAGAGCACTTTAATTGTCTCTCTACAAGTGACAATAAAGACTACATCAGAAGTGTATGGATTGCATTTCTACTTGTAATAAAGAGGTCTTGAACTCAGACTAGAGACAATTTCGTTTTTCCTGGTAAATCCTATACTTTTTAGTGTGATGAGAGCTGTATAATTCTTCACACTTCTCTGTTTATTTCAGACGTATAGAAAGACAGAAGGATAAATGAATGACTGGAAACAGTGAGCTAGCTGGAACTGAGGCTTCCCCTTCTTTTTGTCGTTGCAGTTCAGTCGCTCAGTCATGTCCGACTCTTTGCCACCCCATGGACTGCAGCACGCCAGGCTTCCCTGTCCTTCACTGTCTCCCAGAGTTTGCTCAAAATCAGGTCCATTGAGTCAGTGATACCATCCCACCACCTCATTTTCTGTCACCCCCCTTTTCCTTCTGCCCTCAGTCTTTCCTAGCATAAGGGTCTTTTCCAATCAGTCAGCTCTTCGAATCAGATGGCAAAAATATTGGAGCTTCAGCTTCAGCATCAGTTCTTCCAGTGAATATTCAGTGTTGATTTCCTGCAGGAATGACTGGTTTGATCTCCTTGCAGTCCAAGGGACTATCAAGAGTCTTCTCTAGCTCCACAGTTCAAGAGCATCAGTTCTTCAGTGCTCAGCCTTCTTTGTGGTCCAACTCTCACATCCACATGTGACTACTGGAAAAACCATAGCTTTGACTATACAGGCCTTTGTCAGCAAAGTGATGTCTCTGCTTTTTAATACACTGTTGAAGTTTGTCATAGCTTTTCTGCCAAGGAGCAAACATCTTTTAAAATGCCAGTAGCCTGTCAACTACTCATTACTGGCAAGCTGATTTTTCTCCACCTACAAAGCTCCTCTTAGGTTCATCTCATAACAAGAGTGAACAGTAATGAGGCAAGTCCCTTGCCTGGAGCAAAGCTCCATGAGACGTCGAGGCAGACCCAGCCCAAGGCTACCATTGCACAGTATTCAGAGACCACAGGAGATCTGCTGGCCCTTCTGCCTGTATTACAACCAGCTCCTAGTGACATTGCCTGCTCCCTTGAGTCCTTTTGCTAAGAGACTCATCACTAAATTCCTGGCAAGATGCCCAAAGGCTTATGGGCTTATGATGTAAACATTTCAATACATATTATCGTTCTTATTTAGCTTTTTTAAAATTATGATTTTAATGGTCCTATATGTCTACATGATAAGCTAGCTCAAATCTTTTTGGGAACTGAACAGAGTATAAATAATAAATCAGTGAAATAAATAAATTCGTTTCCTTTGCCCAGCGTGTGCTGTATGCTGCAGCAGAAATGAAAAACATAATCACTGCTCTCTAGGAGATTTCAGTATCAACTGGGGGATGAGAAACACACTTGTTAAACAACTAGAAAACATCATAAGACTACTTATTATTTTTACTGCCAGTTCTCTGATACAGACTGACTATTCTAGAGGTTCAGAAAAAAGTGAGGTCAATACAAACAGAATTAGTCAGAGAAAGCGTCATATACAGGATGAGACACGGTCCATGTAATGTCACGTCTCTAGCTCGGAGCTCCCCATCAGTGGGCCAAGTAGCTATGGGTCCTTTCTGCCTCCAGGCTGGCTGAAAAGCAGCAAGAGTAGCATCTGGCTTGGAGCACCCTCTCTAAGCTTGGAATTGACCTCGATTTTACCCTAGTGGGTCACAACAACATCATCCTTCTCATGTGAAAAGTAGTCTCATGAATGGATCTAGGAAAAATGGAACTATTTTACGGTATTAATTTCAGCTTCTTATATCTGATTACATTCAGTAAAATTTCCCTTAAACAAAATTCAGCTAATCTGAATCTTTCTGGCTGAACTGGCTGGCTTTGCAAACAGTTTCCAAAAATTTATAGTCTCACAAAATCAGTCACTGTGCGTATTCGCCAAAAGCAATTTTGGCCAAATAAATAGTTCATTAGTTTGTTCCCTGTGGGTATTGGATAGTTACTTGTTATTTGACTGTTGCTTCTGTAAAAGTAATCTCTTTGCTTCCCACTACTATGCAGGCAAGCTTACTTTCCATGATGGTTAACATACATGTATGTGTGTGTGTACATATATATAAAATATTCACAATATACACACAATATAGTATTCTCAGAATGACATTTTATATCAGTAAAAGAGAGGGAAATACACTTTGATTTATTATCATCAGGCTTCCACCTTCACAATGGCCAGTTCAGCCAAAAGTTTAAGGTCTTTCAGTGAAGGGATTCTTAATCATTTCCCTTGCCCAAACAACACTTTTGTATCAGAACTAAGTCAGAGAGAACCAAAATAAACAGAAAAGTTTCAAATGTTCTTGGTTAACCATGTTGCTGCTGCTGCTAAGTCGCTTCAGTCGTGTCCAACTCTGTGTGACCCTAAAGATGGCAGCCCACCAGGCTCCCCCGTCCCTGGGATTCTCCAGGCAAGAACACTGGAGTGGATTGCCATTTCCTTCTCCAATGCATGAAAGTGAAAAGTGAAAGGGAAGTCA
This sequence comes from Oryx dammah, assembly GCF_014754425.2. Taxonomy (NCBI): domain Eukaryota; kingdom Metazoa; phylum Chordata; class Mammalia; order Artiodactyla; family Bovidae; genus Oryx; species Oryx dammah. Next base: position 16,134,096 of record NW_024070196.1, read on the forward strand.
CTGAGTCATGTCCAACTCTCAGCGACCCCATGGACTGCAGCCCACCAGGCTCCTCCATCCATGGGATTTTCCAGGCAAGAGGACTGGAGTGGGGTGCCATTGCTTTCTCTGGAAGGTGCCTGTTAGGGCAGCCTGAATGAACCTCATATGAATGCCCTACACAAAGGTAGTGGAGAAGGAAACCGCAACCCACTCCAGGACTCTTGCCTGGAAACTTCCATGGCTGGAGGAGCCTGGTAGGCTACAGTCCATGGGGTTGCAAAGACTCAGACACGACTGAGTGACTTCACTTTCTTTCTTTCTATAGTTTATTTTGGAGAAGGAAATGGCAACCCACTCCAGGGTTCTTGCCTAGAGAATCCCATGGACAGAGGGGCCTGGTGGGCTGCGGTCTATGGGGTTGCAAAGAGTTGGACACGACCAACCTAGATAGCATATTCAGAAGCAGAGACATTACTTTGCCAACAAAGGTCCATCTAGTCAAGGCTTTGGTTTTTCCAGTGGTCATGTACAGATGTGAGAGTTGGACTGTGAAGAAAGCTGAGTGCTGAAGAATTGATGCATTTGAACTGTGGTGTTGGAGAAGACTCTTGAGAGTCCCTTGGATTGCAAGGAGATCCAACCAGTCCATTCTGAAGGAGATCAGTCCTGAGTGTTCATTGGAAGGATTGATGCTAAAGCTGAAGCTCCAGTACTTTGGCCACCTCATGTGAAGAGTTGACTCATTGGAAAAGACCTTGATGCTGGGAGGGATTGGGGGCAGGAGGAGAAGGGGACGACCCAGGATGAGATGGCTGGATGGCATCACCGACTCGATGGATGTGAGTCTGAGTGAACTCCAGGAGTTGGTGATGGACAGGAAGGCCTGGTGTGCTGCGATTCATGGGGTCGCAAAGAGCCGGACACGACTGAGCGAATGAACTGAACTGAACTGAACTGAACTAAAGCAACTAACACACACACAGGCAGAAGTGCTTTTGTTTCTTTCCTTATTTCAATATGAATTTTCCATGTGTTAAAAACACACACACACACACACACACACACACAAAAGAGAGAAAACAGTAACAGAGTTCTGGAAAAGATTTTCTCAGGGAGGGACGAAGAGGAATAAGATTGTAAGGTGGGGGTGTGGGGAGAGGCAGACAAGGCATAGTTCATTAACCAAACCCGCAATGTTTTATATCTTTCAAGACAAAGTATCTGAAGAAAATAAAGTATTCACATGTATGGGCTTTCCCGGTGGCACAAGCAGTAAAGAACCTGCCTGCCAATACAGGAGACCAAGAGACAGGGCTTCAGAGCCTGGGTCAGGGAGATCTTCTGGACTGGGAAACAGCAACCCGCTCCAGTATTCTTGCCTGGGAAATCCCAAGCACAGAAGAGCCCGGTGGGCTACAGTCCATGAGGCCACAAAGAGTTGGCAGAAAACACTCATTTTGCTTCCCTGGTGGCTCAATCAGTAAAGAATCTGCCGGCAACGCAGGAGCCCTGGGTTTGATCCCTGGGTCAGGAGATTCCTCTGGAGAAAGAAATGGCAAGCCACGCCAGTATTCTTGCCTGGAGAATCCCATGGACAGAGGAGCCTGGCGGGCTACAGTCCATGGGGTTGGTAGGAGTCGGACACAGGTGAGCTACTCAACCACCACACACAAGTATTCAGATGCTATGGGTGTTTATGGCTACAAAGAAGCCTAAATGAGAGGTTGGCAAACTTTTTATAGAAGGACCAGATAGTACATATTTAGGCTTTGTGGAAAACACTTTCTGTATCGCAACTATTCAACTTTGCTTTCATAGGGGGAGAGCAGCCACAGACACTACATGAACAATGGCTGTGTTGCAATAAAACTTGACTTATGGACACTGACATTTGCATTTCACATAATTTTTACATGTCACAAAATTGTATTCTTCTTTTGATTGTTTTCAACTGTTTTAAAATATACAACTTTTTTTTATCTGTGGGTTGCACAAAAACAAGCCCTTTGGTGCCTGATAGCTGTGGTTTACTGACCCCTGGCTGGATCATAAATCATGTTAGTGAGAGAGGGGAATTTCGAGCACAGAATTATTACAAGGAATCCTCAAATGAACCAGCGCCTCTAAAGAAATGACCTGTCTCATGCACATGCTATCCATTTTTCAAATGTTTATAGATGCAGTTGAAATTAGTAAAATAAAAGTTGCCGTAACTTCAAGTGGGTTGACGAGGTAGTACAAGAGAGTCAAAAAGACTTTAACTCACCTGTTCCTAAGAGTTGCTTTGCTTTATGTTTTTTCACTGAGAACATAGTAGCTCCAGTTTTTTAAAACAAAATTAGGCACAAATGAAAGAATAAAGATGAATGGAAGGAGAAAGGAAGGAATGAAGAGATGGAATGAGGAAAGAAATGATGGCGGGGAAAAAAGATCAAGCAAGACAAAGCAAGAGAAGAACAAAACAAGACATGAAGAGCATAATTTTATTGGGAAAAGATACCAGACAACTACAAGAGAGACAGAGAGCGATGATCATTTTTTAAAAAGTAAAGATCTCATGTTTCGAGTGATGATTCCTACTCTTTCTGAGATAGATAAAATCATAACCTTAAAGAAACTAGAGAGAGTCACAAATACTATTAATTTCATAAATATACTTTTTAACCACAGATCATTCCTTCACTTACATGTAAAATCTCCAAAGCAGTCAGGAATGCCAGTCTTTATGTCAAATACAAACTTTTAAGTTTGGGAAGAAAAAAAGTAATATATTAAAAGGACTTGAGGTGCTACAAAGATTACAATTGTTATTAATATGATAATAAATCAATAGCAGTCACAGGAGTAAGACCTAGCATTGACAGAAATCCACTTTTGTATCTTATTGAAAAGATGCAGTTAATTTGAGATACTTGAGAAAATAAAAACATGTTATTTACAGAGAAATCTAGTTACAGATGTGTTTGATTATGACTACCACGATTTATAATGTAACTAAATTGCTAGCCAAAAAATCTAAAATCCAGCTGTGAACAAATGTGGTAAAATTTAAATATGTATCCAAAAACAACAGCATATGAATTCATGCATGAGGGCTAAGTCACTTCAGTCATGACCAACTCTTTGTGACCCTATGAACTGTAGCCCACCAGGCTTCTCTGTCCATGGGATTCCCCAGGCAAGAATACTGGAGTGGGCTGCCACTCCCTTCTCCAGGGATCAAACCTGTGTCTCTTATGTCTTGTGTATTGGCAGGCAGGTTCTTTACCACTAGCACCACCTGGGAAACCCCTATGAATTTATAACATCATATAGGTTAATACATACTACTACATAATCAGATCCTAACAGTTTAATTCTAATCTTTACGATATTTCCAAATGTAACTTACACTAATTGTACGGTTTCTAAATATTGAAAGAATGTGTATGTATATGTGTATATATGTCTTTATTATTCTCTATTGCACAAACTAATATTATAAAAATGAAAAGCAATATTTTTAAGAGTAAAAATTCTGAGAGAACAAAAAGATTAGAATGCAAAGTAGAGAAAAGATAAACAGAGGTGAAGAAGGCAAAAGAAAAAAGAGTAGCACCAGTAGGAGAAGAAAGGAAAAAAGAAGAGTCTGGATGTTTGGAGCCATGGGAGAAGTAATGCTATTTTACACTTTCCAATAAATATTTCTGCAGAAAAGGCATGACAAGCATAATTATCTATGAAAAATTAAACAGAGTTTGAACATGAACTTTTTTTTTTGTTTTTTAGGGTTTTAAGACAGTTAGCTCCACAAACTTAGTTCTGAACCTTCTATTAAGATTCCTTTGAATATAAGGCTCTGGTACACACAGTGTAGAAGAAAAATTCATGATTGAAGAAATTTACCTTAAGACACAATGGAGGGACTTCCCCGGTGGTGCAGTGGATAAGAAATCTGCCTTCCAAGAAGGGGGACATGTTTGATCCCTGGTCAGGGAAGATTCCACATGCCGCAGAGCAACTAAGCCCGCACCGTGACTACTGAGCCTCACACTCTGGGCTCTCTACTACTGAAGCCCGCGTGACTATAGCCTGTGCTCCAAAACAAGAGGAGCCACTGCAAGGAGGAGCCTTCGAACCACAAGGAAGAGTAGCCCCTTGCTCGCTGCAACTAGAGAACGCCCTTGTACAGTAGCAAAGACACAGTATACCCCAAAGATATCATTAATTTTTTTTAAAAAAGACATGATGGAGAAGTGGCAAGGATGTTGTGATATTACTTACAAACAATGTTCCCAGGCCTCTGGTGTGGAGTTAACAAGTAAACAATGTGGATTTTACTTCCCTCTTTAGAATACCCTGTTTAAAACATCCAAATAAACCACTAAACATATTCTGAAGAACCAATCAGCTTAATATACTGAGCCATCAACTGTTTAGATCTGTCTGTTTTCAATTTATACAGTGACCCTGAAGGGGTAAAAATAAAACAGGACTGTGCAAATTCAGCAGCTCTAGAGAAAGGCTTTATCCTGCCTGCTCATTTCTCAGGGCATGACCAGGGCCTGTTTTTATCCAGTATTGCTTCCTCCTAATCTTCATGGAAATGGCTAATATCTATTGAGCATTTATTATATGCTTGGTATTGTTCTAAGACTTAACATAAATTAGCACATTGGATTATCACAATAATTATGATTAATCCCATGTTAGATGTGGAAATTGCAGCCAGCAAGCTTAAGCATCATGGCCCTGGTCTCCCAACACGGTGGGTAGAGTGTAGCTGAGAGTATACTGCAGAGACCTCTGAGCCATCACGCCACGCTCCCTCCCACCTACGTGTAGAAGATTATTTGTTGACTCTCTTCCAAACTATAGCACACCATCATTTCTGGCCTCATAATGTCCAGTTCAACTTCATCCTTCAACTTTCAGATTCTTTGATAGGGTCCTTCCACCTTGACTCTAACAGGATGTCATTCAATTTCTCTCATTTTTTCAACCATAATAAATTCACTTCTAAGAGAACATATTAAAAATCAGCATGTTACTGACAAGGAGTTATAGACCTTGAAGGAGCTGTATCTTCCTGTTTGTGATTACATCTAATCTGAACTGGCAACAAAACTGATAGAGCACAACCAATCTCTTTTTTTTCTCAGTGGCCTATCCAATAAAGACAAAAATGTAAATCATTTGATATGTGTGAATATACACATAAACAGAATTCTCCAACTTGACATTTCCACTCCAGTCTCCTCCCTTTTGCCATAATGACAGCTGCTAAGCTTTTCCCATCATTTGTGATATTTATTTTCATCAGGCTTATTTCTCTCTGAGCTCGTCTTTCATGGATAAGGACCTAATTACCCTTAGATCCTGTTATTCTCTTGTCTTGTCTATGCCAGCTCCTCTAATGACGCCATGGAGACAGGAAGAAGATAATGAAGATCACTGGGGAGAAGGGCAAATAAATAGGAAGAGCAGGAAAAAACTACAGTGGCACATAGGAAGCTGAAAGTCAGATGTTTTAAGGGAATTCATTTTTGGTTATCAGGCCCTGCTTTCTAGCGCACTCATAATTTTATTTCACTGTGTGCTTCTTTTCAGTCCTCATCTACATTGTTTGGCCTGGTGAAAGGAATATGGCCTAGTGAAACAAAAATTTTTTCTTTTTTTATTTCTTTTATTGGGGGATAGTTGCTTTACAATGTTGTATTGGTTTCTACTGCACAATGAGGTGAATCAGCTCTATGTATACATATATCCCCTTCCTCTTGGGCCTCCCTCCCACCCCCCATTCCACTCATTTTTCTAAAAAAGAGGTCCTTTCACAACTTAGATGTGTGATCACAAGCAACTTATTTAACTTCTCTTAGCCTAGCTTCTACATCTATAAAATGGGGATAACCATATATACACAAAAGGTTTTTGCAAAGAGTTACTTTTATTACACAACACAGTACAGAGAATGGAACTCAGTGTGCATAAAGGCAAACACATATATGCTTTGTAGGCATAGATGATGGCTTCCATGTCTATGCCTAGTCACCTAATATTTAATATGGTTTATAATTATCATAGTATACATATATATAAATATGGACATGTTTTCTAGAGAAAAATAACATTTACTAGTAGTGAGTACATATCCAGAGATAGAAAGAAATTATTTGAAGGATTAGTTCACTTTTTGTTTAATAAAGAGAGATTAAAAAATAAAGCAAGACTTAAAATGCCATAATTCAAACTGAGAAGTTCTAATATTATTTTAGAAATTTTCATTAAGTTCTAATAATTAACAAATATAAATTAATACACATGGATGTCAAGTCTAAATCTAGGCAAGTTGAAGAGATACTCTAAACTCTAATAAAGTTTTTACAATCTGAACTGATTTTCAATAAAACTAATTTATAGCAAATCTAATAAATAGCAAAGAACATCTTTTATTTGGTTTCTCACTATTCATTCAGCAGTACTTCCCCTTGGTAGGAGATATTTCCAGAAAGATCACCAGCAAATGCTAACATAAAGTAAAAGCTCTCCTTTGCTTCAGTTATAAGCCTTTTCATGCCAATACCTACTCAATTTCCTTATTAAAGTTCCTAGAGGCACGTGAATATTGAATAGGTGTACCACACAACAATGAGAGGTCTCCTGTTTATTTTGACCAAAGCTACCACTCTTTCCTTTCAGAAAAGAAATGCGTTCTTTGCTAAAGCTTCTAGGACTAACCATGAGATGGTGTACAAGTTGTAAACAACCAACCAGTTATGTTCCTCCTCCACAAAACCAGATTAGAGTTTTCTCTGTGATCCTCCCAACTTTTTTTTACACTTTTAAACAGATATTAGACAATTATTTACTCTGTACTGAGTGCTGAACTAGAGTCAGAAGAGGGAGAGAGAGAAAAAGGTGAATATACATGGCCGCTGCCCAAAGGATTTCTAACTTGTGAGGTTCATCATCAAGGAAACTAGGCTAACTCAATGGGTCCGTCCTCTTCCTGTAAAAGAATGAAGTTGTGTCTTGGAGCCTCAGTGCTCGCACTGACCACGTGTGACCAACCCATAAACTGACAGCAGGTGCCAGTGTGGGTGTGTTAGATATAACCAGGAAAGAAAAGCAATGCTCTTCACTAATCGACATCTTTGGTTTCTTTACGAAATGGAGATTACAGTACTTTCGACACATAACTATTGTTTCAGATTACTTTGATCACAGTTTGAATAACCACCTTTAGGCTGCTCGAGTCTCATATTGGACCGCCTTCCCTGAAAGATATCCTATTTCTGTTTGGAACTCTGATTTCAGCAGTTTTGAGTAGAGAAACATTGACTTCCAGGTGGCAGTCTGCCTTCTCAGTTCTATTATTCCCTTGCAGGTTTTGCCTGCAGTTTTTGTTTTACCTTCCTTATGTGTGAATTTTATGATAATTTTGCTTTTCTTTTTAGTTCTCTAGAATTCACTTCTTCACACATTTTTAAATAATGAAAGGGGGGAAGCTGTTGTTTCATTTCCGAATCTTGAACTTCTCCAAGCTTCAAACTTGGTGTTTTAAAATTAAAATGACTTATCAGGCAGAGTGAGTACTCTTTATTCACAGCTTTACAGAAGTTACCAATATTTTTATTTTCTTACTTCTGTCTTTGAAATCTTTTAAATGTCCTTGCCACTTCATACAGAGACAAGAATAAAGTAAAAAATTAAAACATAAGCATCCTCTTTGCTGATCTTGAATATCCAGAGGGAGTTTCCATTCTGTGGCACAAAAATCTTAATTGAGAGCAAATTTCTATTTCTGAGAAAATACCAATTCCAATAACAGAACGTGGGAATGTTTAATATTTAACATTGTAAATATTTTGGAGGGGGTTATATCATGAACATTTCTCTAAGACATTTTACTCTGTAGGTTGATTTATTGTAAATTGGAATTAATGAAACTATAGCAAAAATATGGAGCTTCAAAGGCAGGAAAGTCTGGCTACCTGCTAATGTCACGAAAACTGATTGTAACCTCTTATGGAACCTAACAGAAAAAGAAATTATTCTACAAATTTAGGGGCGTCTAATATCTTTATTGCATTTCTATAACTTCCTCTTTGAAAACGGCTGCTTTATCATTCTCTTCCTTTCATTTATAAATGTTCTTTTTACATTCACTGCCTGCTTTTCCTCATCAGCGCCTAACCCCCCAGGTCTTGGTTCTCCATAAGATCCAATCAAGATCTTGGAGATAAATTGAGCTCTAAAATGATTTATGTCTTACAGAACACAAACTCCTGGTTACCAAAGGGGAAGAAGGGGAGAGGATAAATTAGGAGTTTGGGATTAACTGACACACACTACTATATATAAAATAGGTACACAACAAGGCCCTACTGTATAGCCCAGGGAAACTCAATCAAAATCTTATAATAAACCATAATGGAAAAGAACCTGAAAATGTATATACATATATATACATGCAGTGCTTAGTTGTTTAGTCATGTCTGACTCTGAGATCCCATGGACTGTAGCCTGCCAGGCTCCTCTGTCCATGGGGATTCTCCAGGCAAGTATACTGGAGTGGGCTTTCATGCCCTCCTCCATGGGATCTTCCCAACCTAGGGATAAAACCCAGGTCTCCTGCACTGCGGGAGGATTCCTTACCATCTAAGCCACTAGGGAAGCCCAAGAACACTAGAGTAGGTAGCCTATCCCTTCTCCAGGGGATCTTCCCAAATGGAACTGGGGTCTCCTGCATTGCAGGCAGATTCTTTACCAGCTGAGCTACCAACTATTGTGTTAGTTTCAAGTATATAAAATATATATATACATAATATATATATATATATTAGTCACTTTGCTATACACTTGAAACGAACACAATATTTTAAATAAACTATATTTTAATTAAAAAAATTAAGGAAAAGGTGAAATGGCTTGCCTCTTGTCTAAGATAATCTGTGGGCAACATACAGACATACTTGACATCAGCATTTAATATCATATGTTAACCAGCCTATGAAACATATTATTGACTTATTTGTAAGAAAATAAAACAACACACAGCTTTCATTATTCTGATAGTTCCACTGTCACCAAACATTCTAATACAGAAGACTGTAGGCCAGAGGTGGCATACCTTATAAGCCAGACCTCATCACCCATGGAGGCCTCAAAATAGCCCTACATGGGAGCACAGCTGCCACTCTTCTGATTTCCTGCTCGTTCTACTGAATCCATACCTCCCCCAAACTGCACAGTGGAGTGGCAGCAGGTTGGGGGTGCTAATGGAGGTGCAGGCTGCAGAGATGGGGATCTTCTCTAATAGTCAGCATGGACTCCAGGTCTTCTTTTCAGCTTTGAAAAAACTTTCTTATATTTAATACAGCTTTTAAAGATACCTTAAATGCTTTAAGGCAGGATGTAAATTAATATAGTAATTAATTCATCCTTTCACAGGCTTAATAAAAGCACCAAGATGATCTTCACAATGAGATTTTGAGATTTTCAAGGAGTGGTGCATCCTTGACTAGAGTTCCTTACTAGGTACACAGTTTGAATTCATTGTAGACTTGTTTAAAAAATTCCAGGAAAAACAGACAAGTTCCAGGGAGTATCTTCCTTCCTTCCACTTTCTTTTCTTTATTTCTTTGCTCTTTATTTCTACCGACTTATTCCAAAAACAATTAAGGAAGCTCTAACCTAGAACGAATGAAGACTGAAATGCTGTCTCTTGAAGTCCCCATCTGCTAATTTTCCCAGGTTCACAGAACTCTGATTTTAGGATTAATTATACCTTGAAGACAAGGCCCCAGGAGCTCATGCTTCCTAATCCTCCTGCCTTGCTAGACATCTTGGGAAGGCTTCTAAGCAGCCACAATGACACACCAGAGCTAACTCTAGTTCTCTTTCCAAGACTCAGGGTCTTGAATAGAGACCTTATGCTATGCTAAGTACAATGACAAGAAATGTAACACACGATACCTTCCACTCAAGTGGGTAAATCAAAACAAAAAATAACAACAAATGAATCCCAATGTAAGATGATTTATAGTTGCATGACAAAATTTCTCAGACAGGAGGGAAATCAAGATGGCACAAATTTGGGCAAACAATCCATGTGAAGGAAGCTGGGAATTCTGAAATATGTATAATAGTGAATATAAAGACATAGAGGTATGGGCATGGCTGGAGAAACAGTTTAACATTTGGGATTGTGAGAGAGAAAGTTGGACAGAACTGGTCAGATCAGATTTGAGTTTATTTTATAGGCAAAAGGTAGTTACTGGGAGTTTGTCATAATGGGATCACACATATTAGATATTGGGATTACACACATATTGGGATTGGCAGAAAGGATTGGAGATAGATGAAACATTGATTTCTTGTGGTCCCAGATAGAAGTTATGGGACTTCCCTGGTGGACTAGTGGTTAAGACTCTGTGTTTCCACTGCAGGGGGCACAGGTTCAATCCCTGGTCTGGGAACTAAGATCTCTGCAGGCCATGAGAGGCAGCAAAAAAAATTTTTTTAATAAATAAATTAACCCAGATAGAAGCAGTAAGCAACTGAGCTCGGATGAAAAACAATGATGTTGGAGATAAAGAGACAGATGGAAGGAAAATTGCAAAATATGAGTTGGCATAACTTTTCTCTCCGTTTTGTTATGTTTTGTTTGCCACTTACTTCTTCTTTCTGATCTTTTGCCCTGAAATCTTCAGGCCAACAGTCTTCCTCTATCAGTTTTCTGTCCTCCCTGCACAGGAAGAGATAAATTAGTTTCACATTCTTTTTCTTCTAAATTTGCCAGCTAAAATCAATTGAATCAGAACTGGAGTTCAGACTTCTTTTAAACTACAGAACAGAAACATTATTTGAAATTTGATTATAAAATAATATTGCAGATAGAAATTTTGTTTAACTAAGTTTGAACTATACAATTGATTCTTTTCTCCAAATTATTTAAATTTTAGAAGTGATAAGTTAGCTCAAATTTTTTTTAAAAAAATGGTGCATCTTTTATTTTTATAAGGTTCAAATGTCAAATTTCTGCCAAAACATTCTATAATGAGACTAATTTCTGCATAAATCACAAAGAGTTAACAGTCATGCCTAGTAATGGTAATTAAACTGTTGTACAAATTTTCAACATCAATCAACTTACTGATATGACATCAAAAAGACGTGACATTTTTATTCTCAGAATCTCCCAGAGGCAAAGTTATATTACACTCAAAACCATCAAGGGGCCAGAACACAGTGACTGTTGCACTTTATCCCTGATATGCCGCAAAGGCAGATGGAACACATAACCCTCCTTCAAAATTATATGGCTTTCTTTGAGGCTCTAAACCTGGAGACCTCCCCTCACTCAACAAATTAATGCCCAGCCTAAATAACCAAAGAATGATTCTACAGCACCTTACATAAGTAAAGTATTAGGTCAAGTAAAGAGAATAAAGGGCATACACTTGAGACAGACCTTCTCTGGTGGCTCAGTCAGAAAAGACTACACCTACAACGCAGGCGACTGCCGGCAATGCAAGAGGCCCAGGTTTGTTCCCTGGCTTGGGAAGATCACTGGAGAAGGAAATAGCAACCCACTCCAGTATGCTGGCCTGGGAAATTCCATCAACAGGGGAGCCTGGCAGGCTGCAGCCCATGAGGTCGCAAGGGTCAGACGCGACTTAGCGACTAAACAACCACCAGCACCATACCTTAGAGAACTTGTTTCCTTCCAAGCATCAGAAAATCTTTATGAATAAAAACCATTATCTAAGTTCACCGATTTCTTTTGTCTTCTGTCACTTGGAGAAAGAGAGAGCAGAGTAGGGAAACTTGAAGAAATATACCAGAGATTTTCCTTACTAAGTCTTAAAAAGAAGTAGTTGGTTTTGTGAAAACTGGGGTAAAGGTAAATATGCAACAGAAGAAAGGATGGCTGTTATCAACAAAAATAGTTAGAAATAGAGAAACTAACAGAAAAACTTCAGATGGGAGCATACCACTAAATATTAAAATAGTAGGATAAATATGATGATCCTGCCTGTTTGGAGAGAATGCCTCTTCATCCTTTTCCACTTCTGATGTTTTCTTCCATGTGGAGAAAACCTCCATTAAATAGCATCACTGCCTTTGTCTTCCTCATCACTTACTATTCCAAAGGAAGATGGAATGATTTTTTCTGATTATTGAGTTGGCAGCTAGAAATGGGAATGTGTAATTCTTTCCCTTTGTGGTTTTTTTCCTACTTATGAGCTGCCCACAAGGATCACATTTCTGATCTGTTTCTCTGTGCTATAACTGTTACAGCATGTTTTTCATGGGGAAAAAAAATTGTCCATACTGACTTATTCTGATGGGGAAGAATGAAGAAGCATCATCTCCAAACAGGCAGGATTTGTATAATTCTCAACCTTTCCCCAAAGCTACCATGACGCCTGAATGCAAGTGCTTAATAAAGTTTAAATGAATTAATAGATAGACGTTCCATTGTGCATCTGTTCTTTAAATGTGGCTGTAAATGGAAAATAGTAAAATTTAATGATTGTAATAGCCAGAGTGGGCTTCCCTGCCAGCTCAGCAGTAAAGAATCTACCTGCAATGAAGGAGATGCAGGTTTAATCCCTAATCTGAGAAGATTTTCGCTGGAGAAGGAAACGACAACTTACTCTAGTGTTCTTGTCTGAGAAATTGCATGGATAGAGGAGCCTGGCAGGCTATAATTCATGAAGTCACTAAAGAGTCAGACATGATTTAGCGACTAAACAACAACAATAGACAGAGTAGTAATTATTTGATCTCAATACTATACAGGAAATAACAATTGATGCAATCTATCTCTTACAACTGAACTATACACTTATTTGAGCAAAACATACAGTCAATGTCTTATTCTTCTAGGGGCTGACTAGCCAGATTAAAAACATAGAACCCAGAAAGATACATAACGCCATCGCTTGGTGGGGAACAGGTGAGATCAGACTTATCTTAGGAGATTTTGAGCAAGTTCTAATATCTTGTCAAACCAAGCAGATAGAAAGATAACTAACATAAATCACCGTGCATGTGGGGCTTCTATTCAGTTACCACTACCCCCTTCCTGCGGGGCACACTACAGGGTTCCTGGGATACCAGTGTGAACAGGACAGAAGCGACCCTGCCCCCTGGCTGCCTTGATTCCGGCCACCGTGTATTTAGGGCTTTGTGGAATCCTTGCTTTTCACCAGCAGACATGAAATGTATTTTATTCTGTGTATGGAAGGTTGCCATCTGAAAAGCCATTGATGTCATATATCATATTCATTGAATTAAAGGGGGGAAAAAAACACACGGTCATCTCAATGGATGCAGAAAAGATTTGGTAAATCTAATACTCATTCATAATAAAAACTCTCAATAATCTAGAAATCGAAGGGGAGCTTCCTCAAGCTGAAAAAGGACCTCTGTGAAAAAATCAGAGCTAACATCATACCTATAGGTGAAAAACTGAATGTTTTCCCCTATGACCAGGATTAAGACAAACTTTATTACTAACAGTCCCAAATTGGAAACAACCCTAATGTCCATCAAGACATGAAGGGCTAAACAAACAGTAGTGTACTCATACAATGTAAGACTATACAACAATGAACAAAGGCAAGCACACTGCTACATGCAACACCATGAAAGAATCTCAAAAACTTTACCTTCTATGTTAGCAATGGTGGAATGAGCCTATTAAAACCTCTCTCACCCTAAGAATACAGCTAAACATTTTAGAATACAAACAACAACTATGAAGGACTCTTAAGACGCAAAGAACAACAGAGAGCTTAGAGATGGAAGTAAAAGTCTGAAGAAAGAAAAGCACAGTAATAAGTGTTCTGATCATTTTCCTTTTACTTTCTATCTTACAATGAATGGTTCAAAGGTCCTAAAACTGTACAATAGACACAGAAAACAAAGGCTCCTAAAAAACTCTGCTTTTGCTGGTCAGAAGATTGGGGAATGGGATGCTTGTGGAGCCAGTGTGTAGGGAAAAGATGACAGTGCCTATTTATCATTTTTCTTTTCTTCTTCAAATCTGTTTTCTTTTCCGGTATTACCCAGAGGCCAACCCCAGTCATGGAGTTGCAATGTAGCAGCAACAACAACAGAAGAACCTAAAACTCCATGAGAAAACCTACATAGTTGTCCAGAAGGACCAAGAAAAAGGACCCATGTGAATTGGAGAATGTGGGCGGCAGGGGTGGGGTGGGGGGTGGGGAATTTCTGGAATTGAAAGAATTCTGATGAATGAGTCAAAGGCAATCCAGATCTCGCTAGTCAATCTGTGCATGTGCAGAACAGATCCGAAAGAGCAGAGCAAAAGGTCGGAAAACTGAACTGCAATATAAGGCACCCTCGGAGTCCTAGACTAACGCCTGACAGATGTCTGTGCAGACCGGGCTGAGAACAGTGTAACAGGAACTTTGAGACCTAAACTACTACTCTATGAAACACTTCCTGAGTTCCAGACTAAGCTCTGAGTAGCTCAGCATGGGACAGACTCAAACAATATAACAGAAGGTTTGAAAACTGAACACACATTGAGACCACTGTCCACAAACAAAGAGGAAGAACTTGCTGCTGCTGCTGCTAAGTCTCTGCAGTTGTGTCCGAGTCTGTGCGACCCCATAGACGGCAGCCCACCAGGCTCCCCTGTCCCTGGGATTCTCCAGGCAAGAACACTGGAGTGGGTTGCCATTTCCTTTTCCAGTGCATGAAAGTGAAAAGTGAAAGAGAAGTCGCTCAGTCGTGTCCGACTCTTCGTGACCCCATGGACTGCAGCCTACCAGGCTCTTCCGTCCATGGGATTTTCCAGGCAAGAGTACTGGAGTCAGACCCTAAATGGTCTGGTTGCCTCCTAATGTAAGAGATCAACAGTCTCCAGACGATGTTAGCCAACCAAAATCTCAACAACTTAATATTCAAAATGCCAAGAGTACAACCTAAAATTATCTGTCATTCAAAGAACCATGAAACCATGACCAGCTCTCGAGGAAAAAGAAACTTAACAGGTGCCAACACCAAGATAATTAATACACTGTGTTAGAATGGCCAGACAAGCACTAAATCAGCTATGACAACCAAGCTCATTGTGGGAATGGTAAACACTACTGAAATGAATGGGGAAATAGAGGCTTTCTTCAGAGAAATACAAATGAAAATAGCAAATAAAAATCTGAGAGAATAAAAACCACAATATCTGAAATAAAATTTTACTGGATGGGCTCAATAGTCAAAAGAATAACCGAAAGCAAAAAAAAAAAAGATTGATGATAAAAGAAACTACGAGGATTAATGGCCAGCAGATCTGCTCTAAAGAAAGGCTAAAGAATGGTCTTCAAGTTGAAGGAAAATGATTCCACAGAGAAACATGGAACTTTGGGAATGAAAGAAGAGCCAACAAGGCATGGAAAATATCTGAGTAAATACATATTTTTATCCTCCTAATATTTTAAATATGTATGAGTGTTAAAAACAAGATTTATAACACTGGTTGGGTTTTTTAATGTTCAGATATTTCAATGTGTATAAATACAACATAAGTAGGAAGGGATAAAGAACCTAAATGATTTTTTAAAATTCTACATTTTAGTATAAGTGGTAAAACGTTATTCTTACTAGACTGTTAAATGTTAGATGTGATTAATATAAATCATAAAGCAACTCAATAAATAGAATATTTAGCCAGAAGTCTAAAAGGTTAAAGAAGATAGAATATAGAAAATATTCAAATAAGCCAAAAGAATGCGAGAGGGAGAACAAAGAAACATAAAACAATGTAGGAACACAGAACACAAATAATAAATGTTAACCCTAAATTTGAATTTAGCAATAATTACACAAGACGTAAAAGGTAGAAACATACCATTTAAAAGACAGACATTGTCAGATTAGATAAAAAATATAAGATCCAATTATACTTTGACTACAAAAAGTATAATTGTAATTATATTTAGAGGCTAAAATACAGAAAAAATAGATATCATACAAACTAATCCATGTATTAATATCAGACCACATTCACTTCAGAGCAAAGACATTTACCAAGAATAAAGGAATAAAGAGAGTAATGATAAAATTGTCAACTCATCTTGAGAACATACAATTTTATACACGTATGCACAAAACAATAGTGCTCCCAAATACATGAAGTAAAAACTAACCAACGTGGTAAAAGAAAAAAGAAAAATCCACAATTATAGCTGGAATTGCTTTTTAGCCTCTTGGCTAAGATCAAGCGTAGTACAGTTAGAGAATTTCAGCTAAGTCACTTCAGTTGTACCCAACTCTTTGAGACCCCATGGACTGTAGCCCACTGGGCTCCTCTGTCCATGGGATTCTCCAGGCAAGAATGCTGGAGTGGGGCTGCCATGCCCTCTTCTGGGGATCTTCCCGATGCAGGGATCAAACCTCAGTCCCTCAGGTCTTCTGCATGAGCAAGCAGGTTTTTTACCATAGTGCCCCCGGGGAAGCCCAACTGGAGACATTAATGCTCTATATAATTGTTCGAACAAGCAGACCCAAAGTCAGCAAGGTTATAAAACACCTGAACAACTCTCTCAATCAACTTGACCTATTTTATATATATAGAATTCCATCCAATAACAGCATAATTCACCTTGGTTTCTATTGGAATTGGATACTCAACAACATTAATTACATTCTGGCACTACAGAAAAAGCAAACAACAAAAAATAAAACCTTAACAAATTTGTAAAAATTGAAATGATACAAAATATGTTTTCTGAATGGAAACAATTAAACTAAATATCAAAAATGCTGCTGCTGCTAAGTCACTTCAATCGTGTCCGTGTCTGACTCTATGCGACCCCATAGACAGCAGCCCACCAGGCTCCCCCGTCCCTGGGATTCTCCAGGCAAGAACGCTGGAGTGGGTTGTCATTTCCTTCTCCAATGCATGAAAGTGAAAAGTGAAAGTGAAGTCGCTCAGTCGTGTCCAACTCTTCACGACCCCATGGACTGCAGCCCACCAGGCTTCTCCGTCCATGGGATTTTCCAGGCAAGAGGACTGGAGTGGGGTGCCATGGCCTTGTTTATAAAATGTCCTACATATCTTGAAATTTTAAAACACATTTTAAATAACTAATATATAAAAGCAAAAACCTCAAAAGAGTTAGAAAGCTTTTGAAGTGAATAAAAGTCTAAATAAAATACATCACAATTTGTGCTAAAACAATGCTCTGCAAAAATGCTTACAGTATTAAATACTCACATGAGAGATATATCAGGTCTCAAAAAACAATCTCGTTTTACACCCAAACTAGCAAAATCAGAAAAAAAATAAACACAATAAGCAGAATCCAATACTTTGGCCACCTAATGCTGGGAAAGATTGAGGGCAGGAGGAGAAGGAGGCGACGGAGATTGAGACTGTTGGATGGCATCACTGACTCAATGCACATGAGTTTGAGCAAACCCCGGAAGACAGTGAAGGACGGAGAAGCCAGGTGTGCTGAAGTCCATAGAGTCGGACATGACGTAGAGACTGAACAACAACAACAGTTATACTAACCCTGTTGAAACATGAGTCTTCCTGTATTAATATGAAATATATTAATAGTTTTTACCTCATAGACTTATTGGTACTATCCTGTGGTCATTATTGACACATATACAGAAAACAGTGTAAGTTCATTGTAAGGATAACAGTTTACTTTGAAACAGGAAAACCGATTGTGCCAGGGTGAGAAGTTTTCAAGATAATCAAGCATCCACAAAAGTGAGAGTCCCAGTATCTTAATAAGTCTTCCAGTATTCAGAACAAAACTGTAAACCTAATAAAATATTTTAGCTGTTTTATACTTGTCATGATCCAAATTAAAAAAAAAAAAAATCTGAGTCTAAAACTTTATTTTATCCAGGCCTAAGAAGGTGGAAAAGAAATACAGATTTCATTATGAAATGCTGCTTTTGTGGTTTTTTCTACATTGATGATTTTCCAAAGTGCAATCTCTCAGGATGACCTGCTTTAACCTTATGGCCATCCAGAGGCAAAAGAATCTATCAGATTTTTAAAACCTGCCTTCATTAAAATATACCCTATTTAAAACAAATCCCACTCTCCCTAAGGAATTACAACTCTGAGTTTTAATCTTCACAGTTGAGACTCCTATTTAACAATTCAGCAAAAACATTCCATAACCAGACTGTTTTTTAAGAAATGATTAAAAATTGCAACTTCATTATTAAATTTCAACTCAGTCTTCTATATTTCTTTTTGTTATATGTTCTTTCTAAGTTCTTTTTTATTGAAATATGGTTGGCATACAATGTTGTGTTAGCTTCACGTGCGCTAGTGCTTTGACATTTGCATACATTATGCAAAGATCACCAGGAAAATCTAATAATCATCTGTCCCCATACAAAGTTATTACAATATTATTGACAGCATTCCTTATGCTATATATTACATCCCTGGGGGGCTTCCCAGGTGGCTCAATAGTAAAGAATTCTGCCACGAAGGAGACCTAAGTTCGATCCCTGGGTTGGGAAGATCCCCTGGAGAAGGAAATGGCAGGCCACTCCAGTATTCTTGCCTGGGAAATCCTATGGATAGAAGAACCTGGCGGGCTACAGTCCATGGGGTCACAAAAGAGCTGGACACGACTGAGAGACTAAACAGCAAGTAAAATTTACCCCTGGTGTATTACCTCCTTGTGACATTTATTACATAACTAGAGATTGGTACCCTCTCAATTCCCTTCACCAATCTCACCCGCTCATCTTCCTTCTGGCTATCCCTTGTTTGTTCTCTGTAACCAAGAGTCTGTTTTTGTTTTGTTTGTTTTGTTTTGTTAGACTCCACATGTGAGTGAGATCCTGCCTATCTGCCTTTGTCTGACTTAACTTCACTTAGCATAGTGCCCTCTAGATTCACCTTCTAGATTCATGTTTCACTTTGTCTGACTTATTTCACTCAGCATAATGCCCTCTAGATCCATTTTCTAGATTCATACTTCATTTTATTTATTATTCACTCATGCAGTGAATCTGATTTTAACAACTGTAATAGACCAGGCACTGTTTCTGGTATTAGTAATATAGTAAAGAAGAGGATAACAGTTTAGTGACTCAGATCGATACAGAAATACTTAAGGTGAAGTATGCTGAGTGCTCTGCCATGTATAGGCATGAGGGCACTTGGAAGCAGATGAAGATAAGTTTTATCCCAGAGTGGAGGAAGAATTCTTAGTAGAGATATTTAAGTTGAGCTTTGAAGGATTTGGTCAAGTAAAGAAGCTCATGCAGGGCGTTCTGGGATGATACAGAAGTATAAGCAAAAGGCACTGAACTTTAAGAAAATCTTTGGAGGAAGTACCTAGACATAGTTCATCAAAGCTAGAACACTGTATGTATTAGGAAACAGTAAGAGATGGGGCAGCACAGACAAGCAAAGGCCAGATCAACGTAGGAAAAAGACTTGGATTTTATCCTGAAGGTTATGGGAGGCAATGGAATGATCTAACCAGATTCACATTATGGGAACATCACTTTTGTGGTAATAGACAAAAGACTAATAAATCGAATTTTGCACTGTTTCAACTGAGAAATGATTTAATTCTAAAGCAAGATAAAGGCAGGGAAGATGGAGATGAGGATCACTACTAGAATTATATAAGGTGTATAACTAATAGGACTTAAGGGCGGGCTGAATGTGATTTCAGGTAAGGTGAGGGAAAAAGGTAGAGAAAAGATTCAAGGATGATCCTAGGTTTCTGACCTGAGTATCTGGTCGATGTCCATGCTATTAACAGAGTAAATACACTCTGAAGTGGATCTGATGAAAAGCCTAAGTTCAGTTTTGTCCGTTTTCAGTTGCGTTGCCTGTGCAGCATCAAAGGGAGCTGTCTAAGAGGCTTTTGGGTGTTTGGGTACATGGAAGCCTAAGAAAGAGATCTGCAATCAGCTGATTCATATTAGTTGTAGTATTTTGAGTTGCTGTGATATTAGATTTCTAATAAAAAAAAAAATAACACATTTTGTCTCTATCCCCCTTTCTGCCACAGAGCTCCTAAAACCCTTAGCATTTTCTAAGTATTGAGTGATAAATGTGTCTCTTGTTATGTTAATGAGGTGACTTTAGGAATGCTGCTAAGGCTGGGGGATGGTTGTTAGGAGAACCAATCATGTGATTAGAAGGTTGGAAAGGGTGGAGGAAAGGAACTAGAATTTGGATCAATCACCAAATGACCGATGATTAAAACAATTATATCTATGTAAGTGCGCATGCTCACTTGGGTCCATCTTTATGAGACCCCACGGACTGTGTAGCCCTCCAGGCTCCTCTGTCCATGAAATTCTCCAGGTAAGATCATCGGGGCAGGTAACGATTCCCTTCTCCAGAGCATCCTCCTGACCCAGGGATCAAACCCAGGTCTCCCAACACAGCAGGGAGGTTCTTTACTGTCTGAGCGACTAAATAAAAAGCCAAGAGGATCGGGTTTGGAGAGCTTCCAGGTTGGTAAGCCCGTGGAGAATAACACCCTCAAAGAGAGCCGAGAAGTCCCATGTGCTTTCCCCACGCCTTGCCAAATACATCTGTTCCATCTGGCTGTTCCCGAAACAACCGGTCATCTACTAAGTAAAATGTTTCTCTGAGTTCTGTGAGCCGCTCTAGCAATTAATAAAAGGAAGGTTCTCTGACTTACAGCCATTTTGTCAGAATTTAGAAAACAACCTGGACTTGCCTGTGACATCTGAAGTCCAAAGAGGAAGTTGTAGAGATGGTCATACTGCGTGGAGTAAGTCAGAGAAAGACAAGTATCATGCGATACCGCTTATAGGCGGAATCTACTTACAAAAGGAAATAGGATCACAGATGTAGAAAACAAACCTATGGTTACCAAGGAGGAACTGGGGGAAAGGATAAATGAGAAGACTGGAATTGAAATATATGCACATCTACATATAAAATAGATAACCACAAAAGACTTACTGTACAGCACAGGGAACTCTACTCAATACCTTGTAATGGTCTATTTGGGAAAAGAATCTAAAAAGGAGTAGATATGTGGATATGTATAACTGAATCACTTTGCTGTACCCCTGAAACTAATACAACATTGTGAATCAACTGTACTTCAAGAAAAATTTAAAAATAAACAAATACATTGTTTAAAGTTTTAAAAAAATAGAAAAGCAAGTATAATGCATACAAGATTAATAAAAATCCCCCCAAAAATCCATTGTATGCTAATAAGGAAAATTTAAAATACAGCAATGAAACAAAAGGGATTATTCGAACTCCTAATTTGTAATTGATTGGTTAAAAGTAGAAGTGATGACATGCATTTGCAACTGATGTTAGAAGTGGGTGTGAGGGACTGAGCCCTTCACTTGTGGCATCTGATGCTAATTCCCAGTAGATGTCAGAGTTGCTTGATGGTGTGGGAGGAAGACACTGGGACTAGGTCCAGAACCCAAGTGGTTGGTGAGATTCCCCAGGGAAAAAAAAGTACAGAATGAGAGAAGAATGTGGCCAAGGCAAACAGGAAAACAGATAAAGAATGGATAGAGAAGAGCTGATGAAGTTTATTAACAATAATGCCTAGAGAGCGGGGAGAAATGGAACTCTGGAACTGAAAGGGGAGAAATTTTAAGAAGAAAGTCATCAA
This sequence comes from Oryx dammah, assembly GCF_014754425.2. Lineage (NCBI taxonomy): Eukaryota > Metazoa > Chordata > Mammalia > Artiodactyla > Bovidae > Oryx > Oryx dammah. The sequence continues at coordinate 16,155,716 of NW_024070196.1, forward strand.
CACTATCAAGTGCAAAGTCCAGAAGATAAAGATTGAGAAGGTGTCCATTTAAGTTTAGCTACTAAGCAATCATTCCCAAGAGCAGATTTAATGGGATATTGGAAATGGGAGACTTACAGAAATAAAGAAATGAAAGTAGGATCATGAAACAGAGATTGAGTTAAAGTTACTCTTCCAAAAACTGGATTGAGAAAGTAAAGACATAGATATAGTTAGAGGATGATAAAGAATTAGAAATATTTTTCAGATATTTATAGCAGCTTTATTAATAATTGCCAAAAACAGGAAGCGACCAAGATGTCCCTCAAAAGATGAGTGAATAAACAAGCTGTGGAAAACCTATACAATGTAATTTTTTAAAGTATACTTGATTTACAAAATTATATTGGTTTCAGGTTTACAAAATGGTGATTCAATGTTTTTTATGAAATATACCCCATTTAAAGTTACAAAACATTGAGCATATTCTCTTGTGCTGTATAATATATTGTTGTAGCTTATTTATTTTGTACATAATAGTTTGTACCTCTTAATGCCCACCCCTATTTTGCTCCTTTCCCCTGCCCTCTATCAGTTCATTTCAGTTCAGTTGCTCAGTCATGTCCAGCTCTTTATGACCCCATGAACTGCAGCACGCCAGGCTTCCCTGTCCATCACCAACTCCTAGAGTTTGCTCAAACTCATGTCCATCGAGTCAGTGATGCCATCCAACCATCCATCCTCTGTCATCCCCTTCTCTTCCTGCCTTCAATCTGTCTCTGCATCAGGGTCTTTTCAAATGAGTCAGTTCTTCTCATCAGATGGCCAAAGTATTGGAGCTTCAGCTTTAGCATTAGTCCTTCCAGTAAATATTCAGGACTGATTTCCTTTAGGATTCATCGGTTTGGTCTCCTTGCTGTCCAGGGGACTCTCAAGAGTGTTCTCCAACACGACAGTTCCCTCTATACACAAACCTCTAGTTTGTTCTCTGTATCTGTGAGTTTGTTTTTGTTTGCTCGTATGCATCCATTTCTTAGATCCCACACATAAGTACTAACATAAGAGTATTTGTCTTTCTCTGCCTGGCTCATTTCACCAAGCATAATACCTTCCAGGTCCACCCATGTTGTTGCAAATGGCATTACTTCATTCTTTTCATGGCTGAGTAGTATTCCATTGTATATATGCATACCTCCTCATCTTTATCCATTCATCTATTGATGAACACTTAGGTTGCATCCATATACTGGCTATTATAAGTAATGCTGCTATGAACATTGAGTGTATATATCTTTTCTACTTAAGTGTTTTCATTTTCCCCTGACATATACCCAGGAATGGAATTGCTGGATCCTATGGTAGTTCTATTTTAAAATTTTTGAGGAACCTCCACACTGCCTTCCATAGTGGCTGTACCAGTTTACAAACCCGTCAACAGTGCACTCGGATTGCCTCCACATCTCTTGTCTTTCTGATGATAACCATTCTGACAGAGGACTTCCCTAGTGGCTCAGAGGGTAAAGAATCTGCCTGTAATGCAGGAGACCCGGGTTTGATCCCTTGGTTAGGAAGATCCCCTGGAGAAGGGAATGGCAACCCAATCTAGTATTCTTGCCTGGAGAATTCCATGGACAGAAGAGCCTGGAGATCTACAGTCCATGAGGTCACAAAGAATTGGACATGACTGAATGACTAACACACACAGATACACACACATTCTGACAGATGTGAACTGGTATCTTATTGTGGGTTTTTTTTTAATTAATTTATTTTTTAATTGAAGGATAATTGCTTTACAGAATTGTGTTGTTTTCAGCAAAACATCAACATGATTCAGCCGTAGGTATACACATGTAGTTTTGATTCCAAGTATCTGCCTGATGGTTAGCAATGTTGAGCACCCTTTCATATGCCTACTGATTATCTGCAATGTCTTCTGGAAAGTCAGAATTTTTAAATTATTTTTAATGGAATACATTTATGAGTACAAAGAGGACACCATTTGCTAGGGAACATTTTCCTGATGATTTCTGTCCACGTAACAGACTGCAATTCATGAACATTTATTCACTTCTACACCGAAAAGACACACAGAGCCTGTGATGTGACACAGCACGCAGACGCTGTGACGTGAACCCAGCATCTCACAGGAACCCACAGTGTCCACTCACTGGGCAAATGTCACCCAGCACCTCCCCTCCCCAGGGCAGGGCCGGGGGCGGGGGTGGGTCTTATTCACGAAAACCTAAAGACAAACCCTAACACTCCTGGGGGGAAATGGGAATCTAAAGGAACAACTGTCATCCAGAATGCTTTTGGAAACTTCATTAGATGAGCCATTTCCCAGCCACAAGGTGCATCTATCAGGGAGAGGTGTCTGTCTTGATTTAGAATGGCTTCTCACAGGTACCCTAAAGCCCCTTCCTGAGCCATGGTACCTACAAGCATGCTGTTGGAGCAGCAGGTCGTCCAGATGACCCCACACAGCCCAGCGGGCTTCTTCCCATCACAGCTCTGTTTCTGTCTCTGACTTTCCATCTACCAGTTTTTCCCAGGATTCTTGTGCCATCAGCTGCCTCTCCATCCTGCACTTAAATAATCTTGTGATTTCTGTGCAAAGCAGTTTCAAAATTGTTTTCCCGGAGACACTTCACAAATTTCTCTCTGAAGATTTTACATTCACCAAAGTGATCAAGCAGGAAGTGGCCCTTACCTGGGGGCCATGGCTGGAAGTTCCTGGATCCAAACTTCACGGCCATTGACATGACAGCAGTGCCCGGAGTCCAAGAATTTATTTCTAAATAGGAGAGACTGCACACTAGTAAAGTAATGCTCTATTTCTGCTTTATTGACTATGCCAAAGCCTTTGACTATGTGGATCACAATAAACTGTGGAAAATTCTGAAAGAGATGGGAATACCAGACCACCTGATCTGCCTCTTGAGAAACCTATATGCAGGTCAGGAAGCAACAGTTAGAACTGGACATGGAACAATAAACTGGTTCCAAATAGGAAAAGGAGTACGTCAAGGCTGTATATTGTTACCCTGCTTATTTAACTTATATGCAGGATACATTATGAGAAACGCTGGGCTGGAAGAAGCACAAGCTGGAATCAAGATTGCTGGAAGAAATATTAATAACCTCAGATATGCAGATGACACCACCCTTATGGCAGAAAAGGAAGAGGAACTAAAAAGCCTCTTGATGAAAGTGAAAGAGAAGAGTGAAAAAGTTGGCTTAAAGCTCAACATTCAGAAAACGAAGATCATAGCATCCGGTCCCATCACTTCATGGGAAATAGATGGGGAAACAGTGGAAACAGTGTCAGACTTTATTTTGGGGGGCTCCAAAATCACTGCAGATGGTGACTGCAGCCTTGAAATTAAAAGACGCTTACTCCTTGGAAGGAAAGTTATGACCAAACTAGATAGCATATTCAAAAGCAGAGACATTGCTTTGCCAACAAAGGTCCATCTAGTCAAGGCTTTGGTTTTTCCAGTAGTCATGTATGGATGTGAGAGTTGGACTGTGAAGAAAGCTGAGCGCAGAAGAATTGATGCGTTTGAACTGTGGTGTTGGAGAAGACTCTTGAGAGTCCCTTGGACTGCAAGGAGATCCAACCAGTCCATTCTGAAGGAGATCAGTCCTGGGTGTTCTTTGGAAGGAATGATTCTAAAGCTGAAACTCCAGTACTTTGGCCAACTCATGCGAAGAGTTGACTCATTGGAAAAGACCCTGATGCTGGGAGGGATTGGGGGCAGGAGGAGAAGGGGACAACAGAGGATGAGATGGCTGGATGGCATCACCGACTCAATGGACGTGAGTCTGAGTGAACTCCAGGAGTTGGAGATGGACAGGGAGGCCTGGTGTGCTGCGATTCATGGGGTCGCAAAGAGTCAGACACGACTGAACGACTGAACTGAACTGAGGAGAGACTGAGTATGTTGGCTAAAGACCATCAGGGATGTATTGAGAGACTGCTGAGAGAAGAGATAAATGGTGGAATGCGATCTCTGAGAAAGTTAGAGGCAGGAGGTACAAATGAGGACCGGAATAGTGGTACACTGTATAGGAATATTTGCCCACTGAGACATTAGAATGGAGGAGGGAGAGGAGAGAAGACCAAAACTGTGATGATGAGTTCCCTGACTACCTCGAATTTTTCTGAGTAGGAGATGAAATTAGAATAGTTGAGGATAGAGGATAGTCAGAGGTCTTAGTCTGAATGAGAGTTGACAAAGATAATACAGTGAATGGAAATAGAAACACATGGAAAGATTGACTGACAACTTTGAAAATCAAGCTGTGATCAGAGTCTGGGAATTTGTAGCTGTCTTAATTCACATTATTTCTTGTTGTTTGACTTTACTCTGGTGGTGCTCAAAAACCTAAAAGAAATTGCACATAAGGTGAGGTATAAAAGCTTGGGGTGCAACGTTTTTCTTGACAGGACAAGAGGACAATAATGATTAAAGTATTAGTGAACCATCAGCATCAATATATCTTTTTCCATAAATTCCCCATAAGTAACATTTTCCTGGAATAGTAACACTGACATGTTCCCTACCCACTTTTTCAGCATACCTGGAATGCCAGATAAACTTTCTAAACAAGAACTACATTAGGAAATGTAATTGACACAAATGAAAGATTTAACATTAACTCTGAGTAGGCACACCCAGTGAACAGACCCCCTTCCCCGTTTCATATAAAAATATATAGACAGTTCATTCAGAGGGTTCAGGTGGTGTATGAGTCTTGATGATAGCCAACCATGGTCTTTGAAAAGGTTCCAAAAAGAAAGAGAATGCGTTTGATGCCTTTGCAGAAATGTTAAGTCTAGGATGATAGGGAGCTGGATTCTCAAGGCCACCCCTCATGACTGAAGAGCAGCATGTTGATGGATTGGATGTCCTAAGCCCTTCTAAGGAAGCCAGTCCTGGGCTTAATGACCCCAGGCTCACTATAAGCAATAGGACTAACTGGCTCCAAAACCTCTACCCTCATTTCTCTATGTATCCTCAATCAAAAGTGACAGAGGATAACATCTGTTGACCTGAAACAAATAGATCGCCAGATATTTTTCTAGCAAAGATGGGTTTATTCAAGATCAGCAGAAAATTGCTGTTTGGTACCTGTGACCAAGAAGACCCACATGAAAGTTACTGAACAGCTAGGGAAAGCGAACTCTTATACAAAGGGAAAGGAAGTTGGGAGGGTTGCAGTAAGCAGAGAGTCCACGGCTTTTCACTGGCTGAGTCCTTGCCAGGAAAGAAGAGGAGTCTTTCTTCTGCCTGTTGGGCTCTGTTATGGTTCCAGAGCACGACAGCTCCCTCTTCCAGGCTCCTGGACTGTATTTAATTGAAGTTTCTGTGTATGAATGTTTAACACATCCTACTCTAAAAAGGATCTAAGGAGAGGAATAGAAATTATTTCTTTCAAGACCTCTCACTCTCTGAACTACTTATGACCCCAGTATTTAGTCTGCCCATGATGGAGAGAGAGCAGCTTCATTGGGTCTATCCTGCCACTTCTTTTCTATCTCACAAGTAGCAGTAGACTTCCTTAGGGATCTCACTCTTTGGATAATTTATGACTGCCACTAAGTTCCACTTTCTATTCAGTTAGAATGTTAAGCCCATCTTCCAGGCATTTAGACACACCCAAGACAATGTGATCTAAAGAATCTCTGTTGATGTATGTCTGTCCCCAACTGTGTGTGGGTGAAGGCTTTTTGCTATGAGATTTAGCATTCAGAAGACTTTGATTGATACTCAAAGTACAAGTTCTTCTTTAATAAAAATAATAGGGGATGAATCACATTAATCTTGAGTCCTACGTTCATTCCATTCATTTTACTTGTTCTTACCTACTTTTTCTTTCTAAATAATCAGAACAGAAAAAAGATCTACTGAGCCTGAATGAATTTTTACTCTCTCCCAAATGCTGGATGATTTATTTTTGGCTTTGCCAACTTCTCTGTGCCAACAGACTTGAATCCTACGCTATAAAAAAATCGCTAATCTAAATAAAATGCCACAGGAGGCACCACTGATTCAAGACCTTATGCCTCAGAAAATTTGGTTATAATTCATCATCACCTCAGTGACCCAGGTTGTTTAGAGAGGATGGACAACCAGAAGGAAGTAGTGAGAAATCAGACTGTAAGAATTTTGTTAAGAAATGCAATTGTTTGCTTTTGAGGGTATAGAATAATTTAGAACACATACCAAGCATTTGCGTTCTGAATAAGCAACCCACATTATTTTTACAGAAATTAAAGTGTTTGAAAATCACTGATAGAAATCCTGAGACAAGACTATATCTGTCCCTATCTACACATTTAAGGCAAAGACCTTTGAAAGCCCTTTGTCTCATCTTCTGGGAGACTTTAAAAGTGTAACAGCTTAGGTATATTAGGGAGCAAGTAATAGTTCTTCCATCTTTTATCACATATTCGATAAAGAAAAGAGGACAGGATGATGGCCCCAGAGAAAGGGCAGGGACTTTCATATGCAAGTAGAAAGGAGCTGAGTCAAGTTATTTGTCTTTCATGGTTTTCTTGAGAGCTTTGCTGATCCATATTCCTCTGGTATGGTGTTGAACAGGAACAGTGACAGCATTTAAGCTTGATTTGCTCTGCATCTTAGAAAGAGAAAACTGTAATGTCCTTTATTGGCAGAGGTCATTTCTTCCTGTTGCTAGGTTAATGAAGGTTGTTTTTGTTTTTTAATGTGGACTATTTTTTAAGTCTGTATTGAATTTGTTACAATGTTACTTCTGTTTTCCCTTTTGGTTTTCGGCCCCAAGGCATGTGGGATCTTAGCTTCCCTACCGGGGATTGAACCTGTACCCCGTGCATTAGAAGGTGAAATCCTAAACACTGAACAGCCAGGGAAGGCCCTGAGGGTTTTTAAAATGCATGCATGTTGAATTACATCAAATATTTATTTGACATTTGCTGAGATAATCATATGGGTTTTCTTCCCTAGTCTCTGTGGTGACTTTGTAATGTGTCAACACGGCCAGGTTGAACAATGTTTCCCAGAGGTATATTCTCTAGGTTCCTAGTTAGGGTGAGACACAAAGGAAATATTTTTGCATGACCTTAGGAAGGTGGAAGTGAAACAGCAGTCATTTTGTTTCTTTGCTTGGGAGGTTAGGATGGATGCTTTGGCATGACACTTCACTGACATGACATAACAGCCAGGCCCTCCACTCTGCATTTTCACCTGACTCCTCCTTCGGCCTCTCTGACTCCTGAGCCAGATGTGTGTTTAACTCCATGACAAAAAAAAAAAAAAAAAAAGCCAGCTGCTGCTCCTGCAGGACACCCACATTCTAAGGTCAACATGGGTTCCAGGTCACCCTCTCAAGTTCCAGCTCCTGCTGTGGGGTTCCAGGTTCTCCTGGCTCCTCCTTGCTTTATAAACACCTCTCCTTACTGACATTTATCTGTGGCCTGCCCTGAAGATGTCAAATTCTAGCACCAGACAAAAGCAAAAGTCTTATAGCCATGATTTAACTAGCTCCCACAACTATGTAAAGTCAAACTTATATATAACGTGTTTCTTTGCTGTAACTCTGATACAGAATTTGGTGCCAAGAGTGGTACAAAAGGAACAGAATCTTAAGGATGAGCTATATGGATTGGTTCACTTTTCCTAGGCTTTCTGGAATTGGTTACCTAATCTGGTCATATGTAAAAATATTGATGACCCCATTTCCAATGCTGAAGAGGACAATGATGGTCTATGGCATACTACAGCAAAACATTTATTCAAATGGTCATCTGTTGACACCTGTCAGTAAGAGCCTGTTAGAAGGCAAGACTCTGGGTGACCAGTTATTTGCTGTCATACACTTTAGTGAAAAAAAGGAGTATATTTAAGGAATGAAAATGAGGACCTCAGGGCTTTAAATTCCTAGTTTACCTTCAGTTCAGTTCAGTCGCTCAGTCGTGTCCGACTCTTTGCGACCCCATGAATCCAGCACGCCAGGCCTCCCTGTCCATCACCAACTCCCGGAGTTCACTCAGACTCACCTCCATCGAGTCAGTGATGCCATCCAGCCATCACATCCTCTGTCGTCCCCTTCTCTTCCTGCCCCCAACTCCTCCCAGCATCAGTCTTTTCCAATGAGTCAATGCTTCGCATGAGGTGGCCAAAGTACTGGAGTTTCAGCTTTAGCATCATTCCTTCCAAAGAAATCCCAGGGCTGATCTCCTTCAGAATGGACTGGTTGGATCTCCTTGCAGTCCAAGGGACTCTCAAGAGTCTTCTCCAACAACCACAGTTCAAAAGCATCAATTCTTCAGTGCTCAGCCCTCTTCACAGTCCAACTCTCACATCCATACATGACCACCGGAAAAACCATAGCCTTGACTAGACAGACCTTAGTCAGCAAAGTAATGTCTCTGCTTTTTAATATGCTATCTAGAATGGTCATAACTTTTCTTCCAAGGAGTAAGCATCTTTTAATTTCATGTTTGCCCTAAAAGAAGCTCCTATATCCTAAAGTCTAATCCCTGTAAAAATCTTAGTCTAGGGCCAAGTTTTCTAAAAAATGAAACCCAATGTGTAATTGGTACCTGGATAACATAACACAAGCTGAATGTTATTGATGTCACAGGGCCTCTTTTGTTAAAATTAGGGTATTAACTGGAGGGAATGGGACACTGAAAATTGGGATGGGAACTTACAGGCAGATTGTGATCAAGCTGCATAACTTGAACCATGAAACCCTAAAATCTGGGGATCCTTCTTCGCCATTAGACTTTCTATTCCTGCCTGAAAATCTCTTCTTGACTGAGGAAACTACTACCCTCCTCTGAGATAGCTGTCTTACACAGCACTATGGATCCTCCTCACAACCTACTCCCGCTACGTTTCTTGGCTTCTAGATTCACACACGAGGAGGTCCCAGAGAAGAAGATTCAAAGTATGGGTCATGTAGAGATGAAACACATACCAAAACAACTGCATGATTTTTCCAATCTTCTAATTAATAGAAGCCTGAGGAATATGTTTGATAATGTATTTTAAGAGTGTGGATCGGGGTGTACAGAATACCAGGATGGATGAGCTGAATTGACTGATGTAAGCTCACTAAGCAAAGATTCTATATGCACTTAGTTGGACTGTGCAGAAGACAGATGGATCTTAGGCAATAAAAGGAGATTTTCATAAACATTATCAAGCAATCACAGGTGCTGTTACAAATGTGGTTTCATTGCTGGAGCAAATCAACACATTCCCTGGTACCCGCTATACAACTATTGATCTGGTAAATGTTCTATCTTTTTTGGTGTACCTGTTAGTAAAGACCATCCGAAGTAGTTTGTTTTCAGCTGGCATGGCCAGCAATATATTTTCACTGTTCTATCTCAGGGCTAAATGATCTCTTAGCACTGTCATAATTTAGTCTGCAGGAATCTTGATTGCTTTTTCATTCCAACAGAATCATGCTGGTCCATTACACTGATGAAACTGTGCTGATTGCACCCGCTTAGCAGGAGGTAGTGACCACTCTACACACATTAGTAAAATATTTGCATGCCAGAGAGTAAGAAACAAAACCCCAAAGAACTCAGGAGTCAGCCACAGGAGTAAAATCCCTTTCAGGATGAAAAACAAATGATGGCATCTTTCCCTTTCTAACATTAAAAATGTCTAGTGGACCTTTGTGGATTTTGGAGACCATGTATAATTCCTTTGGGCCCATCTACTGAGGGACCTGAAAGCTGACACTTTTGTCAGCTAAATAAATAAAATAAAATAAAAGACCCTAAATAAAAGAAGGCTATCTATTACAAGTCCCCACTTCCATAAAAGCTATTCCATCACATGAGTTATAGAACCCATCCCATTAGATGATGCTTCAAGTATTTATGAGTTTCCCTAGTGGCTCAAACAGTAAAGAATCTGCCTGCAATGCAGGAGACCTGTGTTCAATCCCTGGGTAGGGAAGATCCCTTGGACAAGGGAATGACAACCCACTCGAGTATTCTCGCTTGAAGAATTCCATGGAGAGAGGAGCCTGGAGAGCTACAGTCCATGGGGTCGCAGAGAGTCGGACATGACTGAGCAACTAACACACAAGTATTACTAGCAAATAAAGATGTTATATGGAGTCTTTGGCAAACTTTTAGAAGTAAATAAAGCGAGCCCTAGTGATTAAAGCAAAGCCAAACCACTTGGCTCAGACGGTAAAGCGTCTGTCTACAATGCGGGACACCCGGGTTCAATCCCCAGGTCAGGAAGATCCCCCAGAGAAGGGAATGGCAATCCACTCCACAACTATTGCCTGGAGAATCCCATGGACAGAGGAGCCTGTAGGCTACAATCCCTGGGGTCGCAAAGAGTCAGACATGACTGAGCGACTTCACTTCACTTCACTTCACTCTCTTTTTGAGAGATAAATTTGGAGCTTTAACTGGGGCTTTAATAGAGACTGATCACCTGACCATGGGACACCAACTTACCATGTGATCTGAACTGCCAATCATGAACTGGGTGTTGTCTGACCCAGCAGTCCCCAACCTTTTGGGCACCAAGGACCAGTTTCATGCAAGAAAATTTTGCCATAGATGGGATCATGGTGAAGGGATGGTTTCAGGATGATTCAAGCATATATCTATTGTGCACTTTATTTCTATTATTATTACACCAGCTCTACCTCAGATCATCAGCCATTAGATCCCAAAGATTGGGGACCCCTGGTCTAACCCACCAAAACAGGAAGTCGAGCATGAACTCCATCATAACATGGAGGTGGTATAGATGAAACTGGGCCTCCCTGGTGGCTCACACAGTAAAGAATCAGCCTGCCATGCAAGAGACCTGGGTTCAGTCCCAGGGTTGGGAAGATCCCCTGGAGGAGATGGCAACCCACTCCAGTATTCCCGCCTGGAGAAGCCCCATGGACAGAGGAGCCTGGCAGGCTACAGTCCATGGAGTCACAAAGAGTCGGCCACAACTGAGCAGCTAAGCACACAGCACATAGATGAAATTGAGCTAACGCAGGCCCAGAGGCATAAGTTGCATGCTGCTGCTGCTGCTGCTAAGTCACTTCAGTTGTGTCCGACTCTGTGCGACCCCATAGACGGCAGCCCGCATAGTCTCTATTAACATTATTTGCCTTCTTTATCTCAACCCACACCCATGGTTTACATGAAGTTTCCTAAGCTTTCCTATGAAAAAATAAACTAGACTTGGTTTATAGATGGATGGTCCTGCACAATATACAGGCAGTCACCTAAAAGAGGACAGCCGTGGCTACCCTACAGCCCCATTTCTGACAGCCCTGCAGGATTTCATGAACAGAAAACCCAGCAGGCAGAGTGAGTACTGAACCAGGTCACCCATTTTGCCTGAAAGCAAGCAAACCATGGGCTATCTGGCTAATGGTTTGGCCGGAAGAAATACAATCAGAAAATTGGCATCAATGAGGTCTGGATAAGAGGGATGTGGATAGATCTCCATGAATGAGCATAAAATGTGAAGATATTTGTGTCTCATACAATGCTCACCAAAGAAGGACCACAACAAAGGGGGATTTCAACAGCCAGGTGGACTGGAAGACCACTTTCCCTGGACATCACTAAGTTTCCTTCCCCAGCCGCTCTGCTGTTATCCAATGGGCACACACACAGAGAAGCCACGGCAGTGGGGATGGAGGTTATGGGTGGGCCTAGCAACATGGGCTCCACTCCATCCAAAACTTGTCCACACTGCAAATGTACCACTTAAGAGAATATAATTTGGCAAATTAGCTTCTGGAAACTTGCTTTTGGCAAAATGATGTTTAGAAAATGGACCTGCAGCCAATAGTATGTGATTCACAAAAACCACAAGAGACTTTCAAATGTTTCATTCATCATCATCTCAAGGTCAAAAAAACTATTAATTTACTTGATGTAAGAGTTCTACACTTCAAAACCAAAGTTTGCTAAAACAGCAATTCCCAAAGCTTAATCTAAATTTCTTTGCCTATTATGTTCCCACAGGGGGAAAACATGTAATATTCAGTTGTTAAAACAACTGGAAAAGCCAAGTTTTAAACTGTAATAACATATGTATCTAGAATTTTGTGGGGGCACAGTTCTGATTTGAAGGTCAAGAAACATGTGGGTTCACAGCTTATAATCCCTTTTTATGGTTTCCCATAGACATATATCGGAGAAGGCAATGGCACCCCACTCCAGTCCTCTTGCCTGGAAAATCCCATGGATGGAGGAGCCTGGTGGGCTGCAGTCCATGGGGTCGCTAAGAGTCGGACACGACTGAGCGACTTCACTTTCACTTTTCACTTTCACGCATTGGAGAAGGAAATGGCAACCCGCTCCAGTGTGCTTGCCTGGAGAATCCCAGGGATGGGGGAGCCTGGTGGGCTGCCGTCTATGGGGTCGCACAGAGTCGGACACGAATGAAGTGACTTAGCAGCAGCAGCATACATATATGTAGAAACACATTCATACTTCAAATCATCTATTTCTTCAGTATGGGATTTTATTTTTATTTCCTATCATAAAGTATCTCCTGTTGACAAGGATTAATTGCTAAGAAGCTCATTACCCTCAAGGGAATGACTTCTGGCCAAGAAAAAACAAAGCAGAGAGATAAGAGAGCTTGTGCTTCAAATTTTCTGGCTATTATGTGATGGATCCTCAGTTCCCTAATCAAGATGAAACAATCCAGTGGACAAGAGGTTAAACAAACTCTGGGAGACAGTGAAGGACAGGAAAGCCTGGCGTGCTGCAGTCCATGGGGCTGCAAAGAGTCGGACACGACTTAGCAACTAAACAGCAAGAGGAGAGAAATAGACCTAATCACAAACACGATGAAGGAAATGGAAACTTGCACTGAAAACATTTCTGCCATGTAACCAACCAACAAATGTCAGAGGTGCAAAATCTTGATGGAAGTCCCTTTTTGTTCATTTGATGGACGATATCTCTCTTCTTATCATAGTAATTTGTTTACCCTATGGCATTTGATGGTAACTTTTCTTCCTAACTTATCTTTCATGGTGGCTCAGATGGTAAAGCATCTGCCTACAATGCAGGAGACCCAGGTTCAATCCCTGGGTTGGGAAGATCCTCTGGAGAAGGAAATTGCAACCCACTCTGGTACTCTTGCCTGGAAAATCCCATGGACGGAGGAGCGTTGGAGGCTACAGTCCATGGAGTCGCAAAGAGTCGGACACGACTGAGCGACTTTATTTTCTTCCTAAAAGGACAGTTCCTCATTATTTCCTTTAAAAAGTTGGCTTCTCTAAGCTTTTCTAAATTAAATAATCACCCTCTTTTTAATCTTTGTGGGGAAAATCCAAAGCTCAAATAAGATTTACTTGGGTTTCAAAGTATATTGGAACAAAGGCTTTTTTTTTTTTTTTTCTGAGTACTTTTATGAGAGTCATTTGTGAAAATTCATACATGACTTATAAGCAATTTTTCTAATTGAGGTAGTTATTTTACAATGTTTTGTTAGTTTCTGCTGTCCAACAAAGTGAATTAGCTCTATGTATACATATATATTGGAGACAGCAATGGCACCCTACTCCAGTACTCTTGCCTGGAAAATCCCATGGATGGAGGAAACTGGTGGGCTGCAGTCCATGGGGTCGCTGAGAGTTGGACATGACTCAGTGACTTCACTTTCACTTTCACTTTCATGCATTGCAGAAGGAAATGGCAACCCACTCCAGTGTTCTTGCTTGGAGAATCCCAGGGACGGGGGAGCCTGGTGGGCTGCCGTCTATGGGATCGCACAGAGTCGGACACGACTGAAGAGACTTAGCAGCAGCAGCATACATATATCCCCTCCCTCTTCAGCCTGCCTCCCACCCACACCCATCCCATCCATCTAGGTCATCACAGAGCAGCGAGCTGAGCTCCCTGTGCCATAAAGGAGCTTCCCACAAGCTATCTATTTTACACATAGTCAGTCAGTTCAGTCACTCAGTCATGTCTGACACTTTGTGACCCCATGGACTGCAGCACTCCAGGCTTCCCTGTTTGTCACCAACTCCTGCAGCTTGCTCAAACTCATATGCGTGGAGTCAATGATACCACCTAACCATCTCATCCTCTGTCGTCCCTTTCTCCTCAGTGGATGAGAAGTGATAAGCAATTATAGTCAGTTCAGTTCAGTCACTCAGTCGTGTCCGACTCTTTGTGACCCCATGAATGGCAGCATGCCAGGCCTCCCCATCCATCACCAACTCCCGGAGTTCACTCAGACTCACGTCCATCGAGTCTGTGATGCCATCCAGCCATCTCATCCTCTGTCGTCCCCTTCTCCTGCCCCCTGTCCCTCCCAGCATCAGAGTCTCTTCCAATGAGTCAACTCTTTGCATGAGGTGGCCAAAGTACTGGAGTTTCAGCTTTAGCATCATTCCTTCCAAAGAAATCCCAGGGCTGATCTCCTTCAGAATGGACTGGTTGGATCTCTTTGCAGTCCAAGGGACTCTCAAGAGTCTTCTCCAACACCACAGTTCAAAAGCATCAATTCTTCGGCGCTCAGCCTTCTTCACAGTCCAACTCTCACATCCATGCATAACCACAGGAAAAACCATAGCCTTGACTAGACGGACCTTAGTCGGCAAAGTAATGTCTCCGCTTTTGAATATGCTATCTAGGTTGGTCATAACTTTTCTTCCAAGGAGTAAGCGTCGTTTAATTTCATGGCTGAGTAGTGATAAGCAAAACACATAGTAGTGATGAGCAAAACCCAGTAGTAATAAGCAATTTTTAGAATCTCCCTTATAATTAAAAGAGGCAGTTTGTAAAGAAACATGAGTGGTGACTATGTCAATCCAGCTTGTTTTCATTTGCTTAAGTAAATAATGAGTAACTTTTCACTCCTTGACCAACCAGCCACAGGGCTTCGTATTTGTGAGTCTATATTCAATAATGATGAATGTATTCTATTACATAACCCCAATTTTTGTCTGGTTTTCCTTCATAGAAAGTACCAAGGATTTCTAAAAAACAACTGGAAAGAATTAGGTAGCAATGAGGTATTTTTCAAAATAATCACAAATTCTTCCCATCTCTGCACTCATCACATCACAGTGTGATGACTTTACAAAAAGATGCTGCAGATTCTTCTAGACAGCAAATTCTATTTCTCCATCCTTTAAACTAAGGTTGGCTTTGTGACTAGCTTTGACCAATGGCACATCAGTGGAGGTGACACAAAGAGAAACTTAAAAAGTGCTGGCACCTCCAGGCTTCTCTTCCCTGGTGCGCTTAACAGCCCTCTACCACTGTATGACAAGCTCAGATGAACTTCTAAAGAAATCACAAGCCTGTGGAATAAGGTCACCCTTGTAGTTGAAGCTGAGCTCACACAGTCTTCCCTGATCACATAGACTGCCCCAAAAGCCCAAACAGATTCCCAACACACAGAATTTTGAACTAAGTCATGTTTTTAAGCCACTAGTTTTGGAGGTGGTTTACTACATAGCAAGAGTTAACTGACATAGCAAGCAAGTGCTCACCCCAGTTAGTTAGAATGTAGTGCTTGTAAGGAGAGGGTCAGAGTCTATAATTTTTAAAGAGACAAATTCCTCAATAACCATGATCTGTGACCTTAAAAAAGTGGAAGGGCCATAATGGGAGGCAACATAGAGCTCTAATTCTTTGTAATAAAATATGACCTTTGAAATCACATGGATCTCGGTCAAATCCTGGTTCTACTATGCTAATTTGAGCTTTAAATTTCATTTCACTTTCTAAGATCAGATTCTTCATGTATAAAATATGGATACGTGGGTGATAAAACCTATCTCACAGGAATGTTACATGGAATAACTGAGAGAGTATCATCTGTTGGTATGGTACCTGATAAAAAAAGCAATTATTTAAATTGTAGTTACACCATCACAAATATAACAAAACTGAACAGTGACAGAGAAAGACTATAAATATTATAAGATTCCTTTGCAAGTGACACAACAGCAAGGTGTATGCTGAGTTCCCTGGAAACTGCTCACATCCTTGGCTCTTCGAGAATGAATATCAGACTTTATTTGATGGCCATGTTCAAGTGACTCTCCACTAGGCTGTGACGTCTTTAACCCTGTGCCAAATCAAATCCCTTCCCCTGCTCTCTCCACAAATGCTCAGTGACTTTATACCATGCAGACTCCCCCACTTAGGCACCTAGCAAATGTATCTTCATCTAAGCAGATCACCCACTCTATGGGACTGATTTCCTGTTCTATTCCTGTCTACTAACGCATTCACCCTGACCCTCATTCACCAAATCCTAGTTCTATCCCAGAAATGAAGAAAATGAATCTATCATAATACTGATAATAAAACATAAAATTTATATTGTAGAATAGGGTTGGCCACAAAGCTCGTTCAGGTTTTCATACAGCCCTTTTGGCCAGCCCAATACCATTCCAAATCTTGTTCCAGGGGACATATCTTTACAACTTTTAAGTGGTTTTTAGAAATCCATGTCTGCCGGGAGCCAGTGTGAGGAATCCCACCCATGACAAGGTCATGCAGAGAGGCCTGATGGGCAAGGCGAGTCAGGCCTCAGGTTTTCCTCCTGGAATTTCCTGAGCATGTACCCCAAAAACCAGAATCTGCCTGCCTTATTGTACTGTGCTTTTCCACTCTTCTGGCACTCTCTGGAAAAAGTTAATTCAGGGCTTTAGTCTTTTGCATTTGAAAGGGATGTTTCGGTTCAAACCCCCTCTGATAACTCTCTAGCTTGCCTAACAGGTTCTCCTGGACTTTTTACAGCTTGTGAATTGCTTACAGCCCCCCAACCACAAGAGGCATGAAGCTTAAAGCATTTTAAAGATACAGAGCCTTTTCTAAAGAGCTAAAAATCATATTGGCGACTGACTTCACTGTTGACTCAATGATTGCTGCCAGGCCTCCATATTCTTTATCTTTTAGGCACCTGGGAGGATATTAATCAATGTAATCGGGATATGGAAAAAGGTTTATAGTAGCTTTGATGTTAGCAACACTAGACTTTTGAGTTAATTACTTTTCTTTTGTTATAAATCACTGTACTCCTTTTACTTGTTATAAATTGCTGTATCTTGCTATGTAAGAATGTAACTTTATTTAGTGCTCTCTGAGAGTGGCACCAGACTTTGAGAAGAACAACACAAATAAGTCTTCTGGTTGACAAACCCTTATCAGAAAAGGGCCATAAAATGTTAATTGGCCCTTTTGGCCGGAAGATGATGTAAATCACCTAAGACTTGTGTATACAACTAGGTATGCAGAGAGAAAAGCCTGGTTTTGATAAGAGTCTGGGCTGCTAACGCTGCATAATTTTGTATTACCCATTAATCTCTATGTACAATCAAAAAGGTATAAAAGGCCTTTCTAGACAATAGAGGCTGGGCCAGTCACTGGAAGGACTGGTTTCCCCCGTGTCTCCTCTTACTCTAATTTCAGGCTGAATTTCCATCTGGGGCGTGGAGGCTCACCATGTCTACTTACTTGCCCTGGCTTCTAAGATCCACACAAGAGGTAGCCCAAGGTGGGGCACCCCCCGCTATTCAAGAGCACGCCAGTGGCCTAATGTAGATGGTGCAAGCTCCTTGTCTGGAACTTTATTGGCTTTCCACGTAAACCAAGTTATTCAGCATCTTTTCTCCACTAAATTTTCTTACTACACTATTTCTTCCTAATCTAATCTTATATTTATAAATAAGTAAGTTTTTTCCTTGCCTACTCCATCTCCCCTTCGAATCACCCTGGATCCACCGGGGCTGGACCCCAGCACATGTCTTTGGGCTGGAAAGCTGGAGGCCTCAGGTAGGCTTGGGAAGGCAAGGCTCAGGCCCTCTGTCATCAAATATCTCATATTTTGTTTTAGAATCCCTTTGCAATGGCCCCCTGTCATTCTGAATTCTGAGCTTTCAGTCAGCAAGGAAATCCACGTGAAGAAGAGTTGCACTGTGAAAATATCCACAACAATGCTGCCAGATAAAATGTTTTTTTGGTGTGACTTCCACTTGACTATAATAAATACAATTTACTAAGGAAGTCACCAATGAATTTGGAGATTGCTTATAGTGTTAAAAGCCCCCACGCCAAAAAGCTTTCATGTAGCTGTCTTTGATTTCTTAAAGCATACTGACATATATATATATGTATATATATATATATAAAATATATATGTTTATATAAATAAAAACTAAGAATATACATATATATTATGAATGGCAGTAAATTCTTAACTAGTTAAGTTAGAGTTTTTGACATCCCTCTCCCTGTCTAAAAGTTTTTCTACTATATTTAACACAATATATATTACAGCAAGCAACAAGGCTGAGGTAGAGGGAATTCTGGAGAAAAGCTGTATGGAAGAGAACCAAAGCAAAAAATGATATCCAACCTCTTCCTACCATCTCAAGGGTATTTCACACTGGATTCCAAATGAATATCTAATTGGAAACAGCCGTGAGCAAAGCAGAAACTGGACTCGGATGCTTTTTAATTCTGCTGGCATGGTACCTGAGTTCCCAAGCCTGCCCTTTTGTTCTCACTCAGTGGGGAAAGTCAAGGCCAGCCCCACACCCAGCCGGGCTGCTCAGCCCCACGGCACAGGGTGAGGCCAGGAGAGCCCTGAGGCTCACGTACCTGCCAGCTGGCCACACAATGCACTATCTAGAGCTCCAGCCAAAAATCACAGTTTCAACATAGAGCCCCAGGAGAGGTCCTGTGAGGACAAAAACTGACCTGGAAAAGTAAGCATATTGCTAAGGCCTATCAAGGCATTCACTGGGTTCATGAGGACTTCTGTTCATATTAATTTGGAGGACAGAAGTGAGAACCCTGTGGGAATGAGATGGATTTTCAAGTCTGGGTATAAAGCTGCAAAGCAGGAAGTGAATTCCAGGGAAACAATAAAAGCTCTATTGTCCAGAGTTCTGAACAGCTGAGGGGATTAGTCACTGGGATCCAGACCTGGGACAGGGTAAGGGCCTTCGAGTGGCCATAACAAAATGTGTTAGGTTGGGTGGCTTAAACATAGAAATTTGATTTCTCACAGTTCCAGAAGCTGGAAAGTCCCTTGACCTGAGTGCCAGGCAATTTAGCTTCAGGTCCTGGTCAGAGAACTTTCTGGCTTGCAGACAGTCATCTTTTTGCAATGTCTTCACGTGGCAGAGAGAGGGAGAGCTCTCTGATCTCTTTTTATAAAGCCGCTAATGTTATCATGCCAACAAAGGTCCATCTAGTCAAAGCTATGGTTTTTCCAGTAGTCATGTATGGATGGAGTTGGACTATAAAGAAAGCTGAGCACTGAAGAATTGATGCTTTTGAACTGTGGTGTTGGACAAGACTCTTGAGAGTCCTGTAGACTGCAAGGAGATCCAACCAGTCCATCCTAAAGGAAATCAGTCCGAATATTCATTAGAAGGACTGATGCCGAAGCTGAAACTCCAATACTTTGGCCACCTGATGCGAAGAACTGACTCACTGGAAAAGACCCTGATCCTGGGAAAGATGGAAGGCAGGAGGAGAAGGGGATGACAGAGGATGAGATGGCTGGATGGCGTCACCAACTCAATGGACATGAGTTTGGGTAAACTCCGGGAGTTGGTGATGGACAGGAAGGCCTGGTGTGCTGCAGTCCATGGGGTCGCAGAGTCGGACACGACTGAGCAACTGAACTGAACTAATCCTATCATGAGGACCCACCCTTATGACCTCACTTAAACTTAATTATCTTCACAAGACCCAACCTTCCAATACCAACACAATGAGGACTAGAACTTTAACATATGGATTCTGAGGGGACATAAGTCAGTCCAAAGAAGCCTGGAACGTCTTATGCCAGAAAATAAAGAAAAGCTTAAAGAAGGATGTGTTAAAAGAATGCAAAAGATAACATGACTGGGTGCTCACTGGCTAATTAGGGATGAGTAGAGAATAAAAATCAGTTCAGTTCAGTTCAGTTCAGTCGCTCAGTCATGTTCGACTCTTTGCGACCCCATGAATCGCAGCACGCCAGGCCTCCCTGTCCATCACCATCTCCCAGAGTTCACTCAGACTCACGTCCATCGAGTCTGTGATGCCATCCAACCATCTCATCCTGGGTCGCCCCCTTCTACTCCTGCCCCCAATCCCTCCCAGCATCAGAGTCTTTTCCAATGAGTCAACTCTTCGCATTTAGCATCTTTCCTTCCAAAGAAATCCCAGGGCTGATCTCCTTCAGAATGGACTGGTTGGATCTCCTTGCAGTCCAAGGGACTCTCAAGAGTCTTCTTCAACACCACAGTTCAAAGCATCAATTCTTCAGTGCTCAGCCTTCTTCACAGTCCAACTCTCACATCCATACATGACCACAGGAAAAACCATAGCCTTGACTAGACGGACCTTAGTCGGCAAAGTAATGTCTCTGCTTTTTAATGAATAATGATAACAACAAATTATAACCCACTGAGTAAAATAATATTCCATAAGCTCACATATAAATATATAAAGGAATAAACTGAAAGTCTGACAATGAGATGGGCTTTCCTGGTGGTTCAGATGGTAAAAATCTGCCTGCAGTGCAGGAGACACAGGTTCGATCTCTGGGTTGGGAAGATCCCCTGGAGAAGTGAATAGACACCCACTCCAGTATTCCTGCCTAGAGAATTCCATGGACAAAAGAGCCTGAGGGGCTGCAGTCCATGGGGTCACAAAGAGTTGGACACAGCTGAGTGACAAACGCATAAATACTCTCAAAGTACTTTCCTACAAAATATTTATGTTGGGTGAAGCCATCATGGTTATCAAGTGATCAAAGCACCTGAAGGCATCACCTTTATCAAGTGATGAAAGCAAACATCACCAGAGGTGAGACAAATGAAAACCAGGCACCACCTGAAATGATGCCAGGAAAGTGAACACAGCAGGAGTCTAATCTCGTCATAAAGAAACAACAAACCAACCCAGATCGAGAGACATTCTGAAAAATGAACCGACCTGTAATCTTCAGAAGTGCCAAGTTACAAGACCAAGATAAGACTGAGCAATGCCTGAGACTGAAGGAGACTAAAGAGACATGACAGGTAAGTGAGATAGGTGATTCTGACCCAGATCTTTTTGCTACAATTGGCAAAATCTGCATAGGGTCTCTGAACTACAGTTGTAATGTACTGATGTTAATTTCCTGATCTGCATCATTGCAGTGTGACTATGTAAGAGGACGTCCTTGTTTTCAGGACCTATCAAAGTACTTGAGCTTGATGGGGCATTAGGCAGGCAACATACTCTCATATGGTTTCAACAGTGTCTATGAACATTGTCAAATGTGTCTGAGGATTGGGATCCAGGGGGAAAAATGGTCTCGAGCTGAGAACCATTAGACTCACCCAACTGGAATACCTGGGCTCCAGTTAAATGTCTACCAGGACACTATTGACTTTGCATGAAGTTATATAATAAGAAATATAAAGACAGATAGAGCAGAAAATTCTCTTAATTACCTAACATGTTAACTGCTTCTCCTTAATATATATAATATCAGTTTGGGGGGAATGTATTGTTCAACTTTTTCATTCGACATAAGAAAAAGAATCAGTCTTTTTTCCTACTTTTTGATAGCATCTATGAGATCAAAATAGGCTCATAGCAGAGCACTGGGCTCAGTCAGATTTCCTCCAGGACATTACAAAGGCTTCCTTCTGGTGTATTGGCATAGGATAGCCTACTAGTTTTAGCTCTCAGTTCAGTTCAGTTCAGTCGCTCAGTCATATCCAACTCTTTGTGACCCCATGGGCTGCAGCACACCAGGCTTCCCTGTTCATCACCAACTCCTGCAGTTTACTCACTCAAGTCCATTGAGTTGGTGATGCCATCTAACCATCTCATTCTCTGTCGTCCCCTTCTCCTGCCTTCAATCTTTCCCAGCATCAGGGTCTTTTCCAGTGAGTCAGTTCTTTGCATCAGGTGGCCAAAGTATTGGAGTTTCCGCTTCAGCATCAGACCTTCCAATGCATATTCAAGACTGATTTCTGTCTGAGCTACCAGAGATATTTACTCAATAATTTATCTATTTGCCCAACATTACACTGTTAGGTGCAGTGGAGATGGCTGAGTCCGAGTTTTCATATTTTAGTCAGTAAACCATACCTGAAAGGCTAAGCTAGATCACAAAAACCCCAGTGCTGACAGCAAATATCCAAGAATGTAAAGCAAAATAAATAAATAAAAATCTGGATATAATTTGGGTAAGAGAAGGAGATGATAAAAGAGTAAAGTCCTGGGACAAAAGCTTAAGTGTCATAAGAATAGACTCTCTGTTATGGACTGAATGTCTCTGTCACCCCTAAATTCATCCACTGAAGTCCTAACCTCCAATGTGATTGTATTTGGAGATAGGACCTTTGGGAGGGGCTTCCCTAGTGGCTCATTGGTAAAGAATCTTCCTGCAATGCAGGAGTCATGGGTTTGATCCCTGAACCAGGAAGAACCCCTGGAGAAGGGAATGGCTACCCACTCCAGTATTCTTGCCTGGAGAATTCCATGTAAAGAAGAGCCTGGCGGGCCACAGTCCATGGGGTCTCAAAGAGTTAGACTAAGTGACTAACACTTCTATTTCACATTTGGGAGATAATTAGGTTTCAGTGAGGTCATTAGGGTGGAGCACCATGATGGGATTCAGTTCAGTCCAGTCATCCAACTCTTTGTGACCCTGTAGACTGCAGCACACCAGGCCTCCCTGTCCATCACCAACTTCTGGAGTTTACTCAAATTCATGTCCATTGAGTCAGTGATGCTATCCAGCCATCTCATCCTCTGTCGTCCCCTTCTCCTCCTGCCTTCAATCTTTCCCAGCATCAGGTTCTTTTCAAATGAGTCTGTCTGCTTTTCGCATCAAGTGGCCAGAGTATTGGAGTTTCAGCTTCAGCATCCCAACACGATGAGATTAGTGCCCTCCTAAGAAAGTCTTTGACTGTGTGGATCACAATAAACTGTGGAAAATTCTTCAGGAGATGGGAATACCAGACCACCTGACTTGCCTCTTGAGAAACCTATATGCAGGTCAGAAAGCAACAGTTAGAACTGGACATGGAACAACAGACTGGTTCCAAATAGGAAAAGGAGTATGTCAAGGCTGTATATTGTCACCCTGCTTATTTAACTTATATATACAGTACATCATGAGAAATGCTGGGCTGGAAGAAGCACAAGCTGGAATCAAGATTGCCAGGAGAAATATCAATAACCTCAGATATGCAGATGACACCACCCTTATGGCAGAAAGGGAAGAGGAACTAAAAAGACTCTTGATGAAAGAGGAGAGTGAAAAAGCTGGCTTAAATCTCAACATTCAGAAAACGAAGATCATGGCTTCTGGTCCCATCACTTCATGGGAAATAAATGGGAAACAGTAGAAACAGTGTCAGACTTTATTTTGGGGGGTGTTGGAGGAGACTCTTGAGAGTCCCTTGGACTGCAAGGAGATCCAACCAGTCCATTCTGAAGGAGATCAGCCCTGGGATTTCTTTGGAAGGAATGATGCTCAAGCTGAAACTCCAATACTTTGGCCACCTCATGCGAAGAGTTGATTCATTGGAAAGGACTCTGATGGTGGGAGGGATTGGGGGCAGGAGGAGAAGGGGACGACAGAGGATGAGATGGCTGGATGGCATCACCGACTCGATGGACGTGAGTTTGGGTGAACTCCGGGAGTTGGTGATGGACAGGGAGGCCTGGTGTGCTGTGATTCATGGGGTTGCAGAGAGTTGGACACGACTGAGCAACTGAACTGAACTGAACTGAAGATGAGGAAGCTCTCTCTCTCTTATCTCTATCTCTGTCTATCTCAGTGTCTGTCTCTCCCAGGAAAGAGCATTTTATCACACAGCCAGGATGCAGGAAAGACCATATGAGCACACAGCAAGAATGAAGCTGTCTGCATGCCAGGACATGGGTCTTCACCAGGAACCAAATGTACTGGTACTTTGACCTTGGACATCCTGGTCTCCATAGCTGTGAGAAATAAATGTTTAAGCTACCCAGTCTATGGTATTCTGTTACAGCTGCTGGAGCTGGCAAAGACGCTCTCCTTCCACAGTCTCTAAACTTTGTGTACCTTCTGTCCTTATCACTGTGACTCCAGTATTGTGTATGTCTCCTGCACTCTTACAGAATGAGAAAGGCCATATGGCTACCTTTATTCTTATAACAACACTACTGGCTTTTATGTCAAGTGACCTTTTCTTGGATCACAATGTGGAATGCATATGGTACAAGCAGCTTATAACCCCCTGTTAACAAAGCTAATGAAGTGAACATTGGTCTCTTAATTTTATTTGCCTTTTCATTTTCTCACCATCAAGGAAAAGAAAATTAGATCAAAATTAATGTTGAGGCTCAAGGGACACTGGACTTCATGCCTACTCTCTTTATTACTCCAAATGTAATTAAGCATGTTGACTTCAGTAAATGTACCTTCTGCTACGTGTGCATCGATTTCAAACAGTAATGAGTTTGCATTTATTATAATTTATTTTAGCCAGATAATTAATACCACTCTTGTTTATTTCTTCGATCATGAAAAAGAATGAGTGTTTGCTTATTTGTTTGCACATGCTGATGAGCCAATGGTCTTTTATATGCTGTTATATTGCAGTTAAAAAATAAGGTGCAGGCTAAATGGGAGCTTCAAATCTTTCATCATTGATCTACAGCTCAGATCCTAGAGCACAGAAACCATTCCTTACAAAGACCCTGGTATGGCCATTTTTATTCTAACCAAGGTAATGGGATTCTTCAAACACTAAGTCACTAGGCAGGCATCTTGAAAATAAACAATTACATTTTTAAATGCCTAAGATTCTCCTTAAATTATGATTTTAAGTTTCTTCTTTTATTATTATATATATATATATTTGCTATTTGGGAATTTCCGTTTTACCAAACTTATCATTTATTACATAGCTCTCATATCTTCCTTCCCTTGTATATTTGCACAATCTTGTCACTTTGAGTATCTATGACCGTTTCACTTTTCCCTGCTTTACAGATAAACACTTGCCTCCCTAACTGGATTACTTCCCTGCTAGAGCTTCACAAGTTAAGATGCAAAAGAAAGAAAATTCAAGGGACAAATATTACCTTTCTATGATTTACCAAAAATGTTTTCCCTTTCTATCTTGGTGCATTATTCAACATTCTCCAGAGAAAATTTATAAATACATATAAATATATAAATACACATATGAAACTGTGTAACTCAGACTGGGACTTGAATCCATGGTCTTTTAACTGAGATAACACACCTGGTCTCAGGACTTACTGAAGCTCAGGTTTTTGATGTCTCATCACAGAAAGAATTCAGTAAGAGACAAAGTGATAGGTAAGAAATGGATTTATACAGAGAGAAAAACATTCCACAGAGTATGGGTCATCTCAGAAGGTGAGAGTGGCAACAGGGTATGAGGTGTCAGTTTGTATAAGAGTGGATAATTTCATATTGCCTAATGAGTGGTAGGAACCACTATGGTAGTCCAGCTATTCTGGTTGGGGAAGGGGGTTCCTGGGGATTTATGATTAGCCTCAGAACTGTCATGGGTGTGGGCATGTCATTTAGCTTGTTGATGTGTTACCATGAACTCTACTGATGCTCAAGGTCTGGTGGAAGTCAATTCATCTACCATCTTGTCCCTCTTTGGTTCTGTTATGGGAAGCACACTGACTGAAACCACCCACCCTGGCCAGGCTCCCTAGTAACCATTTGCATGAGCTGTTTTATGACAGGAGGTCCTGGTAAGGAACACGGAACTAGTAAGCCACCACCAACTGGAAGAGTTCGGGAACGGTCAAAAGGAGACACGACATGTCCTACCACCTCCCAGAATCCTCCTTGTGCCAATTGGCAGAGCTGTTCTCCTGGGTTCCCTTACCCGACTGCTCTCCAACGGGTGCCCTTTCCCAGTAAAATCTCTTCCTTTGTCAGCACTTGTGTCTCCTTGGACCATTCATTTCAAAGTGTTAGACAAGAGCCCAGTTTCGGGCCCTGGAAGGAGTCCCCCTTCCTGCAACAGTTCTAATCAGTTTATGTCATGGCTATGTCATTCTTTTAAAGGTTGCGCCCTGCCTGCTACCTTCCTGTTTCACAATGTTTTTATATATGTAATAGATCTATGATATTCAGACTGTTTAGTTCAGTTGCTCAGTCGTGTCCAACTCTTTGCGACCCCATGAATCGCAGCACGCCAGGCCTCCCTGTCCATCACCATCTCCCGGAGTTCACTCAGACTCACGTCCATCGAGTTGGTGATGCCATCCAGCCATCTCATCCTCGGTCGTCCCCTTCTCCTCCTGCCCCCAATCCCTCCCAGCATCAGAGTCTTTTCCAATGAGTCAACTCTTCACATGAGGTGTCCAAAGTACTGGAGCTTCAGCTTTAGCATCATTCCTTCCAAAGAAATCCCAGGGCTGATCTCCTTCAGAATGGACTGGTTGGATCTCCTTGCAGTCCAAGGGACTCTCAAGAGTCTTCTCCAACACCACAGTTCAAAATTATCAATTCTTTGGCGCTCAGCCTTCTTCACAGTCCAACTCTCACATCCATACATGACTACTGGAAAAACCATAGCCTTGACTAGATGGACCTTAGTCGGCAAAGTAATGTCTCTGCTTTTGAATGTACTATCTAGGTTGGTCATAACTTTCCTTCCAAGGAGTAAGCGTCTTTTAATTTCATGGCTGCAGTCACCATCTGCAGTGATTTTGGAGCCCCCCAAAATAAAGTCTGACACTGTTTCCACTGTTTCCCCATCTATTTCCCATGAAGTGATGGGACCAGATGCCATGATCTTCGTTTTCTGAATGTTGAGCTTTAAGCCAACTTTTTCACTCTCCTCTTTCACTTTCATCAAGAGGCGTTTTAGCTCCTCTTCACTTTCTGCCATGTCATCTGCATATCTAAGGTTATTGATATTTCTCCCGGCAATCTTGATTCCAGCTTGTGTTTCTTCCAGTCCAGCGTTTCTCATGATGTACTCGGCATAGAAGTTAAATAAGCAGGGTGACAATATATAGCCTTGATGCACTCCTTTTCCTATTTGGAACCAGTCTGTTGTTCCATGTCCAGTTCTAACTGTTGCTTCCTGACCTGCATACAGATTTCTCAAGAGGCAGGTCAGGTGGTCTGTATACCCATCTCTTTCAGAATTTTCCACAGTTCATTGTGATCCACACAGTCAAAGGCTTTGGCATAGTCAATAAAGCAGAAATAGATGTTTTTCTGGAACTCTCTTGCTTTTTCCATGATCCAGCGGATGTTGGCAATTTGATCTCTGGTTCCTCTGCCTTTTCTAAAACCAGCTTGAACATCAGGGAGTTCACAGTTCACGTATTGCTGAAGTCTGGCATGGAGAATTTTGAGCATTACTTTACTAGCATGTGAGATGAGTGCAATTGTGCGGTAGTTTGAGCATTCTTTGGCATTGCCTTTCTTTGGGATTGGAATGAAAACTGACCTTTTCCAGTCCTGTAGCCACTGCTGAGTTTTCCAAATTTGCTGGCATATTGAGTGCAGCACTTTCACAGCATCATCTTTCAGAATTTGAAATAGCTCAACTGGAATTCCATCACCTCCACTAGCTTTGTTCGTAGTGATGCTTTCTAAGGCCCACTTGACTTCACTTTCCAAGATGTCTGGCTCTAGATTAGTGATCATATCATCATGATTATCTGGGTCGTGAAGATCTTTTTTGTACAGTTCTTCCATGTATTCTTGCCACCTCTTCTTAATATCTTCTGCTTCTGTTAGGTCCAGACCATTTCTTTCCTTTATCGAGCCCATCTTTGCATGAAATGTTCCCTTGGTATCTCTAATTTTCTTGAAGAGATCTCTAGTCTTTCCCATTCTGTTGTTTTCCTCTATTTCTTTGCATTGATCACTGAAAAAGGCTTTCTTATCTCTTCTTGCTATTCTTTGGAACTTTGCATTCAGATGCTTATATCTTTCCTTTTCTCCTTTGCTTTTTGCCTCTCTTCACAGCTATTTGTAAGGCCTCCCCAGACAGCCCTTTTGCTTTTTTGCATTTCTTTTCCATGGGGATGGTCTTGATCCCTATCTCCTGTACAATGTCATGAACCTCATTCCATAGTTCATCAGGCACTCTATCTATCAGATCTATACCCTTAAATTTATTTCTCACTTCCACTGTATAATCATAAGGGATTTGATTTAGGTCATACCTGAATGGTCTAGCGGTTTTCCCTACTTTCCTCAATTTAAGTCTGAATTTGGCAATAAGGAGTTCATGATCTGACCCACAGTCAGCTCCTGGTCTTGTTTTTGTTGACTGTATAGAGCTTCTCCATCTTGGCTGCATAGAATATAATCAATCTGATTTCGGTGTTGACCATCTGGTGATGTCCATGTGTAGAGTCTTCTCTTGTGTTGTTGGAAGAGGGTGTTTGCTATGAACAGTGCATTTTCTTGGCAAAACTCTATTAGTCTTTGCCCTGCTTCATTCCGCATTCCAAGGCCAAATTTGCCTGTTACTCCAGGTGTTTCTTGACTTCCTACTTTTGCATTCCAGTCCCCTAGAATGAAAAGGACATCTTTTTGGGGGTGTTAGTTCTAAAAGATCTTGTAGATCTTCATAAAACCGTTCAACTTCAGTTTCTTCAGCATTACTGGTTGGGGCATAGACTTGGATTACTGTGATATTGAATGGTTTGCCTTGGAGACAAACAGAGATCATTCTGTCGTTTTTGAGATTGCATCCAAGTACTGCATTTCAGACTCTTTTGTTGACCTTGATGGCTACTCCATTTCTTCTGAGGGATTCCTGCCCACAGTAGAATGGTCATCTGAGTTAAATTCACCCATTCCAGTACATTTTAGTTCACTGATTCCTAGAATATCGACATTCACTCTTGCCATCTCTTGTTTGACCACTTCCAATTTGCCTTGATTCATGGACCTGACATTCCAGGTTCCTATGCAATATTGCTCTTTACAGCATCAGATCTTGCTTCTATCACCAGTCACATCCACAACTGGGTATTGTTTTTGATTGGAGAAGGGAATGGCAAGCCACTTCAGTATTCTTGCTTTGAGAACCCCATGAACAATATGAAAAGACAAAGTGATAATATACCAAAAGAGGAACTCCCCAGGTCATTAGGTGCCCAATATGCTACTGGAGATCAGTGGAGAAATAACTCCAGAAAGAATGAAGGGATGGAGCCAAAGCAAAAACAATACCCAGATCTATGATATTACTCAGCAATAAATCTATTTGCCAACATTGTGCTAGGTGCTACAATTTGCTCGGTGCAGACAATTTCTGAATGTCTACATTTCTGTGACTTTTGCCAACAATTGCTTGTTCAAAATCAACACTGTCCAATGGAAATTTCTGCAATGAGAAAAACGTTCTATAATTACCCAGTCCGATATATGAAATGAAATATTTCTTGCCACATAGGTAAACAAGGAAGTCACAGCCATCACAGATTCCAGCCTTTCAAATGTAAATTTCTGGGCCCAGGAAAACAATACTGGAGTGATTAGCCATTTCTATAAGCATCCAGGAGCTGGGGTCGGGGAAGAGGCAGAATGCAGGAAAGCACAAGAGGCCACCATCCGCTACATCCACCACTCCTTACAGTGAACACGGAATTAAGAAGGTAAACAATCAAAAGGAGGATTTGCAATGGAGAAATAGACATAGAGAATAGACTTATGGACATAGGGAGAGGGGAGAAGAAGGTGAGATGTATGGAAAGAGTAACATGGAAACTTACATCACCATACATAAAATAGATAGCCAATGGGAATTTACTGTATGGCTCAGGAAACTCAAACAGGGGTTTGAGTTTCTGTATCTGTATTCTGTATCTGTATCAGTCTGGAGGGATGGGATGGGGAGGGAGGTGGGAGGAAGGTTCAAAAGGGAGGGGATATATGTATACCTATAACTGATTCATGTTGAGTTTTGATAGAAAACAACAAAATTCTGTAAAGCAATTATCCTTCAATAAAAATAAATAATTTTTTTTTAAAAAAAAGCAGGATTTAGCCCCAGGTACATGAGATGCATATAAAAGAAATCATTTCAGTAAGCCCAGACGCTTGCATCTTTCCATATACAGAAGAATGCTAAATTCCTTAATGTGAGATATCTGGTTTTCCTTAATTAACAATAAGTAGTCTTTTGATATTCAGATTTCCTGCCCCTTGCTGCAAACTTCTATACAGTCTGGCTACCCTCCCCACTTAGTAACAATTCTCTTGGGGACACCTCAGAAGCTGTATTCTGGGCTTGAAGTCCTCATGATTCTAACCAAATAAAATAACTCTACTTTCAGGTTGTGACCATTTTTTTAGCTGACACATAGAATAGCCACTAGTCACATGAGACTAATAAGCCCTTGAAATATGGCTAGTGCAACTGAGAAAGTGATGCTTTATTTTCTTAATATAATTAATTTAAATATAAATAGCCACTTTAGGTTAGGGACTACCATAGTGATATGGAAAGATATGCTGATGACACCACCTTTATGGCAGAAAGCAAAGAGGAACTAAAGATCCTCTTGATGAAAGTGAAGGAGGAGAGTAAAAAAGGTGGCTTAAAACTCAACATTCAAAAAATGAAGATCATGGCATCCAGTCCCATCACTTCATGGTAAATGGATGGGGAAACAATGGAAACAATGAGATAATTTATTTTAGGGGGCTCCAGAATCACTGCAGATGTGACTGCAGCCATGAAATTCAAAGATGCTTGCTCCTTGGAAGAAAAGCTATGACCAACCTAGACAGCATATTAAGAAGCAGAGACATGACTTTGCCAACAAAGGTTCGTGTAGTCAAAGCTATGGTTTTTCCAGTAGTCATGTATGGATGTGAGAGTTGGACCATTAACAAGGCTGAGCACCAAAGGATTAATGCTTTTGAACTGTGGTGTTGGAAAAGACTCTTGAGAGTCCTTTGGACTGCAAGGAGATCCAACTAGTCAATCCTAAAGGAAACCAATCCTGAATATTCACTGGAAGGACTAATCCAGAAGCTGAAGCTCTAAAACTTTGGCCACCTCATGAGAAGAGTTAACTCACTGGAAAAGACCCTGATGCAGGGAAAGATTGAAGGTGGTAGGAGAAGGGGATGACAGAGGATGAGATGGTTGGATGGCTTCACCGACCCAAGGGACATGAGTATGAGCAAGCTCTGGGAGGTGGTGAAGGACAGGGAAACCTGGAGTGCTTGTAGTCCATGGGGTCGCAGAGTCAGACCGAAGGAGGAAACAGAAGAACAGGCTCCATCTTGAAAGCAGGAGTCCATCTTGGGCCGGACTGTGGACTTTGAGCTATATGCCCAGTATCTATGGAAGCGACATACTAACTGGAAAACCAGGCCCCCGTAAGGAAGAGCCCCAGCGCTCCTACCTAGACTCTCCGTTGTCTGAAAGAATACTCTAATTATCTGTGTAACTGAATAGAATCATACATTCTATTATGCTTATTGGGGTATGACCACAGGCCTATTGATAATTGTCCAGTGTTAACTACCTAGGCCTAAGGCATATGAATCACAGGTTAAGTTCGATTGTATATTTCTTTTCCTTTGTTCAGACTAGTTTCAGGGAATTGGGGGAGGTTGGTTTGGGCACGTACACTTAGGGTATATAATGTTTTCAGAAAAACTGGTTGGGGTCCTAGGCTAAGAGGAGACTCTGCTTTGGGCCCGGCGGTGTAATAAACTGCACTCCACTATCTGCATTGTCCTTCTGAGTGAGTTTGTTTCCCGGAACACATGGCTACAACAAGACATGACTGAGCAGCTGAACAACAACAATAACCATAGTGACAATCCTATTATCAATCATATCATTATTCTAGATGATACAATATTATTTTATCAGGGGGGTTAGATTCTCTAATATATGATATTCAGATGTGTAAACATCTCCTTCTGACCTAAATGCAAATGATGAATATCTTGTTGATTTGTATCTTGAGCTTAGGTGTGTGTTTCTGAGTACTGACTTTAAAGGACCACCAAAATGTTAATTAAAGATACTTAATTTCTTTCCTGCTTCATGTATGTTACTCTTAAATTGTTCAAATGGGCTAACTTGCTTTAAGTCAAAAAATTAGACATTTGGTTGTAAATGCAAAAATGTACTTTCCTAAGCTTCAATGGAGAAAGCAATGGCACCCCACTCCAGTACTCTTGCCTGGAAAATCCCACGGACAGAGGAGCCTGGTAGGCTGCAGTCCACGGGGTCGCGAAGAGTTGGACATGACTGAGCAACTTCACTTGCACTTTTCACTTTCATGCATTGGAGAAGGAAATGACAACCCACTCCAGTGTCCTTGCCTGGAAACCCCAGGGGCGGGGGAGCCTGGTGGGCTACCGTCTCTGGGGTCGCACAGAGTCGGACATGACTGAAGCGACTTAGTAGTAGTAGTAACTTCAATGGATGAGACTAACATTTGCATCTTAATTGCAGTATGTTAAAAGGAATACCTATATAATGAGCATCCTATAGGTGTGAAGCAGATACCTAAAAAGAGAACCGATTGCTACCATTGTGCTAGGACACCCTCCATGTATGTTCACTATTCTTTCACAAGCTCAGGGATCTCCCTGCCATATTACAGATAAGCCATCTTCCATACCCACTACATTCCATCAGAGATGAGGGATGAGCTGCAACACGGTGCATAATCCTAGCATTATGATTTGCAAGTCAACAGGGAACACAAACATCACAGGAAATGGGGTGATTACTGTGCCATAAAGTTACAGTTCAGTAATCCATGGCAGCTAAGCTCAGCGAGTGCATTTGGAGAGTGAATTTCTAGTACGTTGTTAAATATTCTGAACGCCACAGAAGCTATTTTTCATTCTAATGGCAGTGCAGAAACGCTAAATTAAGCCAACATTGCTTCCTGTCAAACACACTAATCATTTCTTGATCAGATTTTTCTCCTCTGGAATAAAACATTTTCACCCATAAGGTCTAAATCTCAAGTTTTTCTACAAAAATGCAGATAATTCTTGAAATGCTGATGAAAGCCTTAACAAATTTTCAATAGAAAAGAAACACACTGACTGCAATGCACAAAGGTCAGAGAACAAGTCTGCTGCCAACAGACCTTTAATTCAAATATTCTCATTTTAGTAACTCAAAATAGACAATGGCAATTGTATTCTTTTCCCACCGCATGGAGAATATCAATGATACTCGCCACTGCTAGAAATGTCTTTATCAGCTAGAAATTTAGCCTCTCGCATCCTAGTTTCAGGAAATACCAACTTCGTCCCAGGAACAAAATTCTCTTTTATATTATAATGCATTTTTCCATAGAATTCATTTTACTATGTTTTCAAACGTCTAAACAACTTTTCTTCTGAAAATTTTCCAAGTGATGCCGATAGTCCTCTGTCTATTTAAATCATTCTCTAAATACACTTTTGTAATTTTTCACTCCCAGACATATCAAAATATAAAAGTTATGCTATTTGTCCGAGCCAAAGTCAACTGTCAGATGTAGAGACTGAAATGCCCATTTTAGTTGCCTTCTGATGCTTCACAAGAACAATAAGATACGTACATAGCATAAAACGTTTCTTTTCCTCCATCAAAAAGCTGACCTTTTGCCTGAAAATCAGAAGTATGACTACGACTGAAGTTTTTGTAGGAGCACAATATGTGCTAGGGCGTTATGATTTAAGTTATGGAGCCAACATGTGTGTGCATATGCAATATTGATAGGAACTGTCTTTTCTGTAGAGTTTACATGTTTATTATGGTGGTAGCTCTAGCCTGGAAAATCCCATGGGTGGAGGAGCCTGGTGGGCTGCAGTCCATGGGGTCACTAAGAGTCGGACACAACTGAGGGACTGCACTTTCGCTTTTCACTTTCATGCATTGGAGAAGGAAATGGCAACCCACTCCAGTGTTCTTGCCTGGAGAATCCCAGGGATGGGGGAGCCTGGTGGGCTGCTGTCTATGGGGTCACACAGAGTCGGACACGACTGAAGTGACTTAGCAGCAGCAGCAGCAGCAGCAGCTGTAGCCCATTCTTGAAAACCATCCTTTATTACTGTCTACTTTATATCTATTTCTCATTAGTTTCAGTATTAAGTTTGGGTCTGGGCCAAAGTTTCTCAACCTCTACGCTAGTCACTTTCTGGACTGGTTGTTCTTCATTCTAAAGGGCTATCCTGGTACACTGCAGGATAGTTAGCACCATCCCTTCTTCTCCCTGCTAGAAGTATTAATAACTAGCACTCTCCATCCTCAGGTAGACATCTAAAATGGCCCAGATTATTTTTACCAAATGTCCCCTGTGGAGAAAGACCTCTCAGGTTGAGAATTCCATTCTAGGCTTACTAGACAAACCCCAGCCACTTATACCTCCCCAAGCAAACCTGGGCCAGCTCTTAGCAGAGAACCTAGCTTGAGTCAGCTGAGATCTCTCTTGTATACTTAAATGGATATACATTATAATAGGAAATTTAGATAATAGGAAATCAAAGCATCACTTTAGGAAGAAGATTTATAATATTTAGGAAAAGTTTTATCATTCTTCAAACTCTTTTGGCCCACACAGTATTTTACACATTTCTGAGTGTCTTCAGTTTCATTCCAAATGCAAAAGCCTCTCTAGTGGGTCCTGCCATTTCCTTTCGAAAAGAGTTTTGGATAATCATTTTCTTTTTAATGACTTGAGCAAAATATCCTATCAATGTGGTCTGAAAAATCCTTTTATTATTCACATGAGAACAAAAATCTTCATTAATTGACTTAGACTTTCATTTGCTGTAAGTAATTTAGATGATCATCTCCATTCTTCACAAGTTTGAATCATTTTATGAGTCAAGTTTTTCAAAAGAATTTTTTGTGGTCGGAATGCACATTTTACCTGACCTGGATGGGATGCTGAAGGAAGCATGCTCAGTTGCTTCAGTCGTGTCCGACTCTTTGCGACGCTATGGGCTGTAGCCCCGCCAGGCTCCTCTGTCCATGGGACTCTCCAGGTGAGAATACTGGAGTGGGTTGCCATTTCCTCCTCCAGAGGATCTTCCCAACCCAGGGATGGAATTCAAGTCTCGTTTCCTGTATTGCAAGTGGATTCTTTACCCACTGAGCCACCTGGGAAGTTACTGAAGGAAACCAATAACTAATTAATTGTCAATGTTTATGCATCTTGAATTTCTTGATTATGACATCTGGAGATTATAACAGAATACAAACATCACCAAGGCAGACTTCCCTGGAAGTCCAGTGGTTAAGACTCTATACTTCCACCACAAGGGGCAGAGGTTCTGTTCCTGGCTGAGGAGCCAAGATCCCAAATGCCGTATGGTGTAGTCAAGAAAATTTAAACAAATAAACTGCTACAAAGAGCTTGTTTGTTTAAAAAAAAATCAAATCACAAAGAGTTTTGGAAAACTGGTCTCAAAAGTGCCTCAAAAGTACTGCGGTAACTACTGCAACCTCCAGTATAAAACAAGAAAAGCCATAAAACAGCTTCATCCTGCCTTTCTGCCTTCTCTTCCTCCCTTCTCTAATGGCCACCAGGGCAGATGCGAGAGAGTCAGTGGTCAGTATCTTCCCACAGCATCTTCCCTACAGACCAATAATTAATTGCATTCCATGCTGAGAAAGCTTTCAGATGACTGCCCCTCTCTGCTAGAGGTTATGACATTTAGAAGTTCACCCACATTGGGAGAAATGCAATAAACCTAAACAAAAGCTAGGTGCACATAAAAACACTGAAATTTAAGCATCATTCTTGCTACTTTCTTTCAAGTACATAAATGGACAATCCAAATTGGCATTTTTCTGGTGGTGTTTGTGCTTTGTTAGAGATTCCTTTGAAATTCCTTTGCTCTAACTGGATTCCATTAACAGCCTCTATTTGACAGTCCATAGCCATAAAGCAATTGGTAGTTAGAAAAATAATTTCATTTAAAAAACAAACACCCTGTAATCCCCGATTGCAATTTGTAAAGCAACAGACAAATATTTAATCTTGATTATTTTAAATCAGCAATTGGCCTTCTCTTCTAAGCTGGTTTCTTTCTCCTTTTTCCATTCAAATCATATTTGTCTAAATTTTAGTCTTTTATTAAAACTATTCAATATCTTATTTTGAATTACTTTATGGTATCTTGGAAAATGTTTTGTTTCACCCTTCCTCAGTGTAAAGTGTGATGGGACAATCCAGTTTTTTTTTTTTTTTTAATTAGTAGTTGACTTGGAGAAATGAACAGAATTTTTATAACATGATATGAGTCTTCTATTTAGATAATTCAGACAGCTTTTAAAACATGCGTATAGGTTCAGTACTTGCACTGATAAGTCTCCTTCTTTCTAATGCTACTTATTCATCTTTCAACTCTGCATGTTCCTGCTATCAACTATTTTATAACACTAAAGTAAATAAAAGTAAGTAAATATAAACTCCTATGATGAAATGTACAGAAAATTCCCCCTATAATAAAATGTGCTTGGGAATTGGTTCATATTCTATTAAAAAGATAAATCCAAATTCTATAGATAAATTTTAGATTCTCTTGCTTTTATTGAAACTTGACATTATTTCTCTCTAATTTTGGACTTGTGGCAAATGTTAATTTTTATTTATTTATTTATGGCTATGCTGGATCTCTGTTCCTGCAAAGACT
Organism: Oryx dammah; assembly: GCF_014754425.2. NCBI lineage: Eukaryota > Metazoa > Chordata > Mammalia > Artiodactyla > Bovidae > Oryx > Oryx dammah. Next base: position 16,192,351 of record NW_024070196.1, read on the forward strand.
ATTCTCTAGCTGTAGTGAACAGGGGGCTAACTCTTTGTTGCATTGTGCAGACTTATTGTGGTGGCTTCTCTGCCAGTCTCTGGAAATAGGCTCAATAGTTGTGGCACACAAGCTTAGTTGCTCCGTGGCATGTGGGATCTTCCCAGACTAGGGATCGAATGCTTTTGCCTTGGCAGGCAGATTCTTTACCACTGAGCCACCAGGGAAGCCCATGGCAAATGTTAATATGTCGCAATTTCTAAAAGTTCACATTAATCAACATTATAATGTGTTGTCAAAAGAAACTGAGAGATGTGTTGTCAAAAGAAATTGAGTGTTGGACCTATGAAAAAAATTTCCAAAAGCTGCACTGGCTACAGATCTAGAAAGCCTTAGAACAGCAATTCCAAACCTTTTTGGCACCAGGGACCAATTTTGTGGAAGACAATTTTTCCATGCACTGGGGGTTAGGAGGGTGGTTTGGGGATGATTCAAGAGCATTACATTTATTGTGCATTTTATTTCTATTATTTTTACATCAGCTCCATCTCAGATCATCAGGCATTAGACACTTGAAGTTGAGGACCCCTGCCTTAGAACATGGGCAGCTGGATGGTAGAGGGCTACAGGCACAGCAGATTTTGATAACAGTGTAATAGACTCTAGCAGGAAAGCTAAAAGCCAGTCTCAAAAGGCCAGCAGGATTCAAGGACAAAGCGCAGTATACCTCAAGAATGACAATGAGGATTAAAATAGAAGATGTAAGTACACAAAAAAGATTCTGGAAGACCAAGTATCAGAAGGGAAAGCAACAATCCAGACATGATACTTTGGGAAGATCACCAAAATTCAGGTCAACAGACTTGGATTCAAACAGGCACCTCCATTTAGAAGTATAAGACCTCTGGCTGGACCTCAGTTTCCTCACCAGCATGTTAAAGAAATCAACATCACAGGACAAAGCAAGAGCAAGTAGGAGATCAGAATCAAGGTCATTAGCTTTATGACTCAGACCTAGTCATTTTACATGGTTCCTGTGACTCAGAGGCCAATACTAGGATGATTCACAATGTCTCACAGACATGAAGAAGACATTGAGAACACTGCCACAAAGGCAGGCGGGCCTGGCTAATAGAATATCAATCCCACAGAAAGAATGAACTCTGCCACTGAATAGCTTAAACCATTTGAGACCCTTTTTTTCTACCCTCTTAGGCTTTTACAAAGCCATGGACCCTTTAAGACTTCAATCATACTCCAGCGGAACAATGAACTTGTTAGAGGTTCTCATAGTATGAAGCCAGTGTCCACTGGCCCAGGACTTCTGCAGAGAGTAACTTCCCTGGAGTCGTCTGTTAAGACTTACACCAGCTCTCTGCCCAGAGCACACAAACCACAGCACACCAAAAAAAAAAAAAAAAACCACCTTTATTTCTAAAAACCCAGTCATCATAGAGTACAATCTAGTATCACATAAACTTAAATTACCATAGGCCAAGCTCACAGTGTCCCACTAGAAAGATCTTTTCTCAAGTATTCCCACACAGACCTTGCAAACATATTTTATTATCAGCACTAGGGAGAAAGTATTGAAACATGTACATTACATCATGTGTCCAAGGCCACATCAATCATAAACAGCAGAGACAGTCTTCCCGCCCTGTTATGATTAGTTTATTCCCCCCCAAAAAAAGAAAGGAAAAAAAAGGAGAGAGAAGGAGTAGAGGAGGGATAGCAAGAAGGAGATGGAATCTCTGTTGTACTTGTTCAATTCTCAAAGGTGCCACTACATTTTCCCAAGATGAGAGCTGCTATTAGCTGTGCCTTCTGCTAGAATCAACCCTTTCCTTGGAGTCTGGGTCTATCATCTTACATTGGCTAATCAGGGCATGAGAGAAATCTGCTTTCCTTTTATCTAAGCTGTCTTATAGTGTCCACTGCTCTCCAGATGATGTTTCTTGGCACAGCAAAACAATTTGGGAGTCTCCTGATTCCAACCAGTGATCATTCTGGCAGTGGAGGTCCTTCCCTCAGCACCAAGCTGCCAAAATAATTGGTCCATGTCTTGAATCACCCTCCCTGGCTATAACAAGCTCTAGGCATTCCAAAATTAAAGAGGAAAGTCTTTTAGATGCATGCATGCTCTTGAGAAATAAGTCACTAATTTAATTTGATTGGGTTTAAGCTTCATGACCACTAGAATGTATATTTTTGCAGATGAAGACCTATAAAAAAATCTACGCATCTAAATGCATTTTATAGATCGGGAATGAGAAATTTCCATCCTCAAGAATGGGGTGGCATGACTCCTTATATATTATACCTTACTATACAGAGATTATCAGATACCCCCAATATTCTATAATTTATTTGCAATAATCCCAGGATGTTCAAAAGTTGACACTCAATAACATGGATTGCATGTCACACAAATTCTCTCCCTTGCCCATCACATGAGAAGAGAAGCAACATTTCAGGTTCATTGCTAGGCACACGTTTCCATTCAAGGGCCAATGTCATTTGATCATGCTATGATGGGCACACTGGAACAGTCAGGACTCAAGTCCTTATTCCTTCAAAGTACAGGACAACATATTACAGCCTAAGGTGGGTTAGGAACAGGGCATGAATTTTCTTCACATTTTCTTTGCACATCAGTTCCACCTGTACCAATAGTAGTGCATACCATGATTTTCAACTCTCTACAGGGTCTAGCAGCCCCAGGCAGCCCCTTAGAACCCACCCAGCTCTAAGAAATCCAGATTCATGTCAATCAGTAAAGCACAATTTATTTCTTGGTTTACATCTTGACTTTTCCCAAGACTTTTTATTAGAAGACCAAGATTCTGTGCCTTGACCCAGTGGTTAAGCAGGGTTAACCAAAAGCTACCAATCTGCGTCAGGCAGTGCCCTCTGAGAAACCTGCATCATGACACGATTATAAGCTCAAGAAATATATCTATGGAAAAACCTGTAGAGGATAAAGTGGTGAGATCAGGAGGAGACAGGGAGGATAATCAGATGTCAATGGAGGCAGGGGGCGGCAGGTTCACACCTGATAAAGGAGAGACAGAAGGAAGGATTAGGTGGGAAGACCTTCTGGCTGCTGCACAGCTATAAGAGGGCCTCAACCTGGCTAATGGGGACTCTCCCAGCCAGAGCTGACTGATGGAGGACTCTGCTATTGCAGGAATCTCTTGTTCTAGAACCTCCACTTTGCTTAGTCATTAGCTGGGAGCAGCCTCAGGGAAGCGTGACCTGGCATGAATGTGCAGACCCAAAGATGTGGCAGGCAGGACTATCCAGCGAGGCCCCATGAAGCAGATGCTTTACAAGGATGATCCGCCTCAGGTCCTCAATAGCAGCACATGTTCCTGAAACCTCTGATTACACAGTCTAAATATTCGAGAAGTGACAAATAGGAAATGACTGCTAAAGGTGGATTTCCATATAACTATAACATCTTCAAGGCTGTATGTTTTCTCATGCAGTAGGGCTATTTTTGTAACATTAACCAAAGTTTCTCATCACTCCCCATTCAAGTGACTCCAATGCTTTGGCCGAGACCCAACATAGCTGAATACAAAGAAACAGAGGGAAAGTCTTGAATTCAGAACACTTGAATTTACAGCAAGGAAAAGGCTATTTCAAAGAGGAGGTCTACGGGGGTAAAATAAAAGATGTTTTTGTATGTCTTTTAGTTTCGCAAAATTAAGTCTTAAAAAAGTAAAGGTATAAAATGTATTCTGTAAATTAAAGACTAAAAATAAAAGGGATGAAACATGAATTTATTCTTACCTCCACTCTCAAAATAGTAGATAGGGGTTGCCTAATCGAAGACAGGAAAGAATTTAAGAAAGGAGGAGATAAAGAAACATTAAGTGCTGGTAAGTCCCTGGTAAGGGTCAGGTGTCCCCAACGTTCCCAGAATTCAAACTAGGTGGGTATTAGCCTAAAGTTGGACCTCCAAGAGCAGAGGAGTTGGTGGTGACCCTATGTTTTCCTTTCTGATGAAACCTACAGTAGAGACAGGGCTCCAGGGGGAGAATCCCCATGCCCACCACCATATGAATGGTGAGTGGCCATGCACAGAGCACTTGAGAAGGAACACCACGTCTCTTACAGGAATGATACAGGAGAGTATCCTCAAGGTGCCTATGCGCTCAAGAGGCGCGCACAAGGTACCTGAGTGAGCTGATGGCTTGTAGCGTATCTCAAGGTCCCAACCACAGGACCCACAGAAAAGAACGATCTCCACCATTGCTACTTAAAGCGCGGTCCACAGATGGATGGTGATCCTGTCAACGAGATTAATCAATGGTCTATCCACTTTTCTCTTTCATTCATTGGAGAAGGAAATGGCAACCCACTCCAGTGTTCTTGCCTGGAGAATCCCAGGGACGGGGGAGCCTCATGGGCTGCCATCTATGGGGTCACACAGAGTTGGACACGACCGAAGTGACTTAGCAGCAGCAGCATCTATGAATGAAGTGGAAAATTTTACTCGAATCAAATTTGAGGATTATAACCCAGGAAGAGCATCTCAGAAAACTCCAAGAACTGTTCTGCCCAGTAGACCAAAACACGGTTATGTAAGTTTTTGAGACAGAAGTCTATACATTAAGTGATGTATTATGGACAGTTGACACAATTCAGATTGAAGCACCATCGTGATCCCTTATGAGATCAAGAAGGAATGTTATCTTTAAGGGGTTATCTTATCAATACTAGGAGAATTGCTCTTCATGGTTGAGCAGGTATTTCTGCCCATGCGGATGGTTTGGTGGATGCAGATTGTTGATGCACAATGCATAGCAGAGGGAAGGCCAAAAGGGAGAGAAAATTTTGTGTGTTTAAATTTTTCTTATCTTGCCATAAAATATGAATTTTATTCCACAGTCCATGAGCTGGTTATTAAGTGTCCGTGATGAAATATCAATACATATGAAAACCTTAGAAATTTCCATAGCAATCTGATGTTATTACAACATCCAAATGGGTGATCAATGGACTTCTTTTTGAAGATGGTATAGACTAATTTGTAGTTTTAAATCATGTACTGAGATACACATTATATAAACTGTATATTGGGATTCACTAACAAAAAATTAGGGAGAAAAATTATCCTTCACTATAAGCAGTTTGAGAAGCACTGAGCTATCTGTAAGGAAACTAAAACAGGTGCAGGGACCTCTCGGTGGGTATGAGAATGAACATCAGTGGCAGAAGTCCGCACAAGCCATGTTACATGGGAAAGAATACACACAGTAGCAGAACCCCAGTGCCCCACAAGCCATAAATACCCACAAGCACGTGATACCTGAAATGATAGAGAGAACACTCAAGTGAGTGAGTCTACATCATTGACCAGATTCCGTTTTCTCACATTAGGTATAGTGAGAGTTCAGATTAAATTCAATTATAGAAAAATTTTGAAAATGAATTTTCATTTTTGAAAAAATACCACACTCTACTTTATGGCCGAAAGAAATATGACAGATGCTTTGCTGTGACAGCCTCTGAAAACATGTTCCAGCCTAAACTTCCTTCATAGTCTGAATCACCAAAGACATTTCTATTTTTTAAACATGGAAAAATTGGTGTTGAATGAGAGCATCATTGTTGTGGTCTTGCACATGTATGCATAAAAGGAAGCACACATTTTTGCCACTAAAGCTAAACCGGGGGAGTTTGTGGGGGAAATTTAACAATAAACATGTGTTATTTCATTTTGTATTGAAAATACAATTTGGCGGTTTTGGATTCAGGAAACAGAGACCCACTCAACTAAGTTCAAAAAAATGAGGATTTATGAAAGGAGACCACAGACAGGCATTAGCACATTGCTAACATGCCATCAGTGACCTAGCTGATGCTAAGACCTGGACACTCCTGCAGCATCCTCTCCCACTTCTCCCTCTGCTCATGGTGTCAAAAGCAGGTATCATTTTCCTGCCTTTATTTGTGTATCCATTCTACCTCTATCACCATGCTTCTTTTGAATATTCACAGCATCTGCCCATTATAGCTACACATCCCAATTTCCAAGCTCAAGCACTGCCAACTAAAACTTGGTTCAAATTCCTGAAACAGAAACAGATTGCATTTTTTTCCCCCTTGAAATAGACCACACACATAGCAGTACTCTGGCTGGTCTTAGACTGCCCTTGAGTCGGTTACTTTCCCTAAATCTAACCAGCTTTATCCCATTACAATGGAGGTGAGAATCCTTAGAGCCAGACAGTTGTCCTTCCATCAGGGTTGATAAGAAGGAGAATTTTGCTCAAGGATACACAGTGGGCTTGCCAGGGACCCTGAGTCTTGCCATATCCATTACACCTGGCAGCAGGAGCTGCCCAGAGGTCCAACTACTTCCTTTTTGGCAATCATCTCTAGACGATGCTAGTGGGATGACCTCACCAGACAGGGTCTGGATGGTAAACATGTGCTTTTTCACAGTCTGCAGAATGTCTGAACTTGCTCTCCAAGTGTTTTCACATTTTTTGCTCTCTATCTCCATTTTAAAAGTGGAGGAGGGCTTCCCTGGTGGCTCAGTGGTAAAGAATTCACTTGCCAATGCAAGAGACACAGGTTCGATCCCTGATCCAGGAAGATGCCACATGCCACAGAGCAACTTAGCCTGGGTGCCACAGCTATTGAGCCTGTGCTCTAGAGCCCATGAACCACAACTACTGAGCTCACGCGCCACAACTACTGAAGCCCAAGCCCCCAACAAGAGAAACCTCTGCAGGAGAGGCTCACCCACCGCAACTAGAGAGTGGCCCCCACTCTCTGCCCACGCAGCAACAAAGAATCAGCACAGCCAAAAATAAATAAATAAAATAAGACATGAGATTGATTCCCTTTTTTTTTTTTAAGTTTTTTTTTAAAAAGTAAGGGATGGTTATCAGTTCAGTTCAGTCGCTCAGTCATGTCCGGCTCTTTGTGACCCCATGAACCGCAGTACGCCAGGCCTCCCTGTCCATCACCAACTCCCGGAGTTTGTTCAAACTCATGTTCATTGAGTCAGTGATGCCATCCAGCCGTCTCATCCTCTGTCATCCCCTTCTCGTCCTGCCCTCAATCTTTCCCAGCATCAGGGTCTTTTCAAATGAGTCAGCTAGGGATAGTTATAGCAACGCATTATTTACCCTTTCTAATACTGACCACTAAATCAAAAAATGTTGCGACACTGATTTGATTCATTTGGTTCCTTTATACACACAATTCTGTTTTGAGCCCAAAGCACCTTACATAATGAGACTGCAAGGGCAATATAATAAAAATAGGGGGAAAACTCAATGCCAACTGTATCCCTTCCTCCCAATGTACTTTATAGAGTGACAGGCACAGTCTAAGAGTGAGTTTCTTCACCCCCAAAATATTTCAATATTTAGAGCAACAAAGTACATAAAAAGAAGTTACAATATTTCTCCCTCCATCACCGCTAAACAACTAGCTTCATGTACTCATGATTCCATGAGTTAGCCCATCAGACTCCATCGTTTCTACTCTGGCTTTCATCAAGGCAAATATACCACCTTCTCAGCAGGATTCAAGTAGACTCTGCTCATAAAGTGACTTCCTTCCATTCTCTAATGGCTTGACAGTCAGGATTACTAGCTCCTTTCCCTTAGGATGAAAGGAGCTGTAAGATGATTGTATCCAGGACACAGTTCTCCTGGTCTACAAAAACTGCATTTCCAGATACATCTTTGCACAGAGAGTAAATGGGGGAGAAGTTTGAAAATGAGATTTCACTATACGTTACTGCCATTGATTGTGTCACAGATGTTTGTTCTTATTGTTTTCAGTATTACCTTAAACCATACAAAATAGGTCAGAAAGAGATGTCTATTTCCTTTAAAAGATCCTACAGCATATAAGGACATTCTTAGTGAGATCGGAGTCTGTCACACAGAGTAAAGGAAGTCAGACAAATATCATATTAACACATATGTGGAATCTAGAAAAATATGAACCTATTTCCAGGGCAGGAATAGAGACACAGACATTGATAATGGACATGTGGACACGGGTTGGAGGGTGGGCAGGGAGCAGGGTGTGGGGGAAGGGAAAGGTGGGACAGATGGGGATATTAAGATTGACATATAAGCTCTCCCATATGTAAAAGGGATAGCTAGTGGGGACCTGCAGTGTAACACAGAGAGCTCACCCCGGGGCTCTGTGATGACTCAGCGGGGGGAGGGGTGGGGTGGGGAGGAATGGGGGGGCATGGAAGGGAGGTTCAAGAGGAAGGGGATATATGTATTCTGATGGCTGATTCACTTCCTTGTACAGCAGAAACTAACACAGCTCTGTGAAGCAATTATATTCTAATAAAAAAATTTATATAAAAAAAGAAACAGTTTTAAGGAGTTTGAGGAATAAAATAGCCATCTGAGGCTTATAAAGAGAGGTTAACAGTGACAAGCAGAATTAAAGCAAGACTGAGATCCTAAGGGAGTAGGGACTTTACTGTTAGCATCCTAGGTGGCTAAGATAATAAAGAGCACATGATTCCTGGAAGAACTGGACCAAGGGGAAGAGCAGAGACAAAGGATAAGGGTACGCCCCTTCCACATGCCACACTCACCATCAGATGAATCCTATGGGCTGGAGGAGAGGCGGGGGCTGGCACAGCGCTGGGTATCTCTCCATCTGGAGGGAACCATCAGGGACATGAATAAAGGTCCCCTCCTAATACTGACATTTCCAGGCTCTTTGATCTAAAGAACCAAATAACTGGTAACTTCTCTTTCCTGTTGTTAGCATCCTGAAGTGTGACCATTACCTCAAACATTGACTCCAGTTGAGAATTAGCACAAACATTCCAAAAAAAAAGGTAAACAAAAAACCTTTTTAAATGATGGCAAAGATTTCACACAAGGTTCAGAGGTTCATGGGATAATGATAACTGTAATTGTCTTAGAGATGTTTTTTAATATTCTTAAAGCAAATGTTCCATGTTAACATGAAGCTAAAACAGAGCTCTAAACAATACCAAGAATTCAGACTAACAGTTCCCTTTTCTGTGTAAAGTGCAGAATTTAACAACACCAGACAGAAAGAAGGTATCATGAGGAGGAAATGATTCTATTTAGAGCTTACATGTTCTTAGACAAATGGTAGTTTGGGAAAAAATAACAAATTATATATGAGGGAAGGAGGGGAACCAAAAGTTCAATGATTTGAGTCGGCTCCAATTATTATTAAAAACAGAAATGGCATTTGATTTTCTAATGGCCTAAATTAAAAATGTTCTAGCTGTCAACGTAAACCTTCTACTTAGCTTTCATGCAAAAGAAATGCTAGTGTTGGGATCTAACTCTCAATAGATTAAAGGTTAATCTTGGGTTTGCTGGAATTCGCAGGATTAAGGGATCTTATCATAATACGTGTGTTGCATTCCAGTGCCTCAGGATCATAAATTTAATAAAATCCAGTTAAACCTTGGTGGGTAAAGAAAACAAAGATTCTGGATACAAATGGAATAAATCCAAGTCAAATGGACTTAAGCCAAATAGGAGAGTTACTGTTCATAATGAGAATGTTCAAGACGAGGAGTGATTGGGTCCCGCAATTTTGGTCAACGGTTGCTTTACGTTGCATCTTTCTCAGGCTGGCTTTTCCCTATGAACAGAGTGTAGTATCTTTCATTTTGTCATCGTTGTTTAGTTGCTCAGTCACGTCTGACTCCTTTGCAGCCCCATGGACTGTAACCTGACAGGCTCCTCCGTCCAAGGAATTCTCCAGGCAAGGATACTGGAGTGGGTTACCATTTCTTTCTCCAGGGGATGCTCCCGACCCAGGGACTGAACCCACATCTCCTGCACTGCAGGCAGATTCTTTACCACTGAGTCACCAGGGAAGCCCATCTTTAGTTTTAGCAAGGGGAAGGGGGCAACAGAGGGTGAGATGGTTGGGTGTCATCCTGTCTCAATGGACATGAGTTTGAGCAAACTCTGGGAGATGGCGAAGGACAGGGAAGCCTGGCGTGTTCAGTTCATGGGTTTGCAAAGAGTCGGACTCGACTGAGTGACTGAACAACAACAGCTTTGTATTAAGTTTCCTAGTTGTTTTCTCTCTTGGCTGCTGCTAAGTAGCTTCAGTCGTGTTCGACTCTGTGTGACCCCATAGACAGAACCCTACCAGGCTCCCCCGTCCCTGAGATTCTCCAGGCAAGAACATCCTCTAATACCTTGTTCTAATATCCCCAGAAGCAAAAGTCCTTCAGATCATATGATGCTAAGAAAAAAAAAATTCCTTTCATTGCACTCACCTTCAAAAGTTAAAAGACAGATGTTTTTTTAAAAGGTAGAATTTAATAGTTTTCCTGATAAGAATGAAATATCTATAAATCTTCATCCTTACATCTTAAAGAATGGATAATGGAAATCAGAGAGAGAAGCTTTTAATATTTTTTAAAGTATTTATTTCATGCCTGTTGACACAGTGAAAATCACTTTCTTATCTCATTTATTTTTCCCACTAACTCACTTTCAGATGTATTATTCCTTGTGTAACACTTGAGGAAGCTAAGGTTAGAAAGTTCGATGAAATAGCAGGACTGAGTTTTGACTGAGCTTTGTCCTTTGAATCCAAGTCTACTTCTACTAAGCCATGGTTTCCTAAGTTATATGATATATACCTCTAAAAAATTTTTATCAGAACTTCAGCAGACAAAGATGTTTAACAAGAACATTAATGACAAATTTGAACCTTAAAAATGTTGTCACTGATAGCTTCAATTATTCAAGTATTTGATGAGGACCAAATTTATTTCATACACTTTGTGAGTAATAAAGATGAATAACTGCTCCATGTCCTAGAAAGAATACACAATGTAATAAAAGATGCATATATAATCATCTCATAAGATATTTACTGTCATTAAATTCATATTCTCATAAGGAAGTTTGCTTCACAATAGAAAGAAGAACAAAATACACAGTAAATTGCTTATTTTACTAGTTATTCTAAAGTGAAAGGAATACATATTTGTTTTGTAAAACAGATTACAAATGTCCATCTGAACATTATTAGCACTGAGCTCATGATTTATCTTGTCTAGGTTTTTTCATGAAATGGTAAGATTATAAAATGTACATGGGGACCTCTCTAAAGACTCTGTGCTTCCAATGCAGGGGGCACAGGTTCAATCCCCGGTTGGAAACTAAGGTTCCATACACCATGAGGTGCAATCAAACAAACAAAAAAATGTATATGAAGAATCTCAACTACTAAAGACGCAACAGCAGAGAATGGTTTTCTAAATATATGGAAAAGAAATATTGCCAAACATATCCTTTGTAGAAGACGGAATGTAAAGGCCAGGCATGCCTAGAATCTATCATTTTCCCAAATCAACTAACTTGGCATTCTGAGGCAGCGAAAATGTCCACTAGTGAATTCTTAAGAAGCTAGACGGAAAAAGAGGCTCTAAAATGACAGAGCTAGAAAACTATAATGGGGAAGAGAGGCAGACAGGAGGGACTTAAAAATGAGTTTTGTTAAAATTCAAACTGTGTTTATTTAAAATGTCAGAACTGGGGCAAATTCTACTAAAAGGCACTGAGATAAGAACACATCAATCTAGGACATCTTGACCCAGAGTTCTTCAGACTTCTAAATTATCTGTGAGAATAATAGCTTGAAGGAAAATTGGAAGGAAAAAAAAAAAAGAATTGGTCAGAAACTAGACAACTTCAGCAAGGATGATGAAGAAAGGGTCAAGAAAAGAAAAAAGTCCCAAAGGAAAGGAAAAGCATCTCAACCAAAAGTCATAGGATGGATAAACCTAGGATTTAAAACAGAAAGAATAAAGATTTTCCATAAGCCAAAACTAGACCAAAGGCAATGGCTCAACCTGAGGCCAGAACAGTGGAAAATGGGCGGCCCATCCAAAGTACCACTGACCTTTGTGCTTTGAAGACATCAAACAAAAGGTCTGGGGAGAAATGGCAAGAGCTAGAGTGACGATGGAAGTATCTAGAAAGGATTGTTTCATGACTGACATCTGTGTAAAAGAACCAAGCAATGTAGTGTTCAACTCCTTTTAGCTGGTCCCAAGTTCTCTGCAGTATTAAAGCATAAATGTGCCCTTGAACACTGAAACAGATGCTAGGAATGGGCGAGAAAGAAATAGCAGGTACAGAAGATGATTCAACGGGTATTTTTCAACTTTATTGATGGTGTGAAAGTGATACTTACCACCATTCTGTACCCAGTCAACCATTTTGTTACTCACTCTCAGTACTGTATTCAATGAATTATGTGAGGTATTCAAAATTTTATAGTAAAACTATAAAATTGTGTTATTGTGGGTTTGTGTTAGAGGATTTTGTCCCATTGTAGGCTAACTAACATTTACAATGTTAGTGTTCTGAGTCTGTTTAAGGAGGGTAAGGCTAAGCTTCTATGCTAAATTAGGTGCTGTTAAATGCACTTGACGATATTTTCAACTTACAATGGGTTTATTGGGACATAACCCCACCTTAAGTCAAGGAAGATCTGTAGCTGGTATTAGAGACAAGAGAACGGAAGCTCAGTGATTAGGTGAAGACAGTCCTCTGTATCATCTCAGAATTAATAAGAGAGAAATCCCACTCTTGAAATGCAGAGAGCTGTGAGGTGAGCCAGGGTATGGCAGCCCAGACCACATGATGCTTTGTGGCCAATTTAAAAACCAATAAAAAAAACACTACTGTATATAAGATAGATAACCTATAAGGATGGACTGTATAGCTCAGGAAACTCTATATTCCATGACAACCTATATGAGAAAGAAATGAATATATGTATTTGTATAATAGAATCACTTTGCTGTACACCTGAAACTAATACAACATTGTAAATCAACTATAATAAAATCAAAAATATTTTTCCATGTAAAAAAAAAATATTAAAGGACAGGAGAGAAGATGGAGAAAGGAAAGATAGGAAAAGAGAGAGAAGAATATATTGGGGAGGGGAGAGTGCCAGAGCATTTGCCTCAGACATGCAGCACCTCAATCTTTACTTCTGCCCACTTCCTCCTCTAGGTCCTACCTAGGTCGGCTATGGTAAATTGTTCAATTTGGTGAAGTAGTCCACGTCTGAGGGAGGTAAGGACAATCCAAACAAAATTCTGGAAAAAAGCAAGATGCAAAGAACTTGCCTTTAATTCATTCTTATCACCTTCCCTCCTCTCAATAGTAGTATTTTATTCTTAGAGTGAGTTAGCAAGTGACTAGCAAGAAGAACATTAATTAGAAGTTAATTTTTCCTAAACACAAAACAAGCAGCTTCGGACAGGAGCATGCATTGAAATGGGCTTTCCTGGTGGCTCAGGGGTAAAGAATCCACCTGCCAATGAAGGAGATGCAGCTGTTAATTCTTGGGTTGGGAAGATCCCCTGGGGAAAGAAATGGTAACCCACTCCAGTATTCTTGCCTGGGAAATCCAATGGACAGAGGAGCCTGGAGGGCTACAGTCCATTGAGAGTTGGATATGACTTAGAATTAAACAACAATGCACTGAAACAAGAACCAGGCACTATTTCTGTGGGCCACGTGGAAGAACGCGAGTATAATTGTGCATTAAATCTGATTAAACAAATACATCAAATGGCCCATATCCCATAACTGCTATTGTCTCAAAAGAGTCACCTTAGGAAAAATATAAACCAGGAAGTACTAGATATATTTTGCTGCCTGCCCCACACATCTTGGTAAATTCTTCCCATAATAGACAAGAGTCACTGTACTCAGGACCCTCCAGCCTTCACTAGCCAAGCCTCACTAGCCAGGAATAAACTTCTGGCAGAAGGATCCAGTCAACTGGTCGCGCCATTTGACTTTCTGCCATGAGGATTTTACCTCATTTCAGAGTACTTAAAATTCCAGCTAATTTCAACTAATTTTAGATATTAGCAGAGTCTCTAGTCCAGGGTCCAAAAATACACAGGAGTTCTGCCACCACGTTGTTTTCCAAAACCATTACACACAAGACTAATTATGGCAGAATCCTTTTGCCCTCAACACTGCTTCAGCTTCCTGTGTTTCTTAACAAGACTGAATCCTCTTGGCAGATGGCATCAAGTCATGTGAGCCAGTTCTTGAGCCTTCATAGCCCTTCATCATGAGTGAAGTCTGTGGCAGGTGTTGAAAGGGAAGAGACTCATCCAATAGGACCAAGAAAATGGGATTGGACAGAGGAACCAAGTTGCTCAAGATCACAGTCTATGGAGTTTACACCCAAGTCACGTCTTTGGCTGGGTTCCACAGCTTCTTCTTCTTCTTCTTTTTCTTTTCTAAGACTTTTTAATGTGGACCATTTTAAAAGTCTTCATTGAATTTGTTACAATAGTGGTTCTGTCTTACATTTTCGGGCCATGAGGTGTGTGGGGTCTTAGCTTCCCAACCAGGGATCAAACACACACTGCCTGCATTGAAAGGTGAAGTCTTAACCACTGGGCACCCAGGGAAGTCTCATAGGTCCCACAGCCTCTGCTCCTTCCACTCCCCTCCTCTGCACTTCCCCTTTGCCATGGAAATACAGAAAATTACACAGTGTTCTGAAAATCCTTCCACAAAAAGTAACATGGTGAGAACGCCTTGGCAGTTCACTGGTTAGGACTCCAAGTCCTAACCAAGATCATAGTCTCCCTGCCAAGGACCTGGGTTCAATCCCTGGTCTGGTTAACCAAGATCCCATTAAGCCCTGGGCCAAAAACACAAAAGTGACTTTATGCTTACCTCAACTGTATCTCTAGATACTGTAGTGGAATAGATAAGATAAAATAGATTTGTTGGAAAATAAGGCCAGAAGGGGAAAGGACAAATGCCAGGCGTCTGTTTGGAAACAGGACAAACTTTTTTTTTTTTTTTTAGAGTGAACAGAGTAAGTCAGGTTGATAACAATACTGAGTAATATTCTTACACACAAAAGTACCCAAAAGTTCCAACAAGGTGAAAAGCCAATTACTGAGCCATAATTCATCAGTTTCTACTACAAAGCATCCCCTAGCTTTATAATTTCTCAAGTAAAGCACTGGTCCATGCGTGAACAGTCAGGAATCTGCCAGTTCCTATGGGAATAAAAATCCCTAGGACACAGACATTTGTATATGCTTCAAACTTGAGTTTGAATAACCCTCCCCCTAAAATAAAACACACAAAACAGAATTCTGAGGATAAACTACTTCTCCTTATTTTTTAATATAAGAATATATATATGTATATATGATGAGATGGCTGGATGGCATCACTGACTCAATGGACGTGAGTTTGAGTGAACTCTGGAGTTGGTGATGGACAGGGAGGCCTGGCGTGCTGCAGTTCATGGGGTCGTAGAGTCTGGCACGACAGAGCGACTGAACTGAACTGAACTGATACTATGTATTTCTGCCTATTATACCTATGCTGCTGCTGCTGCTGCTAAGTCACTTCAGTCATGTCCGACTCTATGTGACCCCATAGACGGCAGCCCGCCAGGCTCCCCTGTCCCTGGGATCCTCCAGGCAAGAATACTGGAGTGGGTTGCCATTTCCTTCTCCAATGCATGAAAGTGAAAAGTGAAAGTGAAGTCGCTCAGTCGTGTCGGACTCTTAGCGACCCCATGGACTGCAGCCCCCCAGGCTCCTCCATCCATGGGATTTTCCAGGCAAGAGTACCGGAGTGGGGTGCCATGGCCTTCTCCGATTTATACCTATATATATCTGATATATTACTAAAATTTGTGTTTTCTCACAAAGTATAGAAAGAATTCTCACAAAGTATAGAACTCTTTCTATACTTTGTACTGCTTGGTTAATATAGGCAGTCCTTATTTTACAGTAATGATATACACAAATTTTAAATTACTGTGGTTCACTTAAACAACAGTCTTCCAACCCCATAGTTCAAATTTTAGTTACCATGTTGCAGTAAATGTGAATAATTGCATAAAGTCAAGTCTTTGGCACTAGTTCTTTCAGTCGTGTGTGTGTTCAACTGCTCAGCTGTGTCCAGCTCTTTGCAACTCCATGAACTGTAGCCCACCAGGCTCCTCTGTCCATGGGATTTCCCAGCGTCACTAAGTCGACGCACATCTCGGCCGGTGACCAATCTCTTTGTTCTCTTCCAGGCCCGTAGGTGAGTGGTCCCTCACATCTGTTACTCGGTCAAGCAAAGTCAGGAACCTGTGCGGCTGTGCTGCCTCCTCGTCTCCCATTTTACACAAGTGGACAATCAAAAGAGGACAGTGACCAACAAATGAAAGCATAGAACGTGCTAAGACTGGAGATGAATTTGGCTGTGATTAGAAGATGGGGATGTTGACGTGGGACTGTTGACACCTCTGTTGTTTCAGAGACTCCAGCCATGCAACAAAAGAACTTAGTGGAGGTGACCTCAGTGATGCTAAAGAGGAACGTGGCTGTGACAAAGAGATATGACACCAGCAGAAAAATTCCCATGAAGGGGATTCTAGGGGGTGTTTTATGACACTGAAAGCACTGGAGAGAAAATCTTGGAAGCTGATCCATACTTAGAAAAGATACGGCAAGTCACCAAGTTGCTGTCTCCATACCATAAGTTATAAAAAGTTGGAACTGGCGTATGCTGCTGCTGCTGCTAAGTCGTTTCAGTCGTGTCCAACTCTGTGCGACCCCATAGACGGCAGCCCACCAGGCTCCGCCTGTCCCTGGGATCCTTCAAGCAAGAACACTGGAGTGGGTTGCCATTTCCTTCTCCAATGCATGAAAGTGAAAAGTGAAAGTGAAGTCGCTCAGTCGTGTCGGACTCTTAGCGACCCCATGGACTGCAGCCCACCAGGCTCCTCCGTCCATGGGATTTTCCAGGCAAGAGGACTGGAGTGGGGCGCCACTGCCTTCTCCAGAATTGGCATATATATACCACTATAAACAAAATAGATAACCAAAGAGGGTCTACCATGTACCACACGGAACTCTACTCAGTATTCTGTAATAACTTAAATGGGGAAAGAATCTGACAAAGAATATATATGTATAACTGAATCACTGTGCTGTACACCTGAAACTAACACAACATTGTAAATCAACTATACATCATTTAAAAAAAAATTTAAGTTCTAGGATGAGAAGGAAAAAGCAAGTACTATTCAAAATACTCTGGATAAATCTTTGCAAAGAAATGTAACATTTAATTCTCAATGTCATAGTGTTTTAATTTTCAGTGTACTAAATAAATATTAGTATTACTGTTTTTTTCCATTTCCCGATATATTTATATAAGCGACATAAGGGAGTCCTTCATTTTTGAGAAAAATGCTCAAAGATGGTGGAGCAATCATAATTTTTCCTTTTGATTATTAAGATCATTTTCACAATTTCCACATGCATCGCCATTTAATGGTCTACACCTCTGGACAACGAAAACCAGTTTATACCAATCTGATGGTTGTGCCACATTCACCATAAATTGCACTAATTTCTCAGAAAGAAGTGGAAAATATTTATGTGTTTTTCTGGACTAAAGAAAAAGGTATAACAGTCTTCAATAAGTTTTCTTGATATAGAAACTCAATAAGCCATTTAAGTTCATTAATTTGCCCTTATTGTCTCTCTTCCACTGTCTGTAACATCTCTCTAAGCACCCAGAAAAAAATCTGCAAAAAAGTTGAGTGCACCTATATACATCTAGAAATATGTGTTTTATTATGATTTAGTTGATAATGTAAAACTTTCTGATGTCTACCATTTAGGGATGGACAGTTGGATTTGAAATACTTCAAGATCTATAATTTTATTACCTTCTTATATGGAAAGTAATCTGAAAATATTGGAAACAGTGGCTAACTAGAGTTCCTTTGCAAAAATATTTTGATAACATTTGATTATTAACATACAACTAGAATATCTGGAGTAATAGCTCCTTTAAGAGAGTTAAAACATCTGCTCCAATCAGATTTTAAAATGCTAATTAGCTTAATTATACTCTTGATTTTCAGTAAAGTGACAAAATCAGAGTTCTATAAAAACAAACAAACAAAAACTCCACAAATTTTTGAGTCTGAAATTTAGGTTCATCATTTCTACTTAATCATTAGCACTTGTCCTTGATTCATATCTATTTTCAACAGAAACAAAAATTCTAATTTTCCAAACAAAATATAGGAAAGCAATGCTTATTTCAGGGTTGGCATTGTTACGGGTAAATTATACTGCAGCAGGCTTCATAAACCCCTACAGAATTTTGTGAGTCGTTATGTTTGTGTCCCTCCTTGAAGCAAAAATAAAGAAACTTTTTTAGTTATTAAAGATTCTTTGAAGCATCAGAAACAAACAGATTTAGACATGTCAATCTCAGAGCCATGTGCTGGCCACACCCAACCATGTCAATCCTGAAAAAAGAATGGGCAAACTGTTTCTATAAACTGTTAACTTTTCTCACTGCTAGGGAAAATCCAAACTTTCTCTAAACAATTCCCCTTACTCTAACTGTAATAGATAGGGATTTCCAGAGCTGTGACTAGTGGGAAAAGGCACAGGACTTGGTGATAGAGATGGGATTTCAAACTCTGTTGCTTTCACTTCCTCCTTTGTGACCTTTTCTCAGGCACGGAGCTGACTTCCTACTCTCCCTTCCTCATCGCTTAATGGAGCTGACTTCCTACTCTCCCTTCCTCATCGCTTATCTTAAACTCCCATCTTTTCCAATTCCTTTTCTCCTACTCGTACACCTCACATACACACAAAACTATCTCACAAAACCTACACTCTGGTTTAGCTTCCTTATTTGTAAAATGGCAGAAAAGGGAAATGGGAACTATTCCCCTGATTATCCAAATTTTAATATGTTATTTCATTGCATTTTGTATATTATAATGTTTTTACATAATAAAAATTATATTAAAACTGGTTTTAAAAGTAACAGTTTGGAATTATATGTCGAGGAAGAAAAGAAAATTCAAAATAATGTAATGATGTTTATATGAAATGTTAAGTAGAAGATGGATAGTATGTTTTAGGCTATTGGAAAAATCAAACTCTACCTACATAGATTAAAAAATGGGGGGGTCAGGATTTGAAATGAACAATAAATGAAAACAAGTGGGTAAGACATTGGCTAGAAATAAGAACATTCACAAGCATGTCATATCATGATTCCAAAAAGGAGTGTCAAAAGCATGCTATGGTTTTAGCATGCTAAAAACAATGACGTTCCTTTAGTGGGAAAAAAGGGTATAGAATGGAAAACAGGGAAAGGGTTTGTTGGTCTCAGTAGGAGATGCTGAAGTAACAGCCTTAGAAGCAGAAGCTGAAGGGTGAAAAATGGAAGATAAGATAAAAATAGTATTGAGCAAAAACAACTCCTAACCCAATAACTTAAAAGACTGAGGAAGGAACTCTATAAGAAACATAATGAGATAAATTATTTCTCTAAGTTTCCATCTTTGACATGCATTTTAAGTATACTTCCTTAAATGAAACCTAATCCAACAAGAAACAAAGCACCAAAGCTTCTGATGAACTGTGGCAATTTTTGGCATTCTTTGACTTGTCAAAACATCACCCCTGGCCCCTGCCTTCGTTTGCACATGGTGTTCTCCCTGTGCCTGTGTCTGTGGGAACATTCCCCATTTTTCTAAGGACGCCAGTCACGTTGGACTAGAGCCCAACCTAATGACCTCGTCTGAACTAATTACATCTGCAATGACCCTATTGCCAAATAAGGTAACATTCTGAGGTGCTGGGGGGTTAGAACTTCAACATGTGAATCTGGGGAATTCAAGAGCAAACACAGTGAGAGAATCCATCCTTCCCTAGCCATTGCTAGAGGTTCTCAAAGCAGCTGCTCAACTCAATTATTCTGAGGAGGAAAACAAAACGAGGTAACCAGCACAAATCTCCTGTGACTGTGGTTGTATGTGTACAGTGTTTACCAACTATCTGTGGATCTGCTTGGAGGCAGTGAGCGGATACCCTCATTCTAAAGCAGCACCCCTGAGAGTTTGCGCAGACAGTTCTTTTGGCAGGGCCTGTCCTGTGTACTGTAGGACTTAACAACATCCCTGTCTTGGCCTCCTGGATGCCAGCAGCACTGCCTCTCTCCCAGTGGCACAGCCAAAAATGTCACCAGACATCTCCAGTATTCCCTGGGAGGCAAAATATCAAGCTTTTGAGAATCATGTCCAAAGGGAAGATGAGATGGTTCTCAAAAATATACACATTATCATGTGTAAAATAGTCAGTAGGAAGTTCCTAAATAACACAGGGAGCCCAGCCAGGCTCTCTGTGATGACCTAGAGGGATTGGGAGGAGGGCACTGAGGTTCAAGGGGGAAGGGATATATATATGAAAAATGATCACTGATTCATGTTTTTGTATGACAGGAACCAACATAAAAATGTAAAACATTTTTCCACCGATTAAAAAACAAGAAAAACCAGTTGACTGTGGTTTTAAAGAGCTTTGGTTTGGGAACCAAATTATACATAAGGCTAAAGCTAAATGTTAGAGTTACATGTCCAGTTAAGGTTTATAAAGAAAGAAGGATAAGGATCACAATAATTTGTAATGGAAAAACTTGAGAGAGTTTATGAAGCCAGATATTTTGCATGAACCTTTGCATGGTTAACTTTCATATAAGATGTATTTGTTATCTAAAACTTTTGTCTCTTTACACTTGTGCATCAGTCAACATATTTTAATCATTGCAGAAAATAGTTTTCTTGGGCTGACATTTGTTTGGATTAGTTAATACCTATGTTTAAACTATTGAATATTAAGATATTATTAACTATCTTAATATTGTATATTTGTATGTACACATGTGTGTGTGTTTTTAACATTATGTCTTAATCTAGAATTCAGTGAAGAAATCCCATTACTGAAACTAAGTGTCCTTTTGTAACAGAAAATTAGTAAATATATTTAGAAGGGGAAAGATCAATCCAAATGAATTCCAGTAAAGAATAATTAAACAAACCCACACCCTCCCAAGGAGTAACAAACGTTCTAACTTTGTGTATATTCTATAGGACCACATTGTGTGTGATGGAATTCAAGTAGTAAAAGAGAATATATAACAGAATCCCTTGCAAAGTAGATCCACAGTGGGAGACAATCTATAATAACATGCATTAAACTTCTCGAGGGATGGAATAATGGCTGACTTTCCACTTTTACGTCCCAGATTTCATAGTGTTTTAGCAGTTAATTTTTAAGTCTATGTTGCTTTTGAAATCGGGGGAAAAAAGTTAACAAAAAAACCCTTATGGTTGCACTGTCCTTATGCAAGCAGAAGTCATCACTAGCTTTGGGAAGGTCCCAGGAGATCCAGTGCTAAGGAAGAAAGGTCAAGGGAAGTGGCAAAAATTCTCACGTGATATGGCTTTAATTTAGTGGTCGAATGAAACAGTAGTAGCTCTGGAAAAGAGGAAAAGATGTATTGATAAAGCTGTCAGTGTAGCATGCCTGAAAAGAACTGGGGAAAGAAAGTAGCTCAGATGCTTGGCTAGGAATGAAGTCAGGAAAACCTTGTCAGGAGGCAACCAAAACAAGTCAAATCAACTTTCCTCTGCACCAGCAAGCTGGGTCACAAAATAAATCAAACTGAGTCTGGCCTGTCACATTAAAGTCAACCGCCTGCCTTATCAACTGTCAACTGAAGTCACAGGAGTTAAATCTGAGTTTACAACCAGCAGATTTTATCTCTGGGGCTAGGTAGAAATGAGGACAGATATTTCCCTGAATAATGTGCCAAAGTGTTTCTGTAACTCTACAACTAACAAATGGGATTGAATCTAGTTCTCTTCTTGCTCTAGAAGAGAAAAAATTGTACTTAAAGAGTCTTACCCAAGCCCTCTGAGACTCTTGGCAGATAGAATTCTATCACTTGCTAGAGAAATGCTTTCAAAACATATGTTTTAAAACTTTTATGCTTGAAACATGCAAAAATATTTTTAATTCCTTGAGGGTCATCAACATCCTGAATCTGCAAGGAGAAAGCAACAAAAGAAACTCTCAAGTTTACAGAATATTTAAGCTTTCTGTGAAATTCTAAGTAAATTGGATTCTTGATAAATGAGTTTAAGGGCTATCCAACAATGCATGATGAGGCCAGTCTTAAGCTCTTTAATTCACTTGTTTATCTGATAATTTGCATATGAAATAGAAGCCAACATGTTAATTTTTTCACTAATCAACAACAAAAAAAATAGTATGTAGATTTATTTCAGTTAGTACATGTATCAATTATTTCTAATAAAAATCTCCCTGGTTCAAGAAAGCTATTAACTGTAACATAGCCAGAAAATATCACTTCTTAAATTTTGTTTAAAAAAAAGTTTTAAATATTTTGTTGTTGCAAAGAAAAAGAAAACTTTAAATATTATTTTAACGGATAATTTTTTTAAGATTCTATATATAAGTGAGATCAGACGGTATTTGTCTTTCTCTGTCTGACTTATTTCACTTAGCATCTATCCATGGCCTCATTTTTTATGGCTGAAAAATGTGTATATATATAATGAAATAATAATGTGTATATATATATATATATATATGTATATATATATACACTCCCAGGAGAAGGGAATGACAACCTGCTCTAGTATTCTTGCCTGGAGAATCCCATGGACAGAAGCTACCGTCCATGGATCGCAGTTCAGTTCAGTTCAGTTCAGTCACTTAGTGGTGTCCGACTCTTTGCGACCCCATGAATCGCAGCACGCCAGGCCTCCCTGTCCATTACCAGCTCCCGGAGTTCACTCAAACTCATGTCCATCGAGTCAGTGATGTCATCCAGCCATCTCATCCTCTGTCGTCCCCTTCTCCTCCTGCCCCCAATCCCTCCCAGCATCAAAGTCTCCTCCAATGAGTCAACTCTTCGCATGAGGTGGCCAAAGTACTGGAGTTTCAGCTTCAGCATCACTCCTTCCAAAGAAATCCCAGGGTTGATCTCCTTCAGAAGGGACTGGTTGGATCTCCTTGCAGTCCAAGGGACTCTCAAGAGTCTTCTCCAACAACCACAGTTCAAAAGCATCAATTCTTCGGTGCTCAGCCTTCTTCACAGTCCAACTCTCACATCCATACATGACCACAGGAAAAACCACAGCCTTGACTAGACGGACCTTATTCGGCAAAGTAATGTCTCTACTTTTGAATATGCTATCTAAGTTGGTCATAACTTTTCTTCCAAGGAGTAAGCATCTTTTAATTTCATGGCTGCAGTCACTATCTGCAGTGATTTTGGAGCCCAAAAAAATAAAGTCTGATACTGTTTCCACTGTTTCCCCATCTATTTCCCATGAAGTGATGGGACCAGATGCCATGATCTTCATTTTCTGAATGTTGAGCTTTAAGCCAACTTTTTCACTCTCCTCTTTCACTTTCATCAAGAGGCTTTTTAGTTCCTCTTCACTTTCTGCCATAAGGGTGGTGTCATCTGCATATCTGAGGTTATTGATATTTCTCCTGGCAATCTTGATTCCAGCTGCAGAGTCAGATACAACTGAGTGACTAACACTTTCACTGTCATATATATATACATCACAATTTTTTATCCATTCATCCACCAACGGATACTTAAATTGTGTCCAAGTCTGGACTATTGTAAATAATAGCTCTCCAGATGGAGGATGCAGATATCTTCTCAAGTTAGTGTTTTCATTTCCCTTGGCTATATCTCCCGAAGTGGAACTGCAGGTCATATGAGCTTCCCTGGTGGCACAGATGGTAAAGAATCTGTCTGCAATGCAGTGGACCTGGCTTTAATCCCTGGGTCAGGAAGATCCCCTGGAGAAGGGAATGGCTACCCACACCAGTATTCTTGCCTGTAAAATTCCAGGGACAGAGGAGCCTGGCGGGCTACATTCTACGAGGTTGTTAAGAGTCAGACATGACTGAGTATCTAACACTTTCATCTTTTCATGGCAGTTCTATTTGATTTTGTGAAAGTGAAAGTGAAGTTGCTCAGTCGTGTCCGACTCTTTGTGACCCCATGGACTGTGGCCTATCAGGCTCCTCCGTCCATGGAATTTTCCAGGCAAGAGTGCTGGAGTGGATTGTCATTGCCTTCTCCAGGGGATCTTCCCAACCCAGGAATCGAACCGGGGTCTCCCGCATTGCAGGCAGATGCTTTACCATCTGAGCCACCAGGGAAGTCCTTTGATTTGTAGGAACCTCCATACTGTTTTTTATAGTAATGATACCAATTTATAAACCTGCCAACAATGCACAAGATTCCTTTTTCTCTACATCCTTATCAGCACTTATTATCTCTTGTCCTTTTTATGATAGCCATTCTAACAATTGTGAGGTATATCTCATTGTGATTTTAATTTGATTCTACAAAAAGCCCTCATGCATAGAAACGCAGATACTAACAGCTAGAAGGGCACTAGAATGTATTGAAATGGTTCAAATCCAAAGGATATGCATGGGGCGTTGACAATGCCTCCAACAATCTTCCCCTTGCATTACAGGACTATCCATGCCCATATGTTACATTTATTCTTGTTAGTTAGTGTTCTTCAAAGTGGTGATCATTCAGAATGTCTAGACAAAAGAGTTCAGCAAAACCAGAACGTTTAGGGGAATAAGTTACCATCCCATGCTGCAATTTTCCATGCTATTACCATTTCTCTCTCCTCTACTTTGATTGGTATTTCTGATGATATAGATTGCTACTTAAGTAACAGCAAACCTGTCTCCTCTTGATAATAAAGTCAATTACCCCAGCAATTACTGGCATGAGCAACACCAAATGACTAAGTGATAGCCATATTTTAATTTACACTCTGGTAAAAATATCCTTCCCCTTAACATCAGTACCTCTAGACCAACAGAACCTGATGTTGCAGTGATGGGAGGCTGAATCATTCAAGTGCGTTACTAGGAGTAATGGCACGCAGGGCCACTCTGACTTCTATGCTTTGATAACCACCCTTGTTACTACTGTTGTTTAGTAGCTAAGTCATGTCTGACTCTTTTGCAACCCCATGAACTGTAGCCTGATAGGCTCCTCTGTCCTTGAGATTTCCCAGGCAAGAATACTGGAATAGGTTACCATTTCCTTCTCCAGGGGATCTTGCCGACCCAGGGATCAAACCCACATATTTTGTGTCTCCTGCACTAGCAGGCAGACTCTTTCCTACGGAGCCGGAGCTGGGAGGTATTAATTCTCTAGCAATGGTACTACTGATCTGTCATGCATATCATGGAATTGGCTTCTATAATTCAGAGAAAACCCTCAGGTGTATAAGTGTTGATACTGGCAGATGGAAGTGAGCTGAGCACACTGAAATAGTAACACCTAGGATGTGGTGGGTACTGACAGTGTATATTACAGTTACACACAAAGACCAAAAGTAAATCAAACCCATATACACACCCCAATGTTAAAAGCAGCATTATTTACAAAAGCCAAGATATGGAAACAACCCCAATGTCCATCAACAGAAGAATGGACAGGGAGGGTGATGTGTACATGTGTGTGTGCATACAATGGAATACTTAGCCAAAAAATAATGAAATTTTGCCATTTGCAACAACATGGATGGAGCTGAAGGATATTATGTTAAGGAAAATAAGTCAGATAGCACCCTGTCTGACTTATTTACAAATACTGTATGATATCACTTATATGTGGAGTCTAAAAAATAGAACAAATCAGTGAATATACTAAAAAAGAAGCAGACTCACAGAGAACAAATCAGTGGTTAACAGAAGGGAGAGGGAAGTGGAAATGGTCAAAACAAGGGTAGGGGATTAAGAGATACAAACTATTAAGTGTAAGATAAAACCAGGAGATATAGCCTGTATTTTGCAGTGACAGTAAATGAAATATAACCTTTAAAACTTGTGAATTACTGTATTGTACACCTGTAGCTTATGTAATATTTTATGCCAATTATACTCTTATAGAAAAACAAAATAAGTAAATCAAACCACTTTTTATTTTTGATTTAGCTTTGACTTTTTCATTGTAAATGTATTATCTTTGAAGGCATAGATAAATTAATATTTATCAAACTTAACAATGCTGCTACTGCTAAGTCGCTTCAGTCGTGTCCGAGTCTGTGTGACCCCATAGATGGCAGCCCACCAGGCTCCTCCATCCATGGGATTCTCCAGGCAAGAACACTGGAGTGAGTTGCCATCTTCTGCAATGCATGAAAGTGAAAAGTAAAAGTGAAGTCGCTCAGTCATGTCCGACTTTTAGCGACCCATAGATGGCAGCCCACCAGGTTCCCCCGTCCCTGGGACTCTCCAGGCAAGAACACTGGAGTGAGTTGCCATTTCCTTCTCCAATGCATGAAAATGAAAAGTGAAAGTGAAGTCGCTCAGTTATGTCCGACTCTTCGCGATCCCATGGACTGCAGCCTACCAGGCTCCTCTGCCCATGGGATTTTCCAGGCAAGAGTACTGGAATAGGGTGCCATTGCCTTCTCCGAACTTAACAATAAACATTTATGAAATTGCTGATTGATTCCAGATCCTCTCATGAACACTTAAGAGGCTGATTAAAAATTATCTTCAATTAAAGAAAGTTAATTTAAATGAGCTAGGCATAGTTGGGATTTTGAAATGGATACAAACTTAAAAGAAAATACTGATTATCTGTGATGATTAATGAGACTAGAACTGCATTCTAGGATTTTTATTGAAGAGGAACAATTTTCCTTGAACAGTTTTTCCTTTAGTTTTAGTTGACCAGATTTCATTTTGTCTTTATAAAAGCATTTTGAGTAATATGCAGTTCATCTCTGTCAAACTTCTGGAAATTGGGCATGGAGAAGGCAGGTAATTTCCATAAGGGATTTCATACAAAGTAATGATGATGAGAGTATACTTTCCTCAAGCCACGAAATCAAAATTTTTCAAAGCTACAGTTTTAGGGCTTTTCTGTTCTAACTGCCTTATTAGGAAAGTAAGTACTTGATGTCAACTTGTCCCTAAGATGCTAGTTAGTGGATGTTGGGACAGAGACTTGATTATAGGAGAACCTGAGAGGGAGACAGTCTGGCAGATGGGGCAAGCAGACGTCCTCTCCCTTTGAGTAGGGTTAGGTTGAGGTATTGATGAAACATGAATTGGCAGAAGTTTCTTTTTTTACGGAGACTGGCTGATGATACATGGGGATCTTTTAGATTCTTCTGGCTACTTTGTTTGAAATTTCCTCTGAAAATGTTTTTAAAAAGAAATTCCTTTCAGTACCTTGAATATAACACATGGGTCAGCAAATTATAGCCCGCCTGCCAAATCTGGCCCTCTTTCCTTTTTTACCAATTAAGTTTCATCGGAACACAGACATGTCCATTTAATTACATATTGTCTACGGATGCTTTTAAACAACAGCAAAGTTGAACAGTTGTAAACAAGACCATATGGCCTGCAAGCCTAAAATATTTACTATCTGGCCCTTTACGGAAAAACGTTTGCTGATCCCTGGTCTGGATTTTTTTTTAATACTTTTGATTTATGCTTTGGTTGAATCCACAGAATAGAATCTCAGATATGAAGGGTAAGCTGTATGCAAATTCATGAATACTCTTTGAAGAAAGTAGACTTAAATTAAGATGAGTGTGTCAAAAGCAAAGAAATAAGAAATATTAATAATCTCAAAAAATGTTTTCTGGTAAACAATGTCACAGAATGCACCTAGTCTAGCACACACGTTTGTCTACCTTGTTCTTAAATATTTATAAAGAAAATGTGGCTGCAATGTCATTCCAGTAACATAAGACCTTTAGATCTAAAAATGTGCAATCCTTTTCAATTTATTTCTTCTGAAAATAGAATACTGCTCTGAGTTCAAAAAGGTAAGCAAATTGTAACTCAAGAATCTGAAACACTTCTTACAGTTAGCCAGTCCCCTCAACCATGCAGTCACTTTCCTTCTCTTCATTTTCCATCACTAAGGGTTCTAGTGATGTCCAAGGGAACAGCACTCAAGAAGTTCTAATTGGCTCTTTTCCTCTGACAACACCCAAAGGTACATAGCAATCGACTTTTTGAGAGGTTATTGGTATGATGCTGAAAGCTCTGAGCTGCAGGATGAGAAAGTGTAAGATTCATTGATTTCAACCCACAGCTAGCATTTACTAAGTTCTGTAAAATACAACAGACGGCCCTCTCTGCCTTGGGAGCTGACAGGAGTCTAAATCAGACAGAGAAGTGAGGCCTAGAAATCTAATAAAACCAAGTGACAAATGCAGAACAAGAAACCGAAATGAAGCTTAGTGTCCGTTACTGACTCGGAAAACAAACAAGTAACCCAGAAAAGCCTTCCCCGAAGACCCAGGAAAGCATCTCAAGCTTTCAGTAAGAGCTTAGTTTCCAAAGGCATCTCCTTTACCAGAGAAGGCATACATGCTTTCACATCACTTCTGCAGACAGGACCTGACCTCCGAATGACTCAGGCCCACATCCTTGGAGTGACTTCCCAGGCAAGTCTTGAGCACCACGGAGGTCCCCACAATGAGTGTCTTTGTGTGTACTGGTGGGAAAAGGTAAGAAACGGAGAGCAAGACGTGTTTATTGGCCTCTTTCCTACATCCTTCTTCCTCTTGTTTCTCTTAAAACAATTGAATGAAGGTAGAATCGTATTGTTAAAAAATGTATTTCCCCCTTACCGCTATACACACACTCCTTTTGTAGGCTTTATTACATTATATTCTAAACGGGGCTTGCCTGTCTGTCTCCATGTGGTAGGTCAAATGCATGGGAGGCCTAAATGGCCTCTCTGAACTCATGTGTTTTTCATGTGATTTTGCAGTTCATCGCTTAAAAAGACAGCATTTCTTCTCCATCCATTCCACCCTGACCTTGAATCTGAGCTTTCCCATGAACCGTCTTTTGGCTAATAGAGTATGACAGAGGGACTTAGAGCCATTGCTCGGGTTATGCCTCAGAAGGTCTTGTTAATTCCCATTATATTTGGATCCTCACCATCATGAAATCAAAGCCAGGTTATCCTGCTGAAGGATGAGAGGCCACATGAAAGAAATTCAAGCTGTCTCACCACTCCTAGCCAAGGTCCTCCTAGATCAGCCTGTCCAACTGCCAGCAAATGACAGATAAATAAGCAAGTCCAACTGCCAGCTAATGACAGATAAATAAGCGAGTTCAGCTGAGATCAGCCAAGCCTGACTCAGACAGGAAAAACCACGCCTTTGGCCAGCAGAGTTATGAATTAAACAAACGTTTACATTGTTGTGTGCTACTAGCTTTTCCGGTGGCTTGCAATACAGCACTGTTATGCCGATAGCTAACTGCTACACCTTCTTCTTAAACGTATTCACAGAGACTAATCTCAATAGGCAATAGATGAGTTAATGAATAAATAAGGGAGTGACTGAATGCATACATGAAAACGATACCATAAACTGGATGATAGGATGTTTAAATGGATTCTGTCGCATTAAATAGGGAAGAATGCTAAGTTACCATCTTATGTTTTTCTAACTGGAAATTCTTCCTCTGCCTCAGCCCATCTTAGAATGCTTGGCACTGTTTGAGTATGCAGGCCATTCTGTTGAGTTTCTGCAAGCACAGGAGCAGCACAGAGGATGAACAGTGCAAGTCTGGAGGGCATCTGTCCATCACAACCCCTGATACGGCAAGAGGGTTAGCAGTAATGGTTCGCTGATGTTTCTGCCAAGAGTGGGGCTAAGGGTGAATCCAGCAGTGTGCTTTGGCATGAGAAAAAGGAAACCTCTCTCACACTCAAACACACACACACATACAACAGCACAGATGTTGCCGTACAACACATAAAAATTCCAGAAAAACAAATAAAACTCTGTGATGGCTACAATGGAGTCTGCAACCAAGGAGACCAGAAGATCCTTGAGAAAACATCCATCTGTGGTGACCAGAATGGAAGGGAAATCCAAAAATGAGGGGATATATGTAGACATGTAGCTGATTCACTTTGCTGTGCAGCAGAAGCTAACACAACATTGGAAAGCAAATATGGTCCAATAAAAGTTAATTTAAAAAAAAAAAAAGAAAATGTCCAGAAACAGAAGAATGCAGTTATAGCAGCCTCAGAGAGCAGTGTGGAGGCTACAGATTTAGACAAGAGCCCATTCGTGTGAGTCAGAAGAAGGGTAATTTGACCCAAACTGTAAAAGCCCAGCTGAATGCGGCTCAGTGTTTGGTTACCATTGGAAATCCAGAGGAAAATCCAGAAGCAAGGCTTGGAGGTGAGACAACCGTGGCACATTTTCCAAGGAACTAACTGGCTACAAGAGAAAACTTCCATAACAGAGGAGGATGCTATCGTACAAGTACGAAGTGCTGAGGCTTTACTCTGAGGCCAAGGCATGTGGTAAACTTCACATGACCTTAAGCCAGTCACAAATAGGAAGGATCTGGTCAAATTAAATTGGCCATAGTGTACCAGATTCAACAAGTACTCAATAAACAGGGACTCATAAAAATATATTTCCCCCCTGAGATCTTGGCTTTATAGTGTTTACAAGGAATGATACTTCACACACCATAACTTTTCAGGCCAGCAAAGGTGAGGGGGAAGGAGGCATTTTTTCCTTTTCATTCCAACCCAAAACAACAACTGATGTAATGCTCCTGGAGACTTGGAGCTACAACCGCATTCCTCACTCCTGTCTCCCTGCTTGAAATCATCTCCCAGGAGCTCCCAGATCCTGCCCCCGTTCCTTTTGATTTTCCCATGGAACTGCTCAGCCGTCTTACAGGAAGATTCTTCTTGGTTTTACTCCATTCATGGATTCATGGTTTAGAAGCAAGACTTCCTCGAATGGCGGGCAAATGTTGTTTTGGGGACCCCCTTCCCAAGAAACCCTGTGCTGCTTGGAGCGTTTGCCTCCATACCTTTCCTTTTTAGCCTCCAAAAATGCTCCTTCATCAGATTTAAGGTATCATATGTCACTCGGTGCTGGAGTCTCAAAGAGTTGGACACGACTTAGCAACTGAACAACAACAGCAAATGTCACTCAGCGAGCTAAACGAAAAGCAGAATACAACTCACAATGATATTAATGGTATTTTGTACTTAATGACTCTTACACAACACTTTCTAAATTACTATCATAAAAAACGGAATTTAAAAAGCCATTTTTCTCAACTGCCACTAATACGCTCATCTCATTTTGCTCTGTTGCACAATTGAGCATGAAAGATTTAGCCAGTTTTGCTATGTTAAAATTTTTCTTTGACTCCGGTTTTTATAGGATAATTTTTTTTCCCCCCAGCTGGGAAAAAACTAAATTTTCAACTACCCTGTAAGAATCTGATCTTAAAAATTCATCCTCCCAGGATTTTTTTGTCTTTCAGTCAGAGAAGCAAACTGTAGGCCTGCAACTGGTTTCACAAATTGCAATACAAAGCTAATCTCTGGATACAAACATACTAGATCTTTCCTGTGAACAGGGAAGAGCAATTTGTTCTTTTTTGCCCCCAAATGGGGATTGGGTATACTTATAATATCAAGCAGTGCTAAGCCAGGGTTAAAACAAGAGCAGGGCATTTGTGTTAACGTAAGATCAGGGCCTTGAAAATGCTAATATTATATCTATTTTTACTTAAGGCCAGGGACATTCTGCAATAAGTCTTATTTAAGAAGGAAACCCATGTAACAACTTGCTCTATAGTCCTTTTATCTGTATGCCTCAGGCATTTTCATTAACTCATCCAACACAAATAGCATTAACTAGCAAAGAAGATAGTGCTTATAAACCAAAGTATCAGTTCTATAAAAGGCTTATCCTGATAGCACTTGTTAACATTGTCTTCATTCAAGATCTGAATTAAAGAAGAGATAAGAGAAAAAGAGGAAAGAAGAAAAATCAAACATTATCTTTAAAAAAATGATATTTTAGAAAGTGATAGTAGAGAAGGTACTCCCATGGGTCATTTTCTAGGATTTTAGCTACAGATTTGAGTCTTAAAAAATGAGGACAAGAGTTGGCATAACAAAAGCATGAGACAGCGACTACACAGGGTGCTTATCTTATACATCTCATAAATTAATGCATCCATTTTTTCATTTCACGAACATTCACTGAGCAACTATACATTTTGAGCTCCCAGTACAATGTTAAATGCTGAAGCTAGTGGATTAAGCAAAAAAATTTAATACTCTTTAAGACTCACAATCAAAAGGAGGAGACAGACACGTGCAACAATTATAATAAGATTTAAAATGTTGACAAAAGGAAATCATATTTGATTTTATCCTAATTTTCCTTCATTTTTTCATTCAATTATTTATTCACTAATTATTTATTGAGTCCTTTTTCCTAGGCATTGTTCTTATACATGGGGACACAAAAGTGAGTAAGATCCTTAACCATAAGGAGTTCTCTCTTACAATGTGAAAGACGCCACTTAACACACCCATTGCAATACAGAATGTGCTGTTAACAGCAGTATAATCACAGAAAATGGGACAAATAATCCCACCTATATGACTTGAGAAAAGCAGTAATAGTAATCCTTTATTCTGACTGATAGAAAACCTTAACCTGCAAAATAAGTATTTTCTGCTGATGAAAAAGACAGGCAACATTTATCAACACAGTTTTTCTTTTTCTCTTTGGGTATAGTTGATTTATCCCTGGTAGCTCAGCTGGTAAAGATTCTGCCTGCAAAGCAGGCAGATGTTATTTGATTCCAGGTTCGGGAAGATCTCCTGGAGAAGGGATAGGCTACCCACTTCAGTATTCTTGGGCTTTCCTGGTGGCTCAGACAGTAAAGAATGTACCTGCGGTGTGGGAGACCTGAGTTTGATCCCTGGATTGGGAAGATCCCCTGGAGGAGGGCATGGCAACATACTCCAGTGTTCTTGCCTGGAAAATCCCCAAGGACAGAGTGCCTGGCAGTCCATGGGCTCGCAAAGAGCTGGACATGGACACAATTAAGCAACTAAATGAAGTGAAGTGAAAGTCACTCAATCATGTCCAACTCTTTGCTACCCTGTGGACTATGCAGTCCATGGAATTCTCCAGGCCAGAATACAGGAGTGGATAGCTGTTCCCTTCTCCAGGGGATCTTCCCAACTCAAGGATTGAACCCAGGTCTCCCACATTCCAGGCATAAACTCAATAGTTGATTTACAATGTTGAGTTTGGTTCTGATGTATAGCAAAATGACTCAGTTTTACACATATATGTATATGTATATACATTCTTTTCATTTCTTTTCCATCACAGGTTACTACAAGATATTGAATATAGTTTCCTATGCTATATATAGCATAGGACCTTGTTGTTTATCTATTTTATATATAGTAGTTTGTATCTACATATATAGTAGTTTGTTTCTACTAATCCCAAACTCTTAATTATCCTTTCCTCCTTTCCACTTTGGTAATCATAAGTTTGTTTTCTATGTCTGTGAGTCTGTTTCTGTCTGGTAAATACGTTTATTTGTATCATCCTTTGGATGTCTCATGTTGTTGTTTAGTTGCTAAGCTGTGTCCGACTCTTTGCAACTCCACGGACTGTAGCAAAGCTCCTCTGTCCCTGGGATTTCCTAAGCAAGAATGCTGGAGTGGGTTGCCATTTCCTTCTCCAGGGGATTTTCCCAAGCCAGGGGTCAAAATCATGTCTCCTGCATTGCGGGTAGATTCTTTTACCGCTGAGCCACCGGTGAAGCCCAGATTTCACATATAAGTGATATCACATGATATTTCTCTTTCTACTTACTTCACTTAGTATGATATTCTCTAGGTCCATCCATGTTGCTGCAAATGGCATTATTTCATCCTTTTTGTGGCTGAATACAGGGCTTCCCTGATAGCCCAGCTGGTAAAGAATCCACCTGCAATGCAGGAGACCCCGCACAGTTCGATTCCTGAGTCAGGAAGATTCGGCGGAGAAAGGATAGGCTACCCATTCCAGTATTCTTGGGCTTCCCTTGTGGCTCAGCTGCTAAAGAATTCACCTGCAATGTGGGAGACCTGGGTTCAATCCCTGGGTTGGGAAGATCCCCTGGAGAAGGGAAATGGCTGAATAATACTCCACTGTATATACTCCACATCTTCTTTATCCATTGATCTGTCCATAGCCCTTTAGGTTGCTTCCATGCCTTGGCTATTGTAAATAGTGCTGCCCTGAATGTAGGGGTGCCTGTATCTCTTTGAATTAGTCTCGTCTCCAGATATATGCCCATGAGTGATATTGCTGAATCATATGATAACTCTGTTTTTAGTTTTGTAATGAACCCCCATACTGTTTTTCATAGTGGCTGTACCAACTTACCTGCCCTCAGTGTAGGAGGATTCCCTTCTCCACACCTTCTCCAGCATTTATTTGTGTTATGGCCATTCTGACTGGTAAGAGGTAATACCTCACTGTAGTGTTCATTTTCATCTCTCTGATAATTATCAATGATGAGCAGTTTTTCATGTACCTAAAGGCTGTCGATATGGCATCTTTGGAGAAGTCTACTAGGTCTTCTGCCCGTTTTTTGATTGAGTGTTTTTTTGTTATTGAGTTGTATGAGCTGTTTGTATATTTTGGGAAGTAAGCCCTTGTCAATCACATCTTTTGAAAATGTTTTATCAGTTAGATGTAGACTTTCTTACTTGTGCCTATTATTTTCTCACATTTTCTTTATGAGATATTTCAGAATTAGGGTAACAATCTGGCCACATCACTCTTAATGTTCTAGTGTCCCAGGATGTTAGCCATTGAACCAACATAGAACTGAATATACTTCAGTTCAGTTGCTCAGTTGTGTCTGACTCTTTGCGACCCCATGAACCGCAGCACACCAGGCCTCCCTGTCCATCATCAACTCCCGGAGTCCACCCAAACCCATGTCCACTGAGTCGGTGATGCCATCCAACTATCTCATCCTCTGCTGGTCCCTTCCCCTCCTGCTCTCAATCTTTCTCAGCATCAGGGTCTTTTCCAACGAGTCAGCTCTTCGCATCAGGTGGCCAAAGTATTGGAGCTTCAGCATCAGTTCTTCCAATGAATATTCCAGGTTGATTTCCTTTAGGATTGACTGTCCTTGCTGTCCAATGGACTCTTGCACCACAGTTCAAAAGTATTCTTCGGCGCTCAGCCTTTCTTATGGTCCAACTCTCACATCTGTCCATGATGACTGGAAAAACCATAGTTTTGACTCTCTGGACCTTTGTTGACAAAGTGATATCTCTACTTTTTAATATGCTATCCAGGTTTGTCATAGCTTTTCTTCCAAGAAGCAAGCTTTAATGAAAGGCAAGAGGGGTAGCTGATGCGCTGTTAGGGCAGTGGAGTAAATTAAAAGTATTTTTGGTTGAGGAGATGTAGACCCCACAGAAAGAGCTGGCCTCGAGCCACTTGTAGCCCTGATCAAGAGGACTATCAGTAAGGAGCAGTTTACTTCTAACAGGAAGAGACAGTAGAGTGGTTCCCTGAACTCAGGGCTGAGGAGACAAGCTCAGGAGGCATGCCTACACTGCAGAACCACCAAAGCAGCTAAAAGGGGAAAACTGGCTCCAAACATCTGCCAATCTTAAACAAACCAGGGCAGGTATGGAATTCTCTGCCGCCTATTCCCTTCCTCCCACTGAACTGCATTCCCGTAAGCCACAGCATCAGTAATAATAGCTCAGAAATGGCAAAGAGGTGGCAGAAAGGGTAGTAAAAACACTGCCTCTTTTCCCACCGAAAGCAGCAGATCCTCCCCAGGTAGGGAATGGAGACTGAATGTTAAACTACAGGCAGAGTCTTAGTTATAGTCTGGGAACAAATACTCCAATTTACATATTGAGAGCATATTTAAAATCGAAAGTCTAAAATTCAAGAGCTCAAATTTCTGGTCTTTTACCTGAAACTGTCACAACATTGCTAATTGGTTATACCCCAATACAAAATGTTTTTGGTGTTAAAATTAAAAACTAAAAAATTTCTGGTCTTTCTCTAATCACTTTCATTTCTGCTTTCAAATTACCAATTCTTTCCTGAGATCATTTCTTTCCTGAGATCAATTCTTTCCTGACATCATAAGACTTTGCTGAAAGTACATGATGACGCCCACCACTCTGACATTTTCCAAACCTTCCCTAAAACTATGAGCTGAGTACATAAATGGTCACGTATCTCCAGAGGATAGTTTCGCTAATTTTTTTGGCTATAGCATGACAACGGAGGTTTATTTTTTGACCACATGAGATGTCTGTTCTTGATTGGCAGGGAGCTCTGCTCCAAGCAACAAGCAGTGGTTCAGAGACCCAATTTCTTTCCACTTTCTGGCTCCACTATCACTAACATGTGGCTTCCTGGGCCACCAAGTTTATTTTTCCATGAGTCTGCCAGAAAGGGAAAGAAAGCAAAGCTTCTTACGGTGGAACTTTTTAGGACCCAGTCCCCAAAGTATCATAAATCATTTCTTCTTACATTCCTTTGGGGAGAACCCACTCATATGACTTCTCTGCAAAACAGGCTGGGAAATGCAGTCTATCTTTGTGCAAAAAGAGAAGGAGAAAAAAATGATTTACAAACTTGGGGAAATTGTAAAAAATTTAAAAATAAAACAATTTCTGATCTTTCTCTAATTGCTTTCATTTCTGCTTTCAAATTGCCAATTCTTTCCTGAGAGCACATGGTAATGCCAGTCACTCTGACATCTTCCAAATTTGTTTCTGCCTCTAGAACTTTTTATCTTCTAAGAGTGAGCCAGTTAGCAATGTGGACCTCTGGGAATTTATCCAGAAGACACTGGAAAAAGCTGTAAAGGGACAACGGAAGACAAATATATTGTTTTGATTACATCCCTGACTTGCACTTGGTCAAAGCATAATTTTCAACTGTCAAAGGCACAGCTGGCAATATATCAGTTCTGTTTTTAAATACTTCCCAAGCCAACCTCTTGAAGGCCTCTGGGCTAATTTTCTTTTTCTGACTTAGTTTTCTCATGCTGGGACTTCCCTTCACCATCACCTAGACAGGCCTTTCACCTCACTTTTGTTTTGTAGTCCTTTGCTCCAGATCCATGGGCTTCCTTCCTTTCTGTCTGACCCCTCATTTTGTTCTTCCAGATTTACTGAGATAACTCAGCAGTGGCCACAGGACTGGAAAAGGTCAGTTTTCATTCCAACTCCAAAGAAAGGCAATGCCAAAGAATGCTCAAACTACCACACAATTGCACTCATCTCACACGCTAGTAAAGTCATGCTCAAAATTCTCCAAGCCAGGCTTCAGCAATACATGAACTGTGAACTCCCTGATGTTCAAGCTGGTTTTAGAAAAGGCAGAGGAACTAGAGATCAAATTGCCAACATCTGCTGGATCATGGAAAAAGCAAGAGAGTTCCAGAAAAACATCTATTTCTGCTTTATTGACTATGTCAAAGCCTTTGACTGTGTGGATCACAGTAAACTGTGGAAAATTCTGAAAGAGATGGGAATACCAGACCACCTGACCTGCCTCTTGAGAAATCTGTATGCAGGTCAGGAAGCGACAGTTAGAACTGGACATGGAACAACAGATTGGTTCCAAATAGAAAAAGGAGTACATCAAGGCTGTATCTTGTCACCCTGCTTATTTAACTTATATGCAGAGTACATCATGAGAAACGCTGGACTGGAAGAAACACAAGCTGGAATTAAGACTGCCGGGAGAAACATCAATAACCTCAAATATGCAGATGGCACCACCCTTATGGCAGAAAGTGAAGAGGAGCTAAAAAGCCTCTTGATGAAAGTGAAAGAGGAGAGTGAAAAAGTTGGCTTAAAGCTCAACATTCAGAAAACAAAGATCATGGCATCTGGTCCCATCACTTCATGGGAAATAGATGGGGAAACAGTGGAAACAGTGTCAGACTTTATTTTCTGGGGCTCCAAAATCACTGCAGATGGTGACTGCAGCCATGAAATTAAAAGACGCTTACTCCTTGGAAGAAAACTTATGATCAACCTAGATAGCATATTCGAAAGCAGAGACATTACTTTGCCGACTAAGGTCCGTCTAGTCAAGGCTATGGTTTTTCCAGTAGTCATGTATGGATGTGAGAGCTGGACTGTGAAGAAGGCTGAGTGCCGAAGAATTGATAATTTTGAACTGTGGTGTTGGAGAAGACTCTTGAGAGTCCCTTGGACTGCAAGGAGATCCAACCAGTCCATTCAGAAGGAGATCAGCCCTGGGATTTCTTTGGAAGGAATGATGCTAAAGCTGAAACTCCAGTACTTTGGCCACCTCCTGTGAAGAGTTGACTCACTGGTAAAGACTGTGATGCTGGGAGGGATTGGGGGCAGTAGGAGAAGGGGACGACAGAGGATGAGATGGCTGGATGGCATCACTGACTCGATGGACACGAGTCTGAGTGAACTCCAGGAGATGGTGATGGACAGGGAGGCCTGGCGTGCTGCGATTCATGGGGTCAAAGAGTTGGACACAACTAAGCGACTGAACTCAACTGACTGTACAGGTTTAAGGTGTATGGCATGATGATTTGACTTACATGTATCATGAAATGATGGCCACAAATTTAGTGAACATCCATCATCTTACATCAGCTTGGAAGAAAAACTATTACAAACCTAAACAGCATATTATAAAGCAGAGACATCATTTTGCCAACAAAGCTATGGTTTTTCTAGTAGTCATGTACAGATGTGAGAGTTGGACCATAAAGAAGCCTGAGTGCCGAAGAATGGATGCTTTGAATTGAGGTGCTAGAGAAGACTCTCAAGGGTCCCGTGGACAGCAAAGAGATCAAACCAGTCAATCCTAAAGGAAATCAACACGGAATATTCATTGGAAGGACTAATGCTGAAACTGAAGCTTCAATACTTTGGCCACCTGATGCGAACAGCTAACTAGTTGGAAAGACTCTGATGCTGGGAAAGATTGAGAGCAGAAGGAGAAGGAGGTCAACAGGGTATGACATGGCTGAACAGCATCACTGACTCAATGGACATGAGTTTGAGCAAACTCCTGGAGATGTTGAAGGACAGGGAAGACCGGACTGCTGCCATTCCTGAGGTTGCAAAAAGTCAGACATGACTGAGCCACTGAACAACAACAAATCAGCAAATCGTCTATACAGACAGAAAATAAGAGAAATAGAAATAGAAAAAAATTGTTTTTCTTGTGAAGAAGAATTTACTTCCTTAACAAGTTTCCGATATAACATACTACTGATTCCTCTTTTTAGTGGAGCACTCTCTCTTGGTAATGTCCTGAGAGACAGTACACAGAAGAGCCATTTTTTGAGATCCCTCACATCTAAAATAATACTCTGCATTCACAGTTGATTGATAACTTGGTTAAGTATGGAACTCTAGATTGTAATTCGTCTTGCCTCAGGATTTTGAAGGAACTGCCCATTGTCTGATGACCAACTTTCAAGTGTGACCTGTAATTTCTCTCTGACTGCTTTTAGGATCCTCTTGGTTAATCACTGCAGATGGTGACTGCAGCCATGAAATTAAAAGACGCTTACTCCTTGGAAGAAAAGTTATGACCAACTTAGATAGCATATTCGAAAGCAGAGACATTACTTTGCCGACAAAGGTTCGTCTAGTCAAGGCTATGGTTTTTCCAGTAGTCATGTATGGATGTGAGAGTTGGACTGTGAAGAAGGCTGAGCGCTGAAGAATTGATGCTTTTGAACTGTGGTGTTGGAGGAGACTCTTGAGAGTCCCTTGGACTGCAAGGAGATCCAACCAGTCCATTCGGAAGGAGATCAGCCCTGGGATTTCTTTG
Organism: Oryx dammah; assembly: GCF_014754425.2. Taxonomy (NCBI): domain Eukaryota; kingdom Metazoa; phylum Chordata; class Mammalia; order Artiodactyla; family Bovidae; genus Oryx; species Oryx dammah. The sequence continues at coordinate 16,231,966 of NW_024070196.1, forward strand.
GAAGGAATGATGCTAAAGCTGAAACTCCAGTACTTTGGCCACCTCATGCGAAGAGTTGACTCATTGGAAAAGACTCTGATGCTGGGAGGGATTGGGGGCAGGAGGAGAAGGGGACGACAGAGGATGAGATGGCTGGATGGCATCACTGACTCGATGGACGTGAGTCTGAGTGAACTCCAGGAGTTGGTGATGGACAGGGAGGCCTGGCGTGCTGTGATTCATGGGGTCGCAAAGAGTTGGACACGACTGAGCGACTGAACTGAACTGAACTGGCTCAGATGGTAAGGACTCTGCCTGCAATGCAGGAGACCCAGGTTTAATCCCTGGGTTGAGAAGATCCTCTGGAGAAGGGAATGGCTACTAACTCCAGCATTCTTGCCTGGAGAATTCCATGGACAGAGGAGCCTGGTGGGCTCCTCACAGAGAGTGGGACACGACTGAGCACACTATACAACTAAGACTTCCACTTTGGATGCTTAAGGTTCTGAAAAGTCATGATATTGTTTGTTGATGTGCATTTTATTATTACTCATTTCTGAAGATTCACAAGACCCTCTGGATCTAGAAATTTTTGCTTTAAATACTTACAGATCTTGTCATAGTTTTTCTTTAAGGTTTTTCCTCCCTTTGTTTTTTGTTTTTGTTCTTTTTCTCAAAGGCCTAGTAGTTGAACATTTTGCCCTTGCTTGTTCCACTAATTAAAATTTTTCTATTTGTTTTATTTTTCACTTTTTGTTCTAATTTTTGCAAATATCCTCACTTTATTTTTTATACTTCTATTAAACTTTTTACTTCTGCTAAAAATATGTTTACTTCTTATGACTTTCTTATTCTCTGAATTTTTTTATAACTTCCTGTTATTGCTTCAAAGATAAAATATATTCCCTGAGTCCCTAAGAATATTAATGATTCTTTATCTTATCATTTCTTATCTGCTTCTACACTGACTTTATTTCTTTTGAGTTCCTTTTATCTTGTTCTCATGTTTAACTTTCATATGAGATGCTTTCTTCATATTTCCAGAGGTCCTTGGTTATATAGTCACATTTTGAGTGGCAGACCATTCCAGTTGGTGGGCTTCATTGCTTTTCTGAAACAGAAATGTCAGAAAAATGTAGATTTTTTTTTAGCTCTTTAGCCAATCAAATTCTTTGGAAAGAAATCTGCCAGTATCTGCATATTTGATTTAAACCACCACTGCCCACATTCTGCATGCTGAAGGAGGAAAGAAGACCAAAGCCTTTATCATTACACAATATTTAGATGTTCACTTATGTCCTCTTTTATTCCTATATTACCACATATTTTATTCTACTGTTTCTGATGTCCCCAAATTCAAACTTTCTTAGGTTCAGTTTCTCCAGGAAACAAATCTCCTATCTTTTACAAAGGCTTGGGGAAGGAGTTCGCTGGCATTGTGTCGCGAGGAATAAAATGCTCTTTATACACAACTTTTATCAAGCCTTTTAATTTTGTCTCCCCCACTTTTTCCTTCAGAGGTCCTTAGAGCCTTCTGGAGCTCTGTGACCTGCTTCTTGTTGCCCTCCATCTGTAAGTATTGGCCTTTTAGCTGTCTCCACTTTGTTCTTCCATCTACCAATATTTTGGTGACTGTTTTAAAAATCTCATGTTCTCCTTGTTTTTTGAATCAAGTATCTTTTTATTGCTTTAATATCATTTTAGTTGGGATTTGGTAAAGAAAGAAGGTAAAAAAGTGTACTTAATCCACATTTAACTACAACTCTAACAATATTTTCAGAGGCCCTTTTCCCTTCCCAAACACATCATTGTTTGCTAGAATGTTTAAATTTCTAAGAGATGTGTTACACACATTTGTAATAAAGCAGAATCATTTCAATATTTTATATCCTTTAAAAAGATAAGTCATAGGATAAAGAGCTCTATAGATCTATTTTTTGTTATTTCAGCTTGAATGGCTATCCTCTAATAAAAATACAGGTTGTACTATAAAACCAAAGATTATTAAAATTGTATTATGCAACAGAAATGCCTGCAAGCTAAGTAAAAAAGGCCATCTTCACAATAAAGATGATTTTTTGGCTTATAAATATTATGAAGTAGTAATGATGTATCTGCATGTCATCATCCATATTTTTCTTTCATTAACTTTGTTAAATTGTTTTCAGTGAGCCATGTTTGTCCTTAAAGGACAAATTCAACTTGTTAGAAAGCCAGCTTCAGGCAATGTCTTTCCCAGTGGCCTGCAATATTCATTCTGATGAAACACGAAACAGAGACATCTAAAGGAATTTTTAGGAACTGAAATGTAAATATATACTATCCTTTTTGATTGAGTTCCTTGGAAATAAAGTGTTTATTATGAAACTAGGAAACATCACTTCATAAACTTAAATCCAAAACCAAGATAACATGCCTTTTGGAGCATGTACACCTGTGGTGGATTCATGTCAATCTATGCCAAAACCAATACAGAATTGTAAAGTAAAAATTAAAAATAAATAAATTAATTTAAAAAAAAAAAAAAGACAGTTAGATTCATCAACACTTTGGAATGAAGAGTTACTGTTACAAAATAAAAAAAAAAATCGAAATTCACTATCTATCCTAAAATTATTGAAAGGAAATTGAATTACATTAAGCTATTTCTAATCACATTATATTTTGCTTTTTGTTGCATTTGTCTATACTGTTATATATGAAATAGATGCTTAAAAATAAAAGTCAATAAGTAAATTATTGAGTGAGCAATTATTTATTGAATTATATTCTGAAGAAATATAAATTCACATATTTTTCTGGTTGATTCTTCTTTAAGGAATAATTCCCAGTTCTCAAACTTTATCTTGATGAGGGAGCTTACAGAAGGTCTGACAGAATTTTTGTGTAAATTTAAAATAATGGCATTTCTCCCATGAACTTTATTTTCCCACATGGACAGGAATAGCAAAATTAAAATCTTTTCAAAAACATTTAGATGATGTCTTTAGTTTGACAGGCTCTGAATTGTTAAAAGTCTTTCTCTAAGTCATTTAATTGCCATAAGTAGCCCGATCTGAGTTACTTTTCCTGGAAAGCCAGAGCCTAGTTCAAAGGCCACAGAAATGTCAGTTTCATTAATGTTTAAAAATAAATTTAAGAAACCATTAAAAGTCATAGAACAGATTTTTTAAAACATGTGTGCTTCATCTATTGATATTTCTTTAAATATATTTTTCTTAGTCCTTTTAAGTCAATAAGTAGATTTTCTCTTATTTTAAGAAAGAGAAAAAAAAAAGAGTAACAAGAACTGGAGGAAGAATGTTCAAGCTCTCTGTGCTGCCCACCATTTTGGGTGACAATGTAATTTTTGGAACACGAGTGATAAAAGAATGCATTAAAAGCCAGAAGTGCTTTGAAAACCCAACAAGAGTTTTATCATTCTTTTAAATTAGACTAATTTTAATTAACTCATGAAGCCATGATATAAATCCAACTATCACCTGGAAAAAGTTAAGGTGAAAAACCCCAAATGACTGCCAACGTCTCTTTCTGAGCACCTTTGTTTGTCTATGTACATTCATGCACCTAACTTTTCAGTTGGTTTAAGAATAAAAAATTGATTTGTCTTTATATTTTGAAGATCACTGCTGAATCTTCTTAAATGTTTCAAATTAAAGTTAGGAGGAAAAATACAGGATGCCCTATGATCAAAATGTTGCCTTAAAAAATCAAAACATAGAGAAAAAGAGAGAGACTCAATCAACTTAGCTAACTTATGCAGCAATAACAAATGAACCCATAGTCTTAGGAACATATAACAAGAAAAGTCTAATTCTCGATCGTTACATATCCTTCCTACCTCATGAGCCAATCTACCGCAGGTCTTTTTGTCCTGAAACATAAGCTAATGAGGAAACGATCTCCTGAGAGGAGGAAATAGCTTCCTGTTTCTACTCATATTCCCTTGTTCAAGTCAAGTAACATGACCAGCCGCAGATGTAATGGGGGGGCATAATCCTCCCCCCAAAAGGCAATAAATATTTGAGGACAAAAATACAGTCAACCGCAGTCTGTATTATGTGACTGTGTATTTCTCTCCTTCTACATATAAAATATATTCATCACCTTTCTCAAGAGAGACAAACCAATATGCCATTAGGGTCAAGGTCTAAATCTTGCAAATATCTCCACATGTGTACAGATGTAGCTCCTCCTGATCCAGAAGCCTAGGACCTAAGTTATATGTTAACTGACCCACACATAGTCAATATACAGTGGGTCAAATTCAGACAGAATAACCACCGTAAATGGTCCCACGGGGAAAAGAGAATAACAGGAAGAAGGCAGCAGACTCTGGTCCGTGGCAACTTTGAAATCCTTCTATGGATGTGTCATGAGGGATCCATACTCTGGAGCTGGTGACTTCTCCTTAGTTGAGTGTCAGCCTAAGCCCCAAGAACTGTGCCTAAATCCACTGTCCGTTGTGTTCCATGACTCTTTTTCAGGTTTCTTTTTCCCCTGCTCAGGTCATAATTCTAAAAGAACTGGTGTGATCATATAGAGTATGGAAGATTTAGTAGATTATAGGCTCAGGAAATCTGTAACATCTAAGCTTCATCTTGTCATCTTTAGTGCAAATCTAAACTGAGGTAGATTAGATACTAGCTGCACCTGAAAATGAGGAAGGGTTGACACTTTGATAAGTAAAATAATTTTCATCAAATGTGCAAATTATGAAGCTGATACACGCTTAGGGAGACTCTTCTGCCCATGCAAGGCATTGTTTTCTCCTTTCAATGTGTTCCTATCTCTTTTCAAGGTAAGCACCCCACTTCACTTCCCTACAAACAAAAACAAAGCACCTAATATGATTCACAAACAACTGATGGAGAGCTCAGTGTTACCATATACCTACTTTTATTAGCCCTGGAAAGAAAGAAACTTAAAGAAATTGCCTCTCATTTGGGAATGGCAAATAGCAACACTTTTGAGGATGGATGAAAAAGGAAATGGCAACCTACTCCAGTATACTTGCCTGGGAAATCCCATCAACAGAGGAGGCTGGTGGGCCACAGTCCATGTGGTCACAAAGAGTCTCACATGACTGAGCAACTAACTGTTTTGAAGATCGAAGAAGTTCTAGAAAGCATTCTTCCAATTATCCTTAAAAGTATACCTTAGAGGATTTCCACATCTGCCCTTCTTTCAGAGAGACCTCAAATATGTGATTCAACTTTCAGATTTAATGTCCTGCTTTATCAAAGCCACCATAAAGCCATGTACAGCACTATACGGGAGCCCAGAGCTCAAGCCGATAATATTTTACTTCTCCCACTATGGAAATAACTCCTTGAATTTCTCCTCGTCCAGCATCTCTGCCCAGATAGTTTGATAGACTATCAAAATGCTGATATTCTATTGCCACATTCTATATTGTTCTCTGTATTCCTAAATTACCTACTCTTGCATAAAATATAATCACTTATTTAAGGCCCTTTTAAATTAAGATCAAGTTTATCCAAAATTGTTTTTAATTATCTAGACAAGGGTTTACAAAATTATGATTTTAAAATATTACTTAGAAGAACATTGCATATTAAGATTAAATTCATCATAAAAAATTTAGCTGTTAATTAAAATAAAACCTCTTTGGTGTAATATTAACCTAAGACACCTAGATCTATATATTTAAGTTTGAAGGCAATAAGACTACATTTCTTTTAAAACATTTTATAACTCAGAATGTCTACTATTTTAATCTGACTTTTCCCAATAAATTTTTTTTCAATGAGATTTTACAGCCTTTACAGCATATGTTTATGTCATTGCCTGCTTATATTGAGAACTCTTGAAGGATATGTTGAGATCTATTTAACTCACTCTTTATATTGACCAACTGAATTGTAGCTTAATATATATTGCAAATAACAATTAGAGTAAGCACAAGAGATTAAAGTGATAAAGTTATTTGTATAGATACGTAATAAATCCTCTACCTTATCAATATTTGGTTTCTTAATGTCTCTCACATCCATTCCTTAGCTTTCTCTCTTTCACATTCCTGATTAAGGCTCCCATTTGTTTCACAAGACTTCACACCAGATCCCCTCTGTATAAACCTTCCCACCCACTGCTCTAGGATCAGCCTAAATCTATATTGTATAATTGCCCTTCCACTAATTATTCTCCTTTGTTGTAATCTTCAGTGGCTCTTCTAACCTATAGGATAAATTCAGGCTGCTGAGTCTGGCATCTGTGATTCTCAATTTTTGATGCCCCAGTCTACCTTCCTGACTTTATCCTCACACCCACACCTAAGACTTCCCCAACTCCCTTCTTTCTGGCTGAGTCTGTACATTCTACTGTCCTCCAAATGAAATCACCAATAAAATACAGCTGGTTCCTGAGTTACAACATTCTCTGGATACAACAGATCAAGAGTTCTGCCTGAAAAATAACAGGATGTCAGCCCTTCCTCCTACTTGGGTCCTTATGAATGTCTCCAATGTTTTTTAGTTCAAAGGACAGGAAGTGTAGAATTGCCTCACTTATAATTTGAGCTCCTACCTGCATCTCTGCCATCCCCATGCTTTAGATGTTGCATTCACTGTCTTTCTAGATTGTAGTCCACAATCACACACCTCCTCCATGGAAAGGCGAACCTTTGCAAAGCACCCTACAAATAATGCTGTGGTATCAGGTCTTCCTTACAGTTTCCTGGAGTTCAGTGTTCCCTGCATTCATGTCTCTGATAAGGAGAAAAACTCCTAGCCTTCTAGGGACTCCACCCTTTTTTTGACAAGCAAAGAGGAAGAAACTCCCAGCAGAATTATTTGATGATAACTTTGTTCATATTTGCAATATCACCTAGAGGGCATACATTCCCCAGGGGTCAGTGTCTGGGTTAGATCAACTACAAACTCATGTTATGCCCTGAATGACTGTGCTGGGCCCATATAGTTCCTCCCTGCTGTCTAGCTGACTTCCTCTGGGGTCACCAGTCCATACAACACTTCCATCATTAAATCAATAAATTGGCAAACTGTGCATTTCTAATCTAAAATGGTATGTCAACTCAAAACACAAAAAGAAAAAAATCAAAAGGTATTTCTCAATCCTCTTATATAATAAATTAGAACACCCAACACAATTCAAAGATAATTTCTTTCTTTGCTTTTTAAAAACATTCTTCAGTTCTCTAGTTGCAAGGAATAGAAATTTACCCAAATGTCAGAAAGCCCATCAGAAAACCAGACCCCAAGAAGAACTGGATAAGACAGTGGGATGATCCACGTAAAGCATTTCAGCAATACTACTTACATGAATCTTCATTAAAACTCAACCCCACAGATCTACTTAAACTCAAAAGCTTTTGCACAGCAAAGGAAAAAATAAACAAAATGAAAAGATAACCCACAGATATGAAAAAAATATTTGCAAATGATGTGACCAACAAGAGATTAGTCTCAAAATTGACAAACAGCTTATGATGTTTAACAGCATCAAAACAACCAAATCAACAAATGGACAGAAAACCTAAAGAGACATTTCTCCAAAGGAGACATACAAATGGCCAGGAGGCACATGAAAAGATGTTCAACATTGCTAATTATGCTGCTGCTGCTGCTGCTAAGTCGCCTCAGTCGTGTCCGACTCTGTGTGACCCCATAGACGGCAGCCCACCAGGCTCCCCTGTCCCTGGGATTCTCCAGGCAAGAACACTGGAGTGGGTTGCCATTTCCTTCTCTAATGCATGAAAGTGAAAAGTGAAAGGGAAGTCGCTCAGTCGTGTCCGACTCTTAGCGATCCCATGGACTACAGCCTACCAGGCTCCTCCGTCCATGGGAGTCTCCAGGCAAGAGTACTGGAGTGGGGTGCCATTGCCTTCTCCGTACTAATTATGAGGGAAATGCAAATCAAAAGCACATAGAGATATCACCTCACACAGATCAGAATGACTATCATCAAAAATCCACAAATAAATTCTGGAAAGGTTTGGAAAGAAGGGAACCACCCTACACTACTGGTACGAATGTAAACTGGTATAGCCACTATGGAGAACAATATGGAGATTCTTTAAAAAACTAAAAATAGAATTGCCATATGACTCTGCAATCCCAATCCTGGGCATAGATTCAAAGAAAAACATGATCCAAGAGGATCCATGCACCCCAGTGTTCATCGTGTCAGTGTTTACAATAGCCAAGACATGGAAGCACCCTAAATGTCCATCGACAGAGGAATGGATAAAGAAGATGTGGTACATTTATACAAGGGAATATTTATTCAGTTCAGTTCAGTCACTCAGTCGTATCCGACTCTGTGACCCCATGAACGCCAGGGTTCCCAGTCTATCACCAACTCCCAGAAGCCACCCAAACCCATGTCCATTGAGTCGGTGATGCCATCCAACCATTTCACTCTCTGTCGTCCCCTTCTCTTCCTGCCCCCAATCCCTCCCAGCATCAGGATCTTTTCAAGTGAGTCAGCTCTTCGCATGAGGTGGCCAAAGTATTGGAGTTTCAGCTTCAACATCATTCCTTCCAATGAACACCCAGGACTGACCTCCTTTAGGATGGACTGGATGGATCTCCTTGCAGTCCAAAGGACTCTCAGGAGTCTTCTCCAACACCACAGTTCAAAAGCATCAATTCTTTGGTGCTCAGCTTTCTTCACAGTCCAACTCTCACATCCATACATAACTACTGGAAAAACCATAGCCTTGACTAGACGGACCTTTGTTGGCAAAGTAACGTCTCTGCTTTTAAATATAGTGTCTAGGTTGGTCACAATTTTCCTTCCAAGGAGTAAGCATCTTAATTTCATGGCTGCAATCACCATCTGCAGTGATTTTGGAGCCCAGAAAAATAAAGTCAGCCACTGTTTCCACTGTTTCCCCATCTATTTGCCATGAAGTGATGGGACCAGATGCCATGATTTTAGTTTTTTGAATGTTGAGCTTTTAAGCCAACTTTTTCACTCTCCTCTTATTCAGTTCAGTTCAATTCAGTCGCTCAGTCGTGTCCAACTCTTTGCGACCCCATGAATCACAACACACCAGGCCTCCCTGTCCATCACCAACTCCCGGAGTTCACTCAGACTCAAGTTCGTTGAGTCCGTGATGCCATCCAGCCATCTCATCCTCTGTCGTCCCCTTCTCCTGCCCCCAATCCCTCCCAGCATCAGAGTCTTTTCCAATGAGTCAACTCTTCGCATGAGGTGGCCAAAGTACTGGAGTTTCAGCTTTAGCATCATTCCTTCCAAAGAAATCCCAGGGCTGATCTCCTTCAGAAGGGACTGGTTGGATCTCCTTGCAGTCCAAAGGGACTCTCAAGAGTCTTTCCCAACAACCACAGTTCAAACGCATCAATTCTTCTGCGCTCAGCTTTCTTCACAGTCCAACTCTCACATCTATACATGACCACTGGAAAAACCATAGCCTTGACTAGACAGACCTTTGTTGGCAAAGTAATGTCTCTGCTTTTGAATATGCTCTCTAGGTTGGTCATAACTTTTCTTCCAAGGAGTAAGCGTCTTTTAATTTCATGGTTGCAATCACCATCTGCACTGATTTTGGAGTCCCAAAAAATAAAGTCTGACACTGTTTCCCCATCTATTTCCCAGGAAGTGATGGGACCAGATGCCATGATCTTCGTTTTCTGAATGTTGAGCTTTAAGCCAACTTTTTCACTCTCCTCTTTCATCAAGAGGCTTTTTAGTTCCTCTTCACTTTCTGCCATAAGGGTGGTATCATCTGAATATCTGAGGTGATTGATATTTCTTCCAGCAATCTTGATTCCAGCTTGTGCTTCTTCCAGTCCAGCGTTTCTCATGATGTACTCTGAATATAAATTAAATAAGCAGGGTGACAAGATACAGCCTTGACGTACTCCTTTTCCTATTTGGAACCAGTCTGTTGTTCCATGGCCAGTTCTAACTGTTGCTTCCTGACCTGCATACAGATTTCTCAAGAGGCAGGTCAGGTGGTCTGGTATTCCCATCTCTTTCAGAATTTTCCACAGTTTACTGTGATCCACACAGTCAAAGGCTTTGGCATAGTCAATAAAGCAGAAATAGATGTTTTTCTGGAACTCTCTTGCTTTCTAGATGATCCAGCGGATGTTGGCAATTTGATCTCTGGTTCCTCTGCCTTTTCTAAAACCAGCCTGAACATCTGGAAGTTCATGGTTCATGTACTCCTGAAGCCTGGCTTGGAGAATTTTGAGCATTACTTTATTACTCAACCATTAAAAAGAATGAGATAATGCCATTTGCAGCAACATGGCTGGACCTAGAGATTGTCATACTGAGTGAAGTAAGTCAGACAGAGAAGGAGAAATATCGCATGACAGCCCTCATATGTGGAATCTAAAAGGAAATTATGCAAAGGAACTTACAAAACAGAAAGAGACCCACAGACAGAGAGAATGAACTTCTGGTTGCCAGGGGGGAAGAGATAGTTATATGGTTTGAGACAGACATGTACGCACTGCTATATTAAAAACTGGTAACCAACAAGGACCTACTGTGTAACACAGAGAACTCTGTTCAATGTTATGTGGCAGCCTGGATGGGAACGGAATTTAAGGAAAGAATGGATACATGTACATGCATGGCTGAGTCCCTTTGCTGTTCACCTGAAACTATCACAACATTGTTAACTAGCTATACCCCAATATAAAATAAAAAATTAAATTAAAAAAAAAAACTCATGCCCATGAATAGGATTCCATGCTTCTGCAGTGGTTCTTTCTTCCTATACCACAACCCATGCTTCTAACCCAGGGCTGGTCAAACTCTTATATGGTTAGGGAACGCCTCCCACCCACCACTCCCTAATCTGTCATGGACCAATATTTTGATAAACACAAAAGCATATGTTTGGAAGTAGCAGTAATGTTGAATTGCTTCACAGTCCAAAGTTTAGCTTCCTCCCTTTCTTTTTGCTTATCCCAGAGTGGTAAATAACAGCACACAGACCAGTACTGGTGCTCAGCAGCATATATCTGCTTGCTCTTAGTTCTTGATCCACTCATATCCTTGGGTTGCAAAAGGCCAGTCATAATCTCTCCACTCTTTTCTTACATTCCAACCTTCAAATGCTGCTCCTCCCCACTGCCCCGCCCCCTGCCCTTAGGAGAAGTTCTAGAGAAAAGAAATTATATGGGCTCATGTCATTTTTCCTGCTGTGCCTATGGCTGCTCTGGGTTCCCATGCCAACCCTTACCTTACAACCTCTGAGTGGATAAGTGACATCACATTGTATGACATGTGGATGACTGAGGAGCATCCCTTCCGAGAGCACAGGTATGGTGTGGGTAACTCTGACCGCCACATCATTTGCAGAACTTTTCAAATTAGTTCAGTTTCTTATAAGAAGACAATAAAAAGTGATATACAAGACCTATGTCACCAGATTGACTCCTAGTTAAGTAATAAATGGGATTTTCTCTCATTTGAAAGAGCTGATGGTTAGGAGCCATCCCTGGTCAAACCGGAGGTGCTAGGATGGTTAGTGACTAGCTAAGCAATTTCACACACAAATCGTAGTGCTCACTTTAATTGGATGTGCTGTTAATCGCTTTCACGAAAACAACCTGAATTCAGGAATGAATTAACGAGTTCTTCCCAGAGGGCACAATCATTTTTCAATCTACTTTCTCTGTGGTAGGTCATGGTTCCAGAGAGACTGCTTGAGAATTGATTCTCTTAAGAGAAAAATAAGCAAAACCTGCCTCAAGATTTTTCCTTCTGATCAGTAGGGACTTCCTCGCTGTTCAGTGATTAAGATCCCACACTTTCAATGCACAGGGTGCCATTTCTATGGCATTTACCTGGCCTTTGAAGCTAAGATCCTACATGTGGCACATGGCCAAAAAATATATATTTTTCCTTCTGATCTGTAGAGTCACAAGAAGGAAAGAGGAAGGGTGGCAAGAGGGCTCAGAAGAAGCAGTAGATAACACCAACTACGGTCAAAACACAAATATCCAGAAGTTAGATGCTTACCCACCGTCAACTACTGGTTTCAGGGTAGAAAAGACATGAGGCTAAACTGGACATAGTGCAAAAGACTTCAAGAAGATGCTAGTTAGTGATCTACAAGCAAGTGCTCATGCGAATCTCCTGCCAAGCTTTGGAAGCCCCACTCCAGACCAATCAAGCTAGAATTTCTAGGAATGTCTAAGGAGAAAGTACAAGATGGTATGGAAAAAGTCAAATGAACTTTTGGGCCAATCCAATACATGCCAGTTTCCCCAGGTTAAGTCCCATTTGATACCTCTTATGGAAAATTAGCGCCTGTTGATTATTTTTAGCTTCCCCTTTTATACTTTAAGTATCCTAGTTTGGATAATAAAAGGTGCAATGTATCCGAGATCATGCAGAACAATCCTTGCTGATCTTGGTAACTAAGATGATGATGGTGCTTGGCCTGTCGTTCTTGATGAATTTGTTGAGTGCCAAGAAGTCCACCTAACATCACAGAAAGGACTCTTGTGAAGAAAATGCAAACCTTCAATTGATGCGAGACAGATAAACAGGAGAAAATCAAACAAAGGTTTAGTAGCATGTCTACGTGAGAGAAACCCAGAAAAATCAGGTGACTTACTAAAAGGGCCAAAACCCTTCCCTTAAATACCATCTCCAGTTAAAAATAAAAGAGGACGTTGGGGGCAATGGTTTGAGACTTGAAAGAGAGGGAAGACAAATATTCGGTAAGTTGACATTTGCAGGACCCCATAGAGACAACTGGAGGCAGGACAACATGGCTAGGCCCTGACCAGTTTCCTGCACCACACCCAGCAATTATTTTCTGTAGAGGTGAAGGTTCTATTTCAGAACAGATCCTCTATGTAAATTATAAATATTTTAGGCAGTTAAGAGGAAGTTCAAAGTTTCTTCCTAAATCATTTAGGCCTTGATTGTTTTTAGCTCAAAATAATCATCGTGCCCAAGAGACATTGTGGGGTGATGATTTATTTCCTTACAAAGATGTCAGTCGGGACCACCATAATCCATTATTCAGGCTTCACTTAGTTGAAAACTTCAATAATAGGCACTGGAAAATCTTAATTCTTTTCCTCTCAAAGACTGCTGCTGCTGCTGCTGCTGCTGCTGCTGCTGCTGCTGCTGCTGCTAAGTCACTTCAGTCGGGTCCGACTCCGTGCAACCCCATGGACAGCAGCCCACCAGGCTCCTCTGTCCACAGGATTCTCCAGGCAAGAATACTGGAGTGGGTTGCCATTTCCTTCTCCATCAGAAACTCCTTGGTCAATGCAAACATGCCCACTTCTGACCCTACCACTTTCTCAGCATACCAAGGAGGTCTTAAAAAGAGTGACAAACCATCAAAAAGCTGCTGTGAAACTGAGCCCAGGATACTGGGAGCATACTCCCTTTTCCTTTACATCTCATTATCTAAAGGGGGCCAATTGCATATCACTGTGCAAAACAACTGTCTCAACAAATATCTAGAGAGAAACTGGCAACCTTTCAAGAAGCTAAGAACCTTAGCTTCTTCCACTAAAGTTCTAACTAAATAAGGGCTATCAGATAAATACACAGGTCCCAGTTAAACTTGAAAGTCAGATAAATAACAATTTTTTTTTAGTACATGTACATCCCATGCAATATTTGGGACATACTTATACTAAAGACAGAATTCACTGTTTCTCTGAAATTCACATTGAGCCCGCTGTGCTGCATTTTTGCTTGCTAAGTCTAGTCATAAACTGATATCTCTACAACCACATATACTTCTCAGCCCCACCCCTTCATTCTGGCCTAAGTCAGACCCCAAAGAAGGCACAGAACCCGAATCTGAACACAATCATGGTCAGATAGCAGCAAAGTTATACTGATTTCTGGATTAGTGGATGAAAACTCTTCTTATGAATAAGAGGATATTGGGCTGCACCTCGCAGACCTACAAGCCCTGTACTTGCCAGTCCTTAAGACCGAAGAGAGGGCCCGGAGTCAGCAACAGAGTCATCAATGGTTTAATGGATAGGGGAGCTTACATGCCTGGACCAAGGTCCTGGAGTGACACCCCACCGTGTGTGGAACACTTAGCAGCAGGTTCTTTCCAAGGAGGAGAGGGAGGTTACCAGTCAGAGGGGGAACTGACATCAGGTTGGTTCACCAGTTACCAGAGAAACCAGCAGAGGACACACCCCTTACCACCCTGCTGTTAAGCCATCATGGCAGAGCTGTTCTGACCCAAAGTTAGAGCATTCATACATATACCTGAAACTACCACAACACTGTTAATCAGCTGCTGCTGCTGATGCTAAGTCACGTCAGTCGCGTCCAACTTTGTGCGACTCCATAGATGGCAGCCTACCAGGCTCCCGTCCCTGGGATTCTCCAGGCAAGAACACTGGAGTGGGTTGCCATTTCCTTCTCCAATGCATGAAAGTGAAAACTGAAAGTGAAGTCACTCAGTCATGTCCGACTCTTCGCGACCCCATGGACTGCAGCCTACCAGGCTCCTCCACCCATGGGGTTTTCCAAGCAAGAGTCAGGAGTGGGTCGCCAAATCAGCTATAACCCAATAAAAAATCGAAAGTTTAAAGTTTGAAATAAGCAAATAAATATAACTTGCATGCATGCATGCTAAGTCGCTTCAGTCATGTCTGACTCTTTATGACCCTATGGACTGTAGCCCACAGGCTCCTCTGTCCATGGGGCTCTCCAGGCGAGAATACTGGAGTAGGTTGCCATGCCCTCTTCCAGGGGATCTTCCTGGCCCAGGGAACGAACCTGCGTCTCCCGAGACTTCTGTACTGCAGGCAGATTCTTTACCACTGAGCCGCTGGGGAAGCCCAAATATAACCTCCACCTTGTCAAAATAAATAAATAGTTAGAACGCTCATTAGCTGGGGCCTGAGGCAAGTATGTAGTAAAGTCAGTAATGTGAGTAGGGTGTAGTTGAAGCAGGCACTGGTCAAGCAAGGGTTGCACAGAGAACAAGAGAACAACTTGCTGGGTGAGTGGACCATACACAAGAATAGGCCCATGTGTGGGTAAAAATGTGGTATCACTTTGAGAGTTTTTGCCCGGGCAAGTCAGCACCCCCCAAATTCATGGGATTCCTGACTTCTACCCTTGGATTCCCCACACCAGATTCCCATTAAAATCCTCCCACCTGTGGGATGTCCTCCACTATAGAATTGTTCTAGACAGCAGTCTACTGCCAGCTTCTATACAGGCAAAATAGCAAGAAGAAAAATCAGGCTCAATGAATCTGGTCTTATACTTCATAATAGTTCAATTACAAATTTTTTAAGAATGTTGCTCTGAGGGATATAAAACCTCCTGAAGGAACATCTGAGATAGATCATTAATAGTTATGGTACTAGAAAATTTAAGTTAAACCGTGCAACTTTATGTTATTCTCTGCTCTTGAATGAAGACACATATGAGCCCACCCACATAAACACATAATTATTGCTCTCAATCTTTGTAGCCCTGAAGTCAAATCTTCAGGTGTCACCTAAATGGAGGATCTCACCAAGCCTTGCTCAGTGAGGATCTTTATAAAGTGGCAAAATCAGGACTTGAATTCATTTAGTGTGCGTGTACAGAGAACATACAAAGAGCATAGACTTACTGCCTGCCATTACTCAAGAATATCCTGGATCATGTCCCTGACTCCAGTCTCCCCCTTGATGGATGCTCTGGTTCTGACTGCACAGTATCACTAACCTCTGATCCATTTCACAAACTCATCACATCCGTGTGCTCTTAGTGAAGTGAAAGTTGCTCAGTTGTGTCTGACTCTTTGTGACCCCATGGACTATACAGCCCATGGAATTCTCCAGGCAAGAATACTGGAGTGGGTAGCCTTTCCCTTCTCCAGGGGATCTTCCCAACCCACGGATTGAACCCAGGACTCCTGCATCGCAGGCGGATTCTTTACCAGCTGAGCCACAAGGGACATGTCAAATATTGGATAATGCACTCAGGCTTCTGTTCCTGAAATTTGTTATAACCCAGATCCTTCTAGTTAGAGACATAAGATTTGTTAATAAGCAGTTCTATATTACATTTATCATTATTAAAAAAATAATAAACAATTTTATAGTCTTTGTGAGGAGAAGCTATACACTGAGCAGAAAATTGCTCACCTTTATGAATGTACTAATTCTTATACGCCATGATAAAAATATATGCACAGATGTACATATATACAGAAATATAATATTTCTATTAGCACATATGTATAATACAATATTATATTCTATAATGGAATAATACTCTATTGTACCATGTATACATATTATATATGTGTATATATATATTTCTATTATTAAATAACATGGAAATAGCACTTACCACCTGTGCTAAGGTTTTCAGTGCACCTCAGAATACTTGCTGAAAATCTGGGCAAAATGATGTGCAGAAACTCCCAGGATTAGAGGGCCTGAGGACAGAGAACCAGTGGCTAGCTATCCATACCTAAATCTACTGTCTTCTCCTTGCACAGGTTTGCCTTGCCACAAGTGCCTCCCTTCCTACAGCACACACTCCTTCTATAATATTGACATTCACACTGTCTGACAGAAGGAGCTGGGCATGTAACATCGTGATTTTCATCAGCTGAGCATCGACTGCACATCCCCAAAGCATGCAAACAATTTCCGGCAATTTCCTGCATCTGCAAATGTTTAACTGTGACCTAAATGACAACTATCTTCCTTTCATCTTCTTTTAAGCTCTTTCAAAGAACCTATTCAATTTCCATGAAATCAGTATCTTAAGCAGAACTAAGAGTACCAGAGTCTCTGAGCGCTGGATAAGGGCAAAATGGTGTCTATTTTGTTGCTGTTTTGTTTTTTTTTTTAATTAATTTGTATTGGAGTATACTTGCTTTACAATATCGTGTTACTTTCTACTGTAGAGCAAAGTGGATCAGCTACATGTTTACACATATTCTCTCTTTTTTGGGTCTCCTTCCCAGTTAGGTCACCACAGAGCCCTGAGTAGAGTTCCCTATACAGTAAGTTATACAATATAAGCTATACAGTAAGTTCTCATTCATTATCTACTTTAGGCTCGTGCCGTGCTCAGTTGCATCTGTCTGACTCTATGCATCCTCACAGACTGTAGTCTGCCAGGCTCCTCGGTCCATGGGATTCTCCCGGCAAGAATACCGGAGTGGGTTTCCATGCCCTCCTCCAGGGGAGCTTTCTGACCTAGGGATCAAACCCACATCTCCTGTGTCTCCTGCATTTCAGGCAGATTCTTTACTACTGAGCCACTGGGAAAACCCTATCGATTTTATAAATAGTATCAACAGTTGTATATATGTCAATCCCAGTCTCCCAGTTTATCCCACCCTCCTCTCCCCTCACCCCATGTTCATATGCTAGATCGCTACATCTGTGTCTCAAGTCCTGTTTTACAGTGTAGCATCTAGAAGAAATAGTAGCACCTAGGTGTTCCAAACACACTCAAGAGAGAAAGAAGAAATATACGTGTGGATCCTAAATACATACATTCAAGTAAACCAATTATCTCATTTATTCAAACAACTATTACTATACTTCAGATAATCTTCAGTAATTCAGCTGTCTAGACAGCCATTCTAATATCAGTAATTCTGCAAAGTTTGTGGTATGAGTTTTCTTTTTTTAATCTCTCATTCTCCCTCCTTTACTTTCTATATTACGTTGTAGATTTCATAGTTATTGATTACTTACTGTGTATAAGAAAAGTTGTACTAGGTGCTTTATTTTGCCTAAAGTTATTAAACTTCCTGAACAATCCAGTAAAGGTTCTTTCTTGTTTTTGAGCAAACATATTTAACTACCCTTAAGAAGTAAATCAATAATGTTTACACAGTTTTAAACTTTTCAATTGCCAAATGCAAAATATTTCTAAGATATGAAATTCTTTCTCTATACTAGAAGATAATTTTTCCCAATTAAAAGAAATTTAAAGAGATTTTAGGGGAGAGACTGGAGATATACTTTATATCAAGGAAAGTTACTTTTCCATTTTGGTTGATGTTCTATCTTTTGGCCACATTCCTGGGTGGAACAGAAAAGAAATATGATAAGTTTCTAGGACATAGTCCCCAAACAGTCTTACACAGAAGTTCATCTGGTCCTAATTACAACCCTATCAAGTAGGTGGGTGGTATTAACAGATCCTTAGGGGCATGGAAACCATGACACAGACATTTCAAACGTTTTCCTCTCCATCAACAGAGAAGTAACAACACAGCTTCTTTGGAAGGCAGCCCAGCACAGTGCAATAAAAATGGATTTGAGTCATAACACTTGGGTTTAAAACTGTATGATTTGGGGAAATTACTTTATGTCTCTACACATCTCCTTCCTCCATCAAAAGAATACATTAGAGGCTTCCTTGGTGGCTCAGTGGTAAAGAACTCTTTTTAGATTTTTAGGCAATGTAAAATACATTATCTAACTGTATTTTATAATACATTAGCTAAAACGTTAACATACCTTGAAACTTCAAAAGGTGAGATTGTAATCATCACTGATTTTCGTCACTGTTACCATCACCGATTTTACAAACAGGATTGTAATAATCACTGATTTTCTAATTCAGTTCAGCAGCATAAAGGTTTCCCTTTCTACTTCCAAGAATGTTTTATGTTCTCCAAGAGGAACACCTATCTATGCAGGGCGTGAACTCCATGTTCACCCCTGTCAACAACACCATATAAATCAGCAGATCCTAGGTTTTCCTTGGTTACAATTTAATACTGCTATAGACTGAGCACCAAACATTTGTTTGAAACATTCAAAAAGAAAGAGGCAATATTGATATGGTTTCTGGCCATCTCATAGACAATTTTAGAAAAGGAGCAAGGCAGGGTTGAGAATAAGACAATGAAGAAGGTATAAACCAAGCTGATGCAGACATGGACAAACCCAACAAGCCTGTTTCCCCCTACCTGCACCTTTAGAGTCTCAAGAGAGACGTTCACTAAATGATCCAGAGAAGAACCCTGGAACAAGCAATGTTCTTCTCTGTCTGATAAGCACACATTTTCATCTGTGAGTTCAGCTTTCAGAGAGTATTTAGATCAATGAAGAAAAAAAAGGGCTATTGAGGAAAATCAACTAAATCAATCATAATGATTGATAGGATGACAAACATTGTAGCCCCTCATATCCATGAGAGTAATTAGGAGTCCTGAGAACTCAAATATATCACAGTGTTTTTTAAGGAATGTGTGTGTGTGTGTGTGTGTGTGTGTGTGTGTGGTAATAGCTCAGTCGTGTCTGACTCTTTGGGACCCCATGGACTGTAGCTCCCCAGACTCCTCTGTCCATGGAATTCTCCAAGCGAGAATACTAGAGTGGGTTGCTATGCCCTTCTCCAGGGGATCTTCCCAACCCAGGGATCAAACCCAGGTCTCCTGCACTGCAGGCAGATTCTTTACCACCTGAGCCACCAGGGAAACCACAAAGAATGTATAAGAATTTCCACATCAATTCATCAAAAGCAAAGACCTCATTTTTTTTGAATTATTCTCAATCTTCTTTTAATTTTTATCTCCTTTCTCAATGACCATTCATTTCTAATGACTTTCTACAGTGTAATAATCTCAGAGCCAATCAATCATTGAATAAGTTTTTATTGCATGTTTAACATATACTCAGCACTATACCAGAAGCCGCAAGAGAAAGCTTTTCTAATACTTCCTGAAGTCTTTTTTTTTTTTTTCATTATTGAAAGACAGATCTCAATGTCCTCTAATAACCCTTGCATAATCTGTTGCTAAATCAAAGCTTGATGAAAATACAGTCAGGATGTAATCATCTTTCCCTCACCAGAGGCTTCGTACTATTTCATATTTGAAGAGGAAATAATATCATTTTATAGGAAGTACATGATCAACTCAAGCTTTGGTCCTGATGCTTAGAATAACTGATCCTCAAGGTTGAGTAGAAGCTCTTCTTGCTTTCTCCCACGGCTCACATGGCCAAGAGATGTCTTCTGACAACAGAAGAATAACAAGCAGAGTTATCTTTGGAGACTGTGTGAAGCCAATTAATTAAGAAAAACTCATCTATAGGGAACCATAGTTTTTAAGCCTTTCTCTAAATTATTAGCTGCTCAAGAGCTAGAAAAATAAAACTCAAAGTGTACATTTTTTAATTGCACTAGTCTGACCCTGTAGCCATACGTGTTCTGTACTCCATGGCTGTTCACTTAAGCAGTGGGGAGGGGAGAGCAGAGGACAGATAGAGAGTAAAGCCACCCACTTACGCAAAAGGAGACACTTTCAAGGAAATCATCTGTTAGTACCGGATTTGTTTTTTCTGTGTACAGTTTCCATCCATGGAAAGGACAGCAGGGCCCTATTGTTTAACACACCACTTACTCAGGATCATTGGCACCAACTTGCAGTGAGCCAACAAGTCCGGAGAACTCACATGTTTCCCCCTTCTTCCAAAAGAAGATACTGTTTCCTTGGCAACTGAAAGTGTTTGGTTGAGCTTTTTTTCCCACTTATAAAGTATAAACAAGAAGGGAGTCCTGCCACATGGAACTTGGTTTCAAAACAGATTTCTCTGCCTCAAGCAGCTGAAATAACCAACTTGGTGCCTGAACATCACTCTGTGCTAGATCTATATTTTGTCTTTATGGTCAAGTCTCAGACAAATAATAAAGGGTAAGTGAAATAGAGAATCCAGGGTTTTATAAAAAATTTAACTGAAGCACACTTGACTTGTAATGCTGTGTTAGTTTCTGCTATAACAGTAAAGTGGTATACACTCCTCATATGGTGGTATAGTGTTTTATATATATATATATGGTGGTAAAGTATATATATATATATAAAACTTTTTCTATTTCTTTCCATTATAGTTTATTGCAAGATATTGACTATAGTTCCTTGTGCTGCACAGTAGGACCTCACTGTTTATCTGTTTTATATATAAATAGTAGTTTGTCTCTGTTAATCCCAAACTCCTAATTTATTCCTCCCCCAACTTTTCCCCTTTGGTAACCATAAGTTTGTTTTCTATGTCTAGGAGTCTGTTTCTGTTTTATATATAAATTCATTTGTATTACCTTTTAGATTTTGCATATAAGTGCTAACATATAATACTGTCCCTGTCTGACTACTTCACTCGGTATGATAATCTCTAGGTCCATCCATGCTGCTGCAAATGGCATTATTCTGCAAATGTAGTTTTTAATACCATTATTATTATTTCCTAATCAGAAGGTTTCTGGAATTCAAGTGACTAAAAAGTTCTTACTCTTAACCAACCAACAGTATACTTTATTTTTCAAATAGAACCAACTTTTTAATGTAAATGAGACAACTTAGTCAATACTTTTTCCCTACTAGGTAGAATGTGCTCAGCAGCTCTGGAGCTTTGAAAACACTCTAAGCTCAAGCAAGAAGCCACAATATTCAATCACCTTTTCTATACTCTTTGGAGCCCTGAGAACACCCAGCCCTGCCTGCCATGGCTTTTCTCCTCTTTAGTATGTATCTCTTTGTGGTTAATGTTGCCAAACACCTTCCTCTGGAAGAGAAAGCTCTGTGACCACGAGGAGGCACCTTAGTCCTGCACACAGGAAGCTTGAGAAGTAACTGCCCTGAGCCCTGAATATACTGCAAGTCAAATCTGCACCAACCTAGGTCAAGATTGCAACAGATTCTCTGTGGAAACACTTTTCCCGTCCAACAAGAGAAGGCTTGTTAACCCATAGCCTGACCCCAAAACATGAGACAGGTTGTAACCACGGAAACCGCAGGGAAGGT
This sequence comes from Oryx dammah, assembly GCF_014754425.2. Lineage (NCBI taxonomy): Eukaryota > Metazoa > Chordata > Mammalia > Artiodactyla > Bovidae > Oryx > Oryx dammah. Next base: position 16,253,693 of record NW_024070196.1, read on the forward strand.
GTTTGAGAGGCTTTTTCTTCGGCATCTTCCCTGAGGTCCCCTGAAGTTACTGGACCTGGAGTGGGGCACTCGGCACTTCTCTCTTTACTGCAGGCTGGACAGCAACCCCCCAACCTCACAGCCTGCACTCCTTCACCTCCCTCTGAGTTGAGTGGAAACTGCTCATTCATGAGGCCAAAGCGCAATCTTCTTGGTGAGCAGAACAGAGGCCAGTGGGAAGGTGGGTGGAGGCTCAAAGCTCTTGTGGAAGAAAAACACGTATGTGTGTATGGTGGCCGTATGCTGTAGTAATTGGTATTGCCTACACATTTATGGGTGGCTTTTAGTTTCTGTATTTTCTAAGTTTCTTTTTTTACGACCAACTGCGTATGATGAGAAAACTTTTGCTATCAACTGTGAGAAGTTGCAAAATAAGTTCTTTAAGTTTATTGAAATGTTGTAGGAGTTTTCTTTTGGTGACAAAAGAACAGCCTCCTACTTTTAAGTATTTATTTAATCAACTGCACTAGGTCTTAGTTCTGGAGAAGGAAATGGCAGCCCACTCCAGTATTCTTGCCTGGAGAATCCCAGGGATGGAGGAGCCTGGTGGGCTGCCGTCTATGGGGTCGCACGGAGTCGGACACAACTGAAGCGACTTAGCAGCAGCATACTGGCAGGGGCAATCAGAGGAGAGTGGGATTAGAGGATAATGACTAAAGTGCCAATCATGAATGTCTACTTTTTGGAGACAGAATGCTAAGCGCTAGTTTCCACACTCTCCTCACCACTGTGTTCTCTCTCACTCCATCACTCTACCCCCTCCCAAGTCTGGTCCATGGAAAAGCTGAAGACAAGCTAACTCTTGCAGAAGAAAGACAAATACAGTTCTTGACCTGAGCTATGAATGGAGAGATACTGCTTCAACCAGAGGTATTTGGAAAGGAATCATTCAAACCGATATCCAAGCATTTCAGTTTCCTCATATATTTGTTACAGAGAAGTTCCCACTTTGTAGATCCTCTCCTGCATTAGGATCCAACCTCTCACTTTTATACTCCAAGAAACAAATGGGCTTGTTGTGAAATGGAAAGTCCTTTCTTTTATAGCACCTTTCTTGATCTTTCTATCGTTGACCCCTAATTACAACCCAGATCTCTAGATATCTCAGAGTCAAGCCTTGGAGTTACATTTTGCAGTTGGTTGCATAGAGAGGATAAACCGTGGTTTATAATCTTCTTTCACTGGTGCCCTTAAACATACCAGGCTTATGAATATATGATCCTTATTCCTGATGGGTTCACTCTCTACACACTAACCGCTGCAATTCCTGCTGTATCAGGTTGAATAATGTCCCCCCAACTCATGTCTACCCAGAACCTCCGAATGTGACCTTATTTGGAAATAAGGTCTTTGAAGATGCACTTGGTAAAGATGAGGTTATAATGGGTTAGGGCTGACTAACAAGGACCTTGCAAGAGGAGAGGACACACAGCACAGAGACACAGAAGAAGACTATGTGGAGACAGGGACTGAGGGATGTGATGCAAGCCAAGGAGAGTCAAGATGACAACACCCAGAAGCTGCTGCTGCTGCTGCTGCTGCTGAGTCGCTTCAGTCGTGTTCGACTCTGTGCAACCCCACAGACGGCAGCCCACCAGGCTCCCCCGTCCCTGGGATTCTCCAGGCAAGAACACTGGAGTGGGTTGCCATTTCCTCCTCCAATGCATGAAAGTGAAAAATGAAAGTGAAGTCGCTCAGTCCCGTCTGACTCTTCGCAACCCCATGGACTGCAGCCCACCAGGCTCCTCCGTCCATGGGATTTTCCAGGCAAGAGTACTGGAGTGGGGTGCCATCGCCTTCTCCGCATCCAGAAACTAGGAAGAGGCAAGAACAGATTCTTTCTTAGAGTCTTCAGAGACAGCATGTCTTCCTAACACCCTGATTTTGAACTTTTACTCTCCAGAACTGTGAGAATAAACCTCTGTTGTTTCAAGATATTTGGCTGGTAACCATTTGTTACAGCAGCCCTAGGAAATAAACATGTATACCTCAGGACACTATTTGCTAGACTCCCACAACCAGGCTCCTTGTTTTTCACTTCAGCTAGAAAAAATAAGATTTTGAAATGGAAAGAATTCAGAAAGAGAGAAACTGAATTCTCTACCAAGTTATTTTTGAACACATTTGGCAGTCAAAAATGAAGAAATCAGTTTAAGAGAAATGATACAAGCTGCCTGAAGTATCCCGTTTACCGAGGAACCTTAACTAATGTTGATCGTACACAGGTTCACTTCCTCTGATACATATGATAGTTGTCACAAGGTTAGGATAGCCATCATGGAGCCTCAAATACTGATCAGTTTTTAAACTGGCCACAAAAGAAAATTCTATTCAGAGCTTTTCAAGGAAATGAAACACATGCAAACAACTTCTGGAGAAAGATGGAAGAAAAGTATAGACTCACATGCTATCCTCCAAAAAAATTTTTTTAAAAAGAAGAAAGTACAAACAGGATAAATGGTGAAATAAGTAAAGGAAGCTTAATTCCAACAATCGTTTAAAAGTCTCTCTCATACTCAGTGCTCTGTGGTGACTTAAATGGGTAAGAAATCTACAAAAGAGAGGATATGTGTACATATACAAATAACTGATTTACTTTACTATGTAGCAGAACCTAACACAACATTGTAAAGCAGCTACACTCCAGTAAAAATTAACTTAAAAAAAAAGTCTCACCCAGCAATAGAACAAGTGGAACAGACAATGGACTGCCAGAGGTAACATGGTGATGACTTCTTATTCCTCATAGGAAATAAAAGAAGAAAATAAATTCAGAGAATCTTCACTGATACCCCCAACTTGAGACCAACTCAACTCAGTGATATAGGAACTGCAGAGGTAGGAAATATGGAATGTTCTTCAAGACACTCCTCCGGTGCACAGAACAGTGACTGCTAGAAGCCAGAAGAACCACCAACTCACTCAATATGCCAACAGTACACCAATATACCGAAGGTGGGAAACCCAATCCACCTTCCACCAGAGCAGAAACACCCCCAGAAATTTCCTTAATACAACTACGGAGAAAGAAGCAGAAACACCATTGAGATCCCTGTTTAAGTCTTCTTCCCAGAAACTATACCCCTACTCTCAGAAACAGAAGAAGAGAACATTAAACCATCAGTGCCTTGCCTCAAGCTCACATTATAAGATGAGGGTGCAAAAAGGGCCCAGATAAAAACAGAAGGGAGTAAAATATAATACACACAGACTGTTTGGGGCATGAGAAGACTTGGAAAGTGCCATCCCCTTTCAAAAATGAAAAGCCTGAAAGCAAATGGCTGATCAACAATGCAAAAATACTAAAGCAAAAATAGCTTTAAATATATATATAACATATATAAATATATATAAAACATATATTCAAATACATATAACATATATAAATATATATAACATATATACAAATACATATAACATATATAAATATATATATAACATATATATAAATATATATATAACATATATATAAGTATATATATCATATATAGATAGGTTTTTAGTAGTCTATGTTCCTTTAAAACTATATATAATAGTATTCCAGGATAAGGCACATTCCAAGAAATAACAGGGACTTTTACACTTGCACTATGATAGAAAATGAAGAAAACGATCTGTGAAATAAGATGTCAGAGAAGAGATAATAAGAAATTTAAAGAAATCATTTACATATTCATTTTGTTTATTGTCTACGATGATGCTGTGTGCATGCTCAGTCCTGCCTGACGCTTTTCAATCCCACAGACTGTACACAGCAGTCCACCGGACTCCTCTGTCCATGGCGATTTTCCAGGAGAGAACACTGAAGTGGGCTGCCATTTCCTGCTCCAGGCGACCTTCCCAATCCACAGATCAAACCTGTGTCTCCTGCTTCTGCTGCACTGGCAGGTAGATTCTTTACCACTAGCGCCGCCAGGGAAGCCCTATTACATATGGCCTCCCTAAAATTTAAGTTCCAGGAGAACAGAGACATTTCTGTCTTCTCAGTATCTGGAGTAGTGCTTGCCACATGGTAGAAGCTCAATAAATATGTGTTAAATGAATGAATGAGGAAAAAACAATGTCTATCTTAAAGTTCTCTATAGGAATCTTCAATTCCAGAAGGTAGTAGATAAATAAGGGGGGAAATGTGACCCAATAATTTATCCTTGGCTTATTCATGCATAAAAGCAAAAAAAAAGGATTGTTAGATGTGAATGACCTTAGAAAATATAAAGCTCATGACCATGTTTTCCAAACCTGCCTAATAAAATTTCATCCAACTAAGATATAGTTCAAAATTGCATGCTCAGGAATAAGAAAGCTGCTTTATGAAAAAACTAACAGTAAGCATTAATTCCCCTTTAATCATAGCTAAGGCAAAAAAAGTACTAAAGTTGTTTTAATTAAGGTTATAAAAAGAATGTAAATGTTATAAATCTTAAAAAGAACATTATACAGTTTAAAAAAAAAAAACACCAGTAATCATAATGAATCTGGTTGATGGTCCTAGAACATAATAGCAGAAATCAAAAGGAAAGAGAAAAGGTCATGGAAATAAAATTGTGCTATGTCGCCAATCTTTCAATATGGGAGACTGAATTTTGTTGCCAAAATTGTCTTATACACCATTCATAGTGGTAAAAATTAGTTAAATCCTGTGGGAGGGCAATTTGGCAGTATCTGTAAACATTTTTAATGTGTGAAAATTGCTTGCAAAAATGATCCTAATTTTTCATACCAATGTTCTCCCACACATACTCTTGGACTCAGCCATGTAGCTTGCTTTGGCCAATGGAGTAGTAGCAAATTTGACACAAAAGACTCCAAGATATGTTCGCAGGATTCCTTTTCTCATTGACCTCTGTCTTGCCATGAGAACTAGACTAGGCTTCTGGGAGAAATGCTGAATTATCTAGACCAGCCAAAAGCTAGGGAAAACCACACAAATATCAACAGGACTGCTCACCAACCCACAGCCAACTGCAGACACATAACTCAATCTAGCCAAGGAAGAACTGCTAAACCAATATGTCATCAGGTGAATAAATGATAGTCTCAAACTGCTAGACAAAAATAGCTAAATGATACATGGAGTTACCCATTTGAAAATAATTTTTCCTTTAGGAGTTTTTATTAAAGAAACACATACCTTCTCCAAGAAAAACTGTGACAATTCTTTTCTTATTGCAAACAATACCATAAGAATATTCATTGTAGCCTCTCAGTTCAGAGGAATATTGTAGCATCATTTGCAGTATGAAAGAGATTGGAAACTACACAGATGAACCTCAATTGTGGGGGGAGTAAAAATCTCTTAGGCTGAAAATAAGTGTGTGGCAACTAAAAAGCATAGCTTGATTTATATAGTTTAAAATATCACAACATGTATTACTAAGTAATAAAAATGAGTTGCAAAATAATAGTTTTAACTTTATATATTATAAAAACACATATTTATATACGTAGGGGGAAATGTCTGCAAGTATACACAAATCAATGTGTTATTACCATCAGGAAGTCAAAGAAAAGGTGATGATGAGAGTGACTTTCATATTTTCTTTTATATGCTTGTGTGTGTCTTAAATTTATGATTATATGTTGGACTTTTGTTCTCTAAAAAATAAAAGAGACTTTTTAAACATAAGGAAGGAATTGTCTGTGGAACCATAAATTACCCATGTCCATTCAATGTGTGTGAGTCACCAGTATCAGAAGGGTCCACTGACAAGCTTGCATTTGCATATAATCGTCTACTTAGTCAACACTTGCTCCAAAAGAATTCACTTCTCTGACTTTGCCAGGACTGCGGAAACATCGTGCTCTCTATAAAATTGGGCTTATTAAGTGCATCCATATTGTTTATGAGTCATAGAAAACATGTTCATTTTCCTATCTGTGTTAAAAGCTGCTTGGGGAATTGATGAAGCATTGCTTAGAAAACGTTCTAGAGTTCAGATGAAGATGTATTTGGATAAATCACTACTAGTTATCATGTACATACTGAGAGGATAAAGATCAGAAACTGATTAAATGCTCAGTCTTTTGTTTGATCTTTCAGCAGCAGCACCCAGCTTCAAACCTCCTGAGGGCTTGGCAGGGAAGCTAGGACAAGATTTGTCCCTTCTCTGGTTGATGTAACCTTGTGATACCGCAGAGGCTGGCCATGAAAGTAAATCTATTAGCAGCAATGCTTATAGAGGGACTATGAGGAACAAAGAGGTACAGACTTTTGTGTTAGGTTCTGTGGCAAAGAGAAGACCTAGGTCACAAGAGATCCTTGACTCTGAATGGCTATTGGCAATTAGGCTGCTTCTGTTACAGCCTGTGCTGCCCCAGGTTTACTTTACACCGCATCCTTGCCTTCTTTGCCATACCTTTCATGAGACTTTCACTTACCACAGGACATTTCCCCGCCTTGGTAAATATAAACTCTAAGACAGACAGGGGAACTATGATTGGGCACACACCATTTCAGAGCTCCATGCTTCTAGCTGAGCTTTGAGCAAGGAAAGAGAAAAGTTGAGGGGAATTAGTCTGTCTACCCTGCAGTACAAAATACTGCAAATTTTATGTCTCTCTGTAATTGACTTGTAACACCTGAGATACCACAGTTTCTGGATTGACATCCAGAACAAATCTGAACTTTTAATTAAAAACTGTTTCCCTTCTTGTTTCCAAATTTGTCATTACAGCACCAAACTTATCAGCTGGAAAGCTGTTTCCCACACTAGCATTCTGAGGTACTTCAGCTGTATTATTTTTCAAGTCACTTATTTCTTGGAGCCTCAACTTCGTTGTTTGAAAAATGAATTCTAGAATCACGGAGTTGGCAGTAACTTGAAGGGACAGGTTGTTCTATTGTCTTTCCAGAGGTTTCCTTCATGATCGCAAATGTTTCTCTAAACTACTCTTTTTGGAAATTCCATTATTCTTAGAAGGAACACGGAGAAGGGTGCAGAAGTGGAAGTGACTGAATTCATTCCCCACCTCAAAACCTGGCACCGATAACATCGTTTAGGGACTGCTTCGAGCTTCAAGCCATCCTAAGAGATCAGGAAGGTGCTGTCAAGATCAGTGGTGTGTGTCTGACTCTCCCTCCATGCCAAGTTTTGACATAAGAGAGAGGTGCCAGGCAGAGGACTTACCAACATCAGAGGTTACCATACTGCTCTACACATAAAGATTCCACTGTTAGAGCTTCCTTTCTCCATCTCGCTTCAGGCTCCTCTCTAGCTTCCCAAATCTTGCTCCTTTCATACCAATGGTAGGAAAAAATCGACCAGGACCAACCTTCAAACACCCTTATAAGGCTGTGAATTGAATTCACCACGAAGGTGCCTAAGGAACCATCACCCAATTAAGAGACAAACACAATTAAAAGCAGTAAAAAGACTAAGATGATTGATGAGTGAACAAAAAGAATCCAGGAAAAAGGAGAAAAGCACCTTTAGATAATAAAAACAAACAGAAATGAAATTAGACTTTGTCTATATACTACTTCCTCCTATCACTTCTGTAAGGTAATATAATCAGACAAGTTTTCAAAATTCTCTCTTTAAGAACTTACACTGCTGATTAGAATACAAAGTAATGTGAAAGACCTTCAAACTCATGTTAATATACAGGTATATATATACTACCAATATGTATCAAATTACATATTTAGGACATGTATATTTTACCACATGAAAAGTACATTTCAATTAAAAAAAACAGTAGGCATGAACAAATTCTCTTTAATTTTGTCTTCATCTAAAGTTTCAATTAGGAGCTATTCCACGTTCAAGATCAGGAGGGGCAGCGGTGAGGAGATACCCCTCATCCAAGGTAAGGAGCAGTGGCTGTGCTTTGCTGGAGCAGTCGTGAAGAGATACCCCACGTCCAAGGTAAGAGAAACACAAGTAAGATGGTAGGTGTTGCAAGAGGGCAGACACACTGAAACCATAATCACAGAAAACTAGTCAATCTGGTCACACGAGGACCACAGCCTTGTCTAACTCAATGAAACTAAGTCATGCCCGTGGGGCCACCCAGGATGGGCGGGCATGGTGGAGAGGTCTGACAGAATGTGGTCCACTGGAGAAGGGAATGGCAAACCACTCCAGTATTCTTGCCTTGAGAACCCCATGAACAGTATGAAAAGGCAAAATGATAGGATACTGAAAGAGGAACTCCCCAGGTCAGTAGGTGCCCAACACGCTACTGGAGATCAGTGGAGAAATGACTCCAGAAAGAATGAAGGGATGGAGCCAAAGCAAAAACAATACCCAGCTGTGGATGTGATTGGTGATAGAAGCAAGGTCCGATGCTGTAAAAACCAATATTGCATAGGAACCTGGAATGTCAGGTCCATGAATCAAGGCAAATTGGGAGTGGTCAAACAAGAGATGGCAAGGGTGAACGCTGACATTCTAGGAATTAGCAAACTAAAATGGACTGGAATGGTTGAATTTAACTCAGATGACCATTACATCTACTACTGCAGGCAGGAATCCCTCAGAAGAAATGGAGTAGCTATCATGGTCAACAAAAGAGTCTGAAATGCAGTACTTGGATGCAATCTCAAAAATGACAGAATGATCTCTGTTCGTTTTCAAGGCAAACCATTCAATATCACAGTAATCCAAGTCTATGCCCCAACAAGAAACACTGAAGAAGCTGAAGTTGAATGGTTCTATGAAAACCTACAAGACCTTTTAGAACTAATACCCAAAAAAGATGTCTTTTTCATTCTAGGGGACTGGAATGCAAAAGTAGGAAGTCAAGAAACACCTGGAGTAACAGGCAAATTTGGCCTTGGAATGCAGAATGAAGCAGGGCAAAGACTAATAGAGTTTTGCCAAGAAAATGCACTGGTCATAGCAAACATCCTCTTCCAACAACACAAGAGAAGACTCTGCACATGGACATCACCAGATGGTCACACCAAAATCAGATTGATTATATTCTATGCAGCCAAAGATGGAGAAGCTCTATACAGTCAGCAAAAACAAGACCAGGAGCTGACTGTGGCTCAGATCATGAACTCCTCATTGCCAACTTCAGATTTAAATCGAACAAAGTAGGGAAAACCACTAGACCATTCAGGTATGACCTAAATCAAATCCCTTATGATTATACAGTGGAAGTGAGAAATAGATTTAACGACCTAGATCTGATAGATTGCCTGATGAACTATGGACTGAGGTTCGTGACATTGTACAGGAGACAGGGATCAAGACCATCCCCATGGAAAAGAAATGCAAAGAAGCAAAATGGCTGTCTGAGGAGGCCTTACATATAGCTGTGAAAAGAAGAGAAGTGAAAAGCAAAGGAGAAAAGGAAAGATATAAGCATCTGAATGCAAAGTTCCAAAGAATAGTAAGAAGAGATAAGAAAGGCTTCCTCAGCGATCAATGCAAAGAAATAGAGGAAAACAACAGAATGGGAAAGACTAGAGATCTCTTCAAGAAAATTAGAAACACCAAGGGAACATTTCATGCAAAGATGGGCTCGATAAAGGACAGAACCGGTATGGACCTAACAGAAGCAGAAGATATTAAGAAGAGGTGGCAAGAATACACAGAAGAACTGTACAAAAAAGAGCTTCATGACCCAGATAATCACATTGGTGTGATCACTAACCTAGAGCCAGACATCCTGGAATGTGAAGTCAAGTGGGCCTTAGAAAGCATCACTACGAACAAAGCTAGTGGAGGTGATGGAATTCCAATTGAGCTATTTCAAATCCTGAAAGATGATGCTGTGAAAGTGCTGCACTCAATATGCCAGCAAATTTGGAAAACTCAGCAGTGGCCACCGGACTGGGAAAGGTCGGTTTTCATTCCAATCCCAAAGAAAGGCAATGCCAAAGAAAGCTCAAACTACCACACAATTGCACTCATCTCACACGCTAGTAAAGTAATGCTCAAAATTCTCCAAGCCAGGCTTCAGCAATACGTGAACCGTGAACTTCCAGATTTTCAAGCTTGTTTTAGAAAAGGCAGAGGAACCAGAGATAAAATTGCTAACATCCGCTGGATCATGGAAAAAGCAAGAGAGTTCCAGAAAAACATCTATTTCTGCTTTATTGACTATGCCAAAGCCTTTAATTGTGTGGATCACAATACACTGTGGAAAATTCTGAAAGAGATGGGAATACCAGACCACCTGACCTGCCTCTTGAGAAATCTGTATGCAGGTCAGGAAGCAACAGTTAGAACTGGACATGGAACAACAGACTGGTTCCAAATAGGAAAAGGAGTACGTCAAGGCTGTATATTGTCACCCTGCTTATTTAACTTCTATGCAGAGTACATCATGGGAAATGCTGAGCCGGAAGAAGCACAAGCTGGAATCAAAATTGCCAGAAATATCAATCACCTCAGATATTCAGATGACACCACCCTTATGGCAGAAAGTGAAGAGGAACTAAAAAGCCTCTTGATGAAAGTGAAAGAGGAGAGTGAAAAAGTTGGCTTAAAGCTCAACATTCAGAAAACAAAGATCATGGCATCTGGTCCCATCACTTCATGGGAAATAGATGGGGAAACAGTGTCAGACTTTATTTTGGGGCTCTAAAATCACTGCAGATGATTGCAACCATGAAATTAAAAGACGCTTACTCCTTGGAAGAAAAGTTATGACCAACCTAGATAGCATATTCAAAAGCAGAGACATTGCTTTGCCAACAAAGGTCCATCTAGTCAAGGCTATGGTTTTTCCAGTGGTCATGTATGGATGTGACAGTTGGACTGTGAAGAAAGCTGAGCACCGAAGAATTGATGCTCGGTGTTGGAGAAGACTCTTGAGAGTCCCTCGGACTGCAAGGAGATCCAACCAGTCCATTCTGAAGGAGATCAACCCTGGGATTTCTTTGGAAGGAATGATGCTGAAGCTGAAACTCCAGTACTTTGGCCACCTCACGCAAAGAGTTGACTCATTGGAAAAGACTCTGATGCTGGGAGGGATTGGGGGCAGGAGGAGAAGGGGACGACAGAGGATGAAATGGCTGGATGGCATCACTGACTCGATGGACGTGAATCTGAGTGAACTCTGGGAGTTGGTGATGGAGAGGGAGGCCTGGCGTGCTGTGATTCATGGGGTCGCAAAGAGTCGGGTAAGACTGAGCGACAGAACTGAACTGAAAGTTTCAATTTAAAGAGCAGATTATGTAGTTAGAGGAATTGTAATCGCATGTATGCATGCTCGCATGTATGCATGCAATGGTCTTCTCCAGGGCCAGTTAACAAGTCTCTTCAAACAGACATATCTTTAGAGAATACTAATGCAAATCTCAGTTTAAAATCATTTTATAAAGCTTAGTTAGGCATGCCCCTCCTTCGTGGATCACAGCCTTGTCGTGGCAAAGGGGCTTGTGTAACTCAATGAAGCTATGAGCCAAGCCATGCAGAGCCACCCAAGATGCACAGATCTGGCCAAACATGGTCATTTCTGACCGAATGGAAAAGACCTTGATGCTGAGAAAGATTGAAGACAGAAAGAGAAGAGGGCGGTGGGGGATGAGATGGTTAGATAGCATAGCCAACTCACCAACTCAATGGACATGAATTTGAGCAAACTCTGGGAGATAGTGAAGGACAAGAAAGCCTGGCATACTGCAGCCCATGGGGTCACAAAGAGTTAGACACGACTCAGCAACTAAATGACAATAAGACAAGCTCACTGTTGCTTCAGAATAGAAGACGGTAAGACATTTCAATCATATAGACAGTCCTAGCAATCATTATTTGTATTATAATCCAGACTTTCTGCCTCTGGGCTTCCCTTTTTAAGAGGCAATATAGCAATGACTCTGCCAATACCACTTAGTTTTTTTTGTGATGGTGGGCAACTTAGCGGACTTCTCTGTGCTTCAGTTTCTTCATCTTTAAAATGGGTACTATTATGGGTTGAATAAATGCTATAGTCTATCCAAATAGATGCTGAAGTCCCAGTACCTGGGAATGTGACATCTGGAAATAAGGTCTCTGTAGATGGTCTATTTGGAGAAGGCAATGGCACCCCACTCCAGTACTCTTGCCTGGAAAATCCCATGGACAGAGGAGCCTGGTGGGCTGCAGTCCATGAGGTCGCTAAGGGTCGGACACGACTGAGCGACTTCACTTTCACTTTTCACTTTCATGCATTGGAGAAGGCAATGGCAACCCACTCCCATGTTCTTGCCTGGAGAATCCCAGGGACAGGGGAGCCTGGTGGGCTTCTGTCTATCAGGTCGCACAGAGTCGGACATGGCTGAAGCGACTTAGCAGCAGCAGCAGATGGTCTATTAAGACGAGATAAGCCCTAATCCAGTATGAGTAGTGTCCTTATAAAAGTGAAAAATTTGAATGTGGAGCTAGGGAAGATAATAGGACACACGGAGAAAGCCATCTACAAGTCAGGGAACATCTAAGGCTACCAGAAGCTAGGGGAGGGTCCCAGAACAGATTCTCATTCATAGCTCTAAGAAGGAACCAACCCTCCTAACATCTTGATTTTGAAGTGCTAGTTGCCATATTGTGAGACAATACGTTTCTGCTCTTTAAGCTGCCCAGTTGGTAGAACTGTTATGACAGCCCTAGGAAACCAATACAGGGACCAATAACAGTATCTTCTTCATGGAATTCTTATGAGGATCAAATTAGTTAATCCACGTAAAACACTTAGAATACTGCCTAGCATATGGTAAGGAGTGTATGTGTGCTCCGCCATGTTCAACTTTTTGCAACCCCATGGACTGTAGCCTGATAGGCTCCTCTGTCCATGAAATTTTCCAGGCAAGAACTTTAGAGTGGGTTCCTCCTCCAGGGGATCTTGCCAACCCAGGGATCAAACCCATGTCTCTTGTGTCTCCTGAACTGACAGGCAGATTCTTTACCACTGCACCATCTGGGAAGCCCAATATTAGTATCAGTTCTTCACCGGCTCTTATTCACTAGAACTGCAATACATATTCATATCTAATACCAAAAGCCAGACCTATAAAACGGAACTGTTCCCTCAAAGAGCTTTTCAGTGTTCTCCCAGTTGGCACCCCTTGAACCTGATTTTGTAACTGAGAAAGAGTTTTCTGAACTTTTTTTTAAACCACATCTTATTCCCAAGTCTGGAAAGTTGATAGCACTTACTTCACATGAAAGTATCTCCCCGATTTCCACCACCCTCCCTTCTCACTTACAGACTGAATCTAGGATCCAAACTCTTCTGATCTCTCTCTCTGTTCCCAAATCAAAACTTCCTCAGAAAGATCTAAAACCCTTCTGCCTGAGGTCTCTTTTTATCACCAGTCCTTTAAAGCATTACTACTTTCAAGGAGAGTACAATCTGAACAAGAATCAAAGTCTTAGGCTTAAGAATGAGCTCTACTATTGGAGAATGTCAACCATAAGTCTCTGGTTAATAGAATTTTGGAGGATTGAGGTAGGGAGAGCAGACATGAAGGCTTCCTCAGACCTTTGAAGGCACCCCTTATTTCACAGGTCTAGACCAACCCTGTCTCAATGGTGCTGTTTTGTCAATCAAAAGTGGCAACAATCCAGTCAAAACATGATTTGCCTTTACTGTAAACTTTTCTTTTTTTTATTGGAGGATAACTGCTTGACAATGTTGTGTCAGCTTCTGCTGTACAATGAAGTTAATCAGCTATATGTATACATATATCCCCTCCCTCTTAAGCCCCCTCACATCCCCTCATCCCACCCTTCTGGGTCATCACTGAACACCGAGCTGAGCTCCCTGTGCTATACAGCAGCTTCCCAGTAGCTCTCTGTTTTACACATGGTAGGGTATATATATCAGTGCTTCTCTCAATTTGTTCCATTCTCTCTTTACCCCACTGTGCCCACAAGTCAGTTCTGTACGCTACTATAACTTTCAGAGAGGAGAGGCAAAACAGGTATCTGTCACCTAACAGAAATTCACTTGATAGAATTCAAAATCAAAGAATGTGACTGAGTCCGAAAATTATTTAAATACCAGCTTGAGCAAACCGAATGTAAATTTCCAGGGCCACTGTTATTGATTCTGCTATCTTGCTCCTACTGCAATTTCCTCATTTATCAATGGCTTAAAAAAGGCTAAGTTCTATCAACAATTAGAACTTTATGAACCTTAAAAAAATTAGTTTACAAACGAGGAACATTTCAAATCAGGAAAACTGAGAATCATTCTATAGGTTATGCATATCATCCTTCATGATTCTGAGAGAAAACAGATGGCATGCTAAAACTGGGCCACTTAAGGAGAGTTTAATTAAAAAACTATTTACAAAGATGTGGGCACAGGAAAACCACAGGGATGATACAGAATTGGGGGTTATCAACTGTGAAGTGCCACCTACAGTCAGGGGAACAAAGACAGGGAACAGTCAGCAGAACCTAGAAAGGAAGAACTGTGTGCAGAAGGTTCCTTGACAGTTCAAGGATGCTACAAGCATATAGCAATGTGACAGGAGGAAAAAACAGTAGATAAATACCCTGACCTCACCCTCCTCCAGGTTTTCTGATCTCTAGGTAGTGTTCCCAATAGTCTAATCTCAACCAGAAATCAGAAAGCTAGACATCTTATTGATACAACATCCCTACAGGTCAAGATCCAAGGACACAGAGCAGAGTGAACAATATGGAGTGGAGAGCAGATTAAAGAGAAGGTTATCGAGCATAACACTCTACCCTGGATACATCAGTGGGTCTCCCTGAGCCTACATTTGTTCGTGTCTGAATCCCAGCAGCCAACTCAGTGCTGACACAGAGCCATTAGGTTCTAATTGATTGGAATTGAGTCTGTAAAATAATATATATAAGATAAGTGAGCTCCACAGCTCCTTCCAACTCTAACATTCTCTAATTACTAATTTGTTCATTGTCCTCAAATATTATTCAGTAATTGTGACCTGGCCATAATGAAGAGGTCACCATTGCTAAAGATGAATTCCACGTCCCAATCTGTAACTCAATATTCTATTATCTCTTTCATATAAAAATACAAAAATGAATTGGTAAGGTGTTACTCATTGAGACGGCTAAAGAGAAGAAAGACCAAAATACTTGGGTGGAGATATGAATGCATGATAAAATAGGAGGGAAATCACTTTGATTGAAAAATTAGGTCCAAGGAGGATCTTAAGCTTATAAAAGAATAAGTGTGATTTACCATAATAATGGGAGATGGTGGGACTTCCTTGACAGTCCAGTGGTTAATACTCCACACTTCCAATGCAGGGGGCATGAGTTCAATCCCTGATCAGGGAACTAAGAACCACATGGCCTGCAACCAAATAAACAGGGAGATGGGGCATATTTCTGAAAACATTCCTCCAATTTTCAGTGTGTTATTTCAGAAAATATTTGGTGTACTGCTCTTGGTACTCAAATTAATACTCATGGTTGATGCTCACAAGTGTTTATCATATGCCAATATTTCATCAGAAATAAGTGATTTTTGCATTTAGTATATAATTTGAAAAAGTTTGCTACTTATTTTATTTTCTACCAATATTAAACTTAAAATTTTGCATACCTTCTTTAATAGGGATTTTATTTTTACAGCAGTAATTTTATTTTTCAGTAATCATTACACATATGTACAAACTGAATTGCTTCAAGTTGTTAGCAAAACTTAAGCCAAGAAGAGCCCTGTATTTCTTTCCAGATATTTATTTTAAAATTACCTTCGATTTCTAAATCTCCTTCATTGGTAGAAAAAGCATCACAGCAATATTTTTTGACTCAGCCACCTCATTTTGCAATCAGCTCTTCAGTCCCATAAATCTTAAATAAGGACCTGCTAATTTATCCCTAAGGACTTATCCTTGGGATTTTTGCTTCTAAATTAACCCTTTATAATCTTATCTTTTCCTCAGTGAGTCTAATCCACCTGTTCCCTTCAGTTATTGTATGTGTGTTGAGTGTTTATATTTGGAGGGGAAATCCTCCCGAAAAGTCCCACCAGTTATATGTGTAATTATATCTGCTTTTCTTCTGTCTTATACTTCTCTCCTACTTCTCATTCCATTAATTTCTTTACTTTTTATACAAACTTTTCTCTGCAGGTATTCAATGATATACTTGATAATAAAGGGTCATAGAATTAACTGGTAAAGCTGTCAGGATTTAACAAATTTCTTCCAGCTCTTCCACTGAGCACTCTTCTCTCCCTCACTGTTTAAATTCTCTTTTCCAAGGACTCTTTTCCAGTAGGAAAATAATGTTCCAAGCAACTTAAAATGACTATCTGGCTCTCACTGCTATTTCAATGGCACAGGTGGGACTAGATCCATGGAGCGCTAATTTGCACTTAGTAATCTAACCGCCATCCCATTGCTTGTAATAAATAGCAAACAAAACCTGTATTTCAGTTAAACGTTCTAATTTGAAGAGAGTGACATACCTGATTTGCTTTTCTTACAACACTTGGTTTATGAAGACATGGAAAGAATGTTCTATTCTGAGTGAGTGTGTCAGCTGCTCAGAGATGAGAGCAGATAAATTGTCCTCTGAAATCATTAAAAATGCTGTTTAAAAAATATGTTTGACATCTTAATAGGAAGATGACAAAATAAAATGTCAGTATCCCTGTCTCTCTGAGGCTCTATTAGACCTACTCTAAATGATGGTGACTAACACCTGATGTCAGGAATTGCCTTCGTGAGCTATAAAAATAACTCCCTTAAACATTCTAAAGAAAGTTACAAGTGTGTTTCTCGACCATCTGTCTGCCTTAATTGGCTTTTCATTAGAATCCTACCATTTCTTGAACTGTATTCCAGTTTTGTCTCTCTCTCTCCTTCACCTCATGTCTAGACAGGTGGGGAGGATGAGCCCCCTAAACGCAAGTAGAGTACTGGTGGTACTAAGGCAAGGTGCCCCCAAGCCCAAAGTTAGTGCTCCTCCCACGTGCGTGTGTGAAACCGCTGTGTGCAGCCTCACACGTGCTGTCTGTGCTTTTCCAGACTTCCACACAAGACCTGGGGATAGTTAGACTCAACAAGCCTCTTCTGGGCTCGAACCAAGCTGCAGAGCGTTTCTCATGCGGCTGCCATCACCCCATGGAAAGCGGGAGTTCAGCAGCAGAGTCCTGAGCCACTGTAGCCGGGGGACCGTGGAGTGACTCATAATTAGCATTATGTGGCTATGCAAATGTGACCTCAATTTTTCATTTTTATTTCTGGCTTGCCAAACACGCTTTCAAAACTCTCCCATCCTTAGAGTACAAAAACCTTGAAAGATACTCTAGATCAAAAGATCCCTAGAAAGTAGAAACAGATGCAAGAGAAAGAATGCAGTTCACAATCAGAAACTTAAAACTATCCATGTTCAGTTATACGGTCCCTAAAGTAAAACCAGACAGCATGTGACAAAAACAGCATGAAATATTGTCAGAGTTCACACCAGCTAAAACGTACTGGGTTGACCAAAATGTTCATTCAGGTTCTTCCATAATATGTTACAGAAAAACCTGAACAAACTTTTTGGCCAACCTAACTGGTCCTAGGCCACACTATTGAAGGGGGTATCATCTCCTGCCAAGACCTGAGGAGGAAGTGGAAGCCAGTATCTAAACTCACTGTGTTTCCTTTGCCATTTGTATGTATAAGGGCTCATAAATATCCATAGTTCTCTTAAAAGAGTGTGATTCTAACATCCTTAATAAATCCTCAAGTGGTCCTTGTAAAGTCCATTATGAAATAGCCCTCTAGTGTCATTGTATATAGGTTCTTGGTATTAGTAGATCTTACTGACTATCCGATCTGAGTAGAAGACATAAGATTCAGGCCACCAGCCTGGACTACATCAGAGCAGCAGTCTATCTAGGCACGCCTCACATTATGGCCCCCTGCTCTAGGAGAAAAGGGTAGAACCAGGCTGTTCTGTCTAGACTGTGACTTCTGTCTAGTTCCTAAGGGAAGACACCATCATCACATCTGTGATTGCCTGACCACTTCACCATACTATGTACCTCTCACCGTTTGGCCAAGACCTTCTGGTAAGATGGAGCAATGAGGAAGGGAGAAGAAGGAAAGAGAAGCTGAAGGGGTCTAAAGGTAAGCAGTCCAGTCCATGAACAACAGCCAAGCCAGTGGTAACATTTTGTTTATGAAAAGGGAGATGAGAAGCATTATAAACTTTCTAGTGTTTGAACTGAAAGGAAATGTGTTTGACATGCCCCCAATGTTCACAGCAGCACTGTTTATAATAGCCAGGACATGGAAACAACCTAGATGTCCATCAGCAGAGGAATGGATAAAGAAGAGGTGGTACATATATACAATGGAATATTACTCAGCCACAAAAAGAAATGAAATTGGGTCATTTCGTGGATGAACCTAGAGACTGTCATACAGAGTTAAGTAAGTCAGAAGAAAAAAAAATAAATATGGTATATTAATGCATATGATATCTAGAAAAACAGTATTGATGATCTTATTTGTAAAACAGAAATAGAGACATGGACATAGAGAAAAAATGTGTGGATACCAAGGGGGAAAAGGGGAGGGGTGGGATGAACTGGGAGACTGGGATTGACCTATATATATATACTATTGATACTATGTATAAAACAGGTAAGTGAGAACCTACTGTCTAGTTCAGAGAACCCTACTCAGTGCTTTGTCCGTGTGTGTGCTAATTAGCTTCAGTCATGTCTGACTCTTTGCGACCCTGTGAACTGTACCCCACCAGACTCCTCTGTCCATGGGATTCTCCAGGCAAGCATACTGGAGTGGGTTGCCGTGCTCTCCTCCAGGGGATCTTCCCAACCCAGGGATCAAACCCACATCTCTTATGTCTCCCGCTTTGTCAGGAAGGTTCTTTACCACTAGCGCCACCTAGGAAGCCCTTTGGTGCTCTGTGGTGACCTAAATGGATAAGAAATCCAAAAACAGGGATATATGTATATGTATACGTATAGCTAATTCACTTTGCTGTATAGTAGAAACTAACACATTATAAAGCAACTTTACTTCAATAAAAGTTAATTTTAAAAGGTTTTTAAAATGGAAAAATGTTTGAGTGACATCACAAGTGGGGATCCTCCAAGTATATCCCAAACCTAAAAATCTGTCATGCTCTGGGAGAAATATCAGACTGGCTAGGAAGACAGAACCCACCATCATAAAAGAATTTTTGAAATATGATATATTTTGAAGCATCCTAACGAAGTCTACAAACTAATATACTACAACTAGATACGAAATTAGTCTAAGTCGAAAAATAGCCAGCTGTAAGGGAAATGAATTTCAATTTGCGTTTTAATAACAATGCTGCTAAGTCGCTTCAGTCATGTCCGATTCTGTGTGACCCCATAGAGGGCAGCCCACCAGGCTCCACCATCCCTGGGATTCTCCAGGCAAGAACACTGGAGTGGGTTGCCATTTCCTTCTCCATTTCCTTCTCCTTCCCCTCCAACAATGAGGGGACTTGAAAATACCTTATGCAAATACATCAAATATACTCTTCTCTTGCATCATATAAAGAACAGGAGACATTCATCTATTGCAGTGCAGTGGAGATGTAAAGAGCCAGACAGGGCTGGATTCAAAAATGACTTAATCACCATTTAGTCATAAGATATCGGACAGGTGGCATGAGCGCATGCTAAGTCACTTCAGTTGTGTCCAACTCTTTGTGATCACACGGACTGTAGCCCGCCAGGCTCCTCTGTCCATGGAATTCTGTAGGCAGGAATACTGGAGTGGATTGCCATGCCCTCCTCCAGGGCATCTTCCCAACCAGGGATCAAACCTGTGTCTCTTACATCTCCTGCCCTGGCAGATGGATTCTTTACCACTAGTTCCACCTGGGAAGGCCACTGGACAAGTCCTTTATCACCTATAAATAAAGACATTTGCCTTCTAGTGAGGATGAAAACAAATAATATAGGTGATGGCCCATAGTACCATGCCCAGTCATGGTATAAATACGTGTTTTTCCCTTTCCTTATGATTTCAGAAACTCTTTTTTTTTAATTGACCAAGGGATTGGCAGTGGCTTACATTTCCATAAATTTCAAATACTCTAAGTACTAACTGAGCCTTCAAGAGATGCCACACTAGGAGACTCTGGGACATAAGAGACATAAGCACATCAGGTATGACTCTCTTCACCATCTTGGGTTACAAATAAGGCTGTATTGACCCTTATTGACCCTTATTAATATGTAACCAATATTGACAGGAAGTCTAGTTACTCCCCCTGGAGAATGTCGTCTCCCTCTGCAGAATCCCACCCCCAAATTGTACAAAGATGCTGTAGAATCACTGATTTCAAAAGGGGTTAGTTCATCTCCCAACAGCCAGCAGAGAGAGACACTGAGATGCCTGGTCAGACCACTGCCTTATGATCCCTACACAACCCAGCAGGTGGGTATCTAATGATGTGATCATGCCATTGCTGGGAAGGCCCTGCAGAGCCCCTAAGGTTACACCACATCGAGACCCCAGGTTATGGTTCTCATACATGAACACTGGCCAATGTTTCTCAAAGCACAACACTGCTTCCTATGTGCTAGAATAAGGCCCTCCCTCCACCAATGGAACCCTTGGACTACTGTCTATCTTGGGAATCAAGGATAGAGCAATGGTTGACAAATTACAGGTAGGCTCATTCTGGCCCACTGTCTACATCCACACAATCCGCAAGCTAAAATGTCTTTACATTTTTAAGTGATTAAAAACATATATTAGAAGAGAATATTTTGTGACATGAGAAAATTATATGAATTTCAAATTTCAGGCCCCTAAATAAAGTCAAACTAGAATAGAGCAGAGTGTATTCACTTAAGTATTGTTTATAGCTGCTTTGGCATTACAACAGCAAGGTTATTTCTTGAGTTACTGTGACAGAGAACATATGGCCTGCAAATCTAAAATACTATTTGGCCCTTTACAGAAAATGCTTGCTAACCTCTAGGTTAAAGACTCAGACCTTTCCCTTTCAAAAGGCTGAGTCCCTTATTCAAATTAGTCCGTTACTCCCTTATGAGAATTGTGCAAACATAGAGAAGACAGAGATTTTGCAAGGCATAAACACAGCAAAGGGAACATTACATTCTTTGCCTAAGGCAACAGTACCAATCCAACTATGTGTGCAAAGAGGGTCAAAGAGAGTCAGTAGACCAGTTTGGACTATAGAAGTGCTTCAAGGGGGCTTTATAGTCTCTGTTTACTTAGAGAAGGAAATCAGTTTCTAAAAAAAAAAATTTCCTTTATATTAGGTCCTTGTCACTTCTCATATTAAAACCATGTAGGTTAATGATGCTAGAAAGAGCTCTGAGTCTGCCCCAAAGAGAAAAGTTGAGCTAACCAGCAGAACCCTGGAAGATTATTTCATTTAACATAATCCTAACTAGAAAAATAAAAGGTGTGCAAGAAAATATATCAGTTATCAAGTTTGTCACTAAATCCTGCTCGTGAAGCCTCGCTTCACTTCTCTGTTGACATTAAAAGGACTCAGTCATCATTTCAGTCATTTTTCCATTCTTTTGCTCATTTCTTCAGCAAACACACTTGAGGAACTACTGTGTGTCAGCTAACTGTTAGGAGTTATCCAAACAGATTGAAAAGAAGAAGAAAATCCCTGTCCTCAGGGCTTACATTCAAGTTAAGGAACATAATTTTTATAAAAAGATAAAATAAGTAATATATAGAATATATTGAATGGTGATCAGTGCTGAGAGGAACAATACTGCAAGGAAAGGAATGAGAAGGGATACAATTGATAGAGAAGTGATACAGAGAATGAGAATGGATGGAGAAAGGGTCATAGAGAGTCTTTTAGGTGGTTGTAAAGGCCCTGACTTTTACAGAGTGAACTGTGAAACCATTGGGGGATTTTGAGAAAAAGAAAGTAATAAGATCTGAGTTATATTTAACAGGATCACTCTGCCTGCAATCAACTATAAAGGGACCAAGAGTGGGAAAAAAAAAAAAAAACACCTTTTTTTCTTCTAAAGTGAAAGAAGAAAGTCTCAACTGGGAGACTACTGAAATAGATAAAAGAGGAGGCTGGCAAAGACCAAAGTAATTATAGTGGAGATGACACAAAGTAGCTGAATTTAGACATCTTTTGAAGGTAGAACAGAGGATCTGCTGATGGAGTAAATGCAGTAAGAGCTAAAGAGAGAAGTGGAAGCTGACTAAGGTTTTTTGCCTGCCCAAATGAAAGAACAGAACTTCTAGCAAATAAGGTGGAGAAATCTTTAGGAAGAACAGATCTGGAAGGACATTAAGAGTTTGATTTTGGCCGTATTAGGTTTGAAAGATCTGTTAGATACCTATGAAGAAACATCAAACTTGTAAATCTAGGCATAAGTCTAGAAAATTTCTGTGGATGATCTTATTTGCCAAGCAGAAATAGACACAGGTGTAGAGAGCAAATACATGGAGACCAAGGGGGAAAGGAGAGGTCAGTGGGAGGAACTGAGAGATGAGATAGACACACACACACTGTTGATCACTACTGATACAGTGTATAAAAGAGATAACGAATGAGTACCTACTCTAGAGCACAGGGAACTCTACTCAGTGCTCCACGGCGACCTGAATGGGAAGGAAATCCAAAACGGAGCGGATATATGTATTTGCATGGCTGATTCATTTTGTGGCACAGCAGAAACTAACACCACATTGTAAAGCAACTACACTCCAGTAAAAATTAATTTTAAAAAATATATGTGTACATCCAAGTCTGGAGGTTGAGAAATAGGTCCACATTGAGAATCTAAATTTGGGAGTCATCCATATGAGATGACATGAAATCCATCCATGAGACCA
This sequence comes from Oryx dammah, assembly GCF_014754425.2. NCBI lineage: Eukaryota > Metazoa > Chordata > Mammalia > Artiodactyla > Bovidae > Oryx > Oryx dammah. The sequence goes on from NW_024070196.1 coordinate 16,276,464, forward strand.
AAACAGATCATCAAAGGAGTGAGCATCAACAGAAAAGGGAGAGAACGCGCGTCTATGTCCCTGGTTCTCAGTCAGAACATAGTGCAACTTTTAGCCTCTTACCAACCCAGTTGCACCACACCTACACAGCAGCCTTGAGTACTGAGGACTCTCTTAAAATAAGGAAAGGAGAGCAACTAGAAGCAGAGCAGCTAGAAGCTGTCTAAAAAACGTATTCACTACAACTCACAAGAGAGACTCCTGGGTCATCACTCAGGACTTAACTTTTATTTTAAGCTTGATTACCAAATTTGGTAACCTCATTTCCAGCAAATGGCTGATCAGAAGTAAATAGGATCAGAAGTTAGTAGGAGCCTCTGAAGGCATTAACAAGGACAACACCTAAAAGGGACTAAGAAACATGAGTCGGATAGAGGTGAAACAGTGGTGAAGACTGAAGTCTGGACGTCCTGTCTTAGCTCGTCTCTCTTCCAGGGAGATGACTCTCTCACCTGATGGCTGAAGTAGTAAGAATGTATCATCCCACCTGGGCTAGCCTGAGCCAGGGTCTGCTAGAGCTTTGTCAAACTACTAATTTTGATCAACACGTATTAAGAAGAAGGACCGAGTACTAAGTGGGGAAGGTGCTGGTATAATATTCAGCCTCTCCTTGAGGATCCAAGTTCTGCTCTGGCCCCAGGCTTGCAACACTCCGCTCAGGACCACTGAAGCTCTGCAATAAACCCCCAAGAGGTGGTTTGGTGACCACTAAAAGTCACTAGACCACAATTGTTAAGTAAGATGATAGTATTTTTCAGTTTCCAGCCTGGGACACTTCTGAGAGTGAACTCCATCAAGCATCACCTGAGACTATCTCAGGCAAAGAAAGGTCAATGGTCTTACCATCAATAGCCACACTTCACTCCCCTCCCTTTCTAGGCAGCTTATGAAAGAACTTCTCCCCACCACCTAGGATACTCCCTGAGGTGACTTACTGTAACCCACAATTTTCTCTTAGGACATTCCTAAGAAATATTTTAGCACTGCTTATAGATTTGAGATTCCATGAAACTCACTGACTTGACCATTCTGTAATCCCTGGCTATGGCTCAGTGAGCATCTGCTGTATCCCAGGAGCCGGGAATACTGGTTTGTAGAAGGTCCCCGAGTACTGGTTGAATGCACGCTTATATGTCTTAACTCACTCAGTCCTCACAAACCCAGCATGGAGATGACCTGCCATGACAAATGAATTCGCTGATGTTCAGAGAGGTTATGGAACTTGGTTAAATTCACACAGCAAGCAGGCGGCAGCACTAGGATTGTATTTCATGATGGCCCGGCCTCCAAACCTATTCTCTTTCCCCTGGGCTGCATGGAAGAGAAAGATAATGAAAGAAAAATGATTACAGATTCATGAAAGACAGGAAGGGAGTTCACACTCCATAAGACATTGGAGCCCACTCGAGAGACTAAGATTTTCCCTCTTCCTCATTTCCCTAACTAATCGTTTCAAAGTTCAGCCAGATGAAAACAACTTCTATGAAAATTCTCCATGTGACCCCCCACACACACACTACCCCACAGAAAATACAGAAAACACTCCTAAAAACCTCCTAAAATGGCTTAAAATATTCACTGAGGAATCTTTCAGATGGCTCCGCAAGCAGCAAACTCTGCAAAAACAGCCCACAGTCACTAATACTCCTTTAAACAGCCAATCGCTTGTTCCCTAATTGAGGACCTCTCTCTTCCCACTGCGAGTTTTACACTTAGTTTAAGGTCTTGTTATCAGCTGGCATTTGCCAGTGCTGCCCAAATTGGGCTGGACATCAGAACCACCCAGAAAGTTAAAATACTGCTGTCCCCAGAAAGGCTAGTCCAAGAGGGCCAGGGTTGGGCCAGTTCAGTTCAATTTAGTCGCTCAGTCATGTCTAACTTTTTGCGAACCCATGAACCGCAGCACACCAGGCCTCCCTGTCCATCACCAGCTCCTGGAGTTCACCCAAACTCATGTCCATTGAGTCGGTGATGCCATCCAACCATCTCATCCTCTGTCATCCCCTTCTCCTCCTGCCCTCAATCTTTCCCTGCATCAGGGTCTTTTCCAATGAGTCAGCTCTTCGCATCAGGTGGCCAAAGTTTTGGAGCTTCAGCTTCAACATCAGTCCTACCAATGAACACCCAGGACTGACCTCCTTTAGGATGGACTGGATGGATCTCCTTGCAGTCCAAGGGACTCTCAAGAGTCTTCTCCAACACCAAAGTTCAAAAGCATCAATTCTTTGGTGCTCAGCTTTCTTTATAGTCCAACTCTCACATCCATACATGACCACTGGAAAAACCATAGCCTTGACTAGATGGACCTTTGTTGACAAAGTAATGTCTCGGTTTTTTAATATGCTGCCTAGGTTGGTCATAACTTTCCTTCCAAGGAGTAAGCGTCTTTTAATTTCATGGCTGCAGTCACCATCTGCAGTGATTTTGGAGCCCCCAAAAATAAAATCAACCACTGTTTCCCCATCTATTTGCCATGAAGTGATGGGACCAGATGCCATGATCTTCATTTTCTGAATGTTGAGCTTTAAGCCAACTTTTTCACTCTCCTCTTTCACTTTCATCAAGAGGCTCTTTAGTTCTTCTTCACTTTCTGCCATAAGGGTGGTGCCATCTGCATATCTGAGGTTATTGATATTTCTCCCAGCAATCTTGATTCCAGCTTGTGTTTCTTCCAGCCCAGCGTTTCTCATGACGTACTCTGCATAGAAGTTAAATAAGCAGGGTGACAATATACAGCCTTGAGGTACTCCTTTTCCTATTTGGAACCAGTCTGTTGTTCCATGTCCAGGAACAACATGGTTGGGCCAAGGAACTGATATTGTTAACAGGCTCCCAAAGTGACTCTTATATAGTCAGTTCAAATGCTCAGCTTTTGGGAATCGATAAACACCATAGGAGAGAAGGAAGAGAGGCTCTTGCCTTTTCTACTGAGATGCAATTTTCTCCAAGTTTCTTCCTCTCCATTTTGAAGCAAGACAGCCAAACCCAACCAAAACTGTCTGCTGTGCTCCTGAATGCCAGTGGTATTCAAATCATCTGGATCTATATAAGTAAAGAGTATGTCTCATCATAAATATAACTGAGAACTCATCACATTACAGCATTATTTATAAAATCCTCAGCCATTTTTCAGCTTTAACAACTTGAGATCCTTCTCACAACTCAATGTTGGGCATAGTTCACATTCTTGTCTGTAGTAAGCCCTTAACTATCAATCCATTGATCAATCGATAGAGTATCTTTTGCTGAGTTAGGAAACAGGACACATGAAAGAATTTTAAAGTTAAAAATTTACTTGTAAATCTGTAATTTGTAAATGAGCTCTTCAAGTTCAAGGATGATAAAGACCCTGAAATTAACACATAAAAGAAGCATTTCTAGCATAGAGGATGGTCTCTTGAGTATGATCAAAATGCAAATTCTCTCTCACTGTTTGGTTTGACCTCACATGAGGAACTTTAAAGATTCTGATGCCTGGGCCTCACCTTGAAATATTCTACTTTATTTGGCCTGAGACTTGGGATTTTTGAAAGCTCCTCTGGTGACCCAACTGTGCCACCAACGTTGTCAGCCATGCTTCCCACACTCTGCAGTGGGAGTCTCCTGTGTCTGAATGAAGGTTTGGTTAAGTCCCTGAACTTCCAGCAACTCTCAGATGGTAGAGTCTTTTGCTCACTATTATATAAAACAGTCTCAGTTTGGTAATTTGACTTTCTAACCTCATAGATACAAAGCACCTGAATTTCTCTATTAATCTTCTCCCTTCTTGCAGCTCACAGTGGTGGGGATGGTAGAGAAGTGGCTGGTGGGTCCACCCCTCCTGCCCTCTACTCCCTCTGCCTGATTCTAGTAGTAGAATGACTAGAAAAAGGACCTTGGTCCTTGTCTTATTTGAAGAAAGAATTCAGCAAAGAGACCAAGATTGTAAAACAGAGACAGCGCTTATTATGAGCAAACTCACAATATGTATGGGTTGCATATGACAGGGGCAGCTTAGAATGCTTATATGGAGGCAGCTTTCTGGGATGCCTCTGGCCAATCATCTCGCTCGTGCCCATATTTGGTCTGATTCAGGGTCCTTCCTGGTGTGTACTCACATCTTTCAGCTAAGATGAATTTCAGCACTAAGTTTTTGGGAGGTTGGTGGGACATATTATGGGCTGGCATCTCCTTGGCAGCATAAAACCAGCTGCAGCTGCTTAGCCTGGGGCTTATCTATCTCCTGCCTCATGCCCACCTTCTTCCAACACTTTATTCTGCTTCCCCAAAGGCTGGGGTGAAAGACGAACAAACAGGTGAGGTGAGGGCAGATGACAAGCTAACACAGTTCCGATGTGCCTGGGAGGTTTCCTTGGACTTCAGGGGCCTGGCAGGTGGTTAAAGTGAAGTCCCTTCTGGGTCTGCAGATGTCAAGCTGTCTCTTTCCTCAATAAGTCTCTTTCATTGTCTCAGAGGTTTCCATGTTGAGACACCCCTTCCCCAAAGTCTTCCCGGTTTTGAGCTCCTTCCACAGTTACTCTGTATGCTGCAGTCCACACCAGCCTCTTTCACCAGGTATCGCCTTGCCTTGGTGTAAATACCAAAAGGAAATCTCTTTCCTCTGTCCCACATTAGGTACAGAGCAGTGCCAGCACCCTGCTGCAGCATGCTCTCCAGGTATGACCACAAGGGCACTTACTGCCCTTTTATTTTCCTTTCAATTTCCTGGCCCCAATCAGACTCAGTGCAGAGGCTCTTAACTTTATCAGAACTACCCAAGGCAGAGAGTACATTTCAGGGTGTCTACTCCAGGGCATCTACTCAAAGCTCCCCTCACCGTGGTCTGTTTAGGGCCAGGATGAGGCCACCGTGAGTGGAGCACAGAGGACCAAGAGGCAGAGTAGGGTCACAGGGTCAGAAGTCAGAGTACAGAAGGGCTTAATAAACAGGGAGGACCCAGTGGGAAGCTTTCAACATGATGAAATCTCTGGTTGAGTAGCGTGGACGGTAGAGGAACAAGAGTAGAAACAGAGCCTGGATCAGTTGCAAAGCATCCCTGGGAAAACAGGCTCTTCTGTCTTCTCCTTCTCCGTGGTCCAGCTGAGTGGATAAAGCATCTCCTCTACCTCTCGACTTCACTTTCACGTTTCACTTTCATGCATTGGAGAAGGAAATGGCAACCCACTCCCGTGTTTTTGCCTGGAGAACCCCAGGGACAGGGGAGCCTCGTGGGCTGCTGTACATGGGGTCGCACAGAGTTGGACACGACTAAAGCGACTTAGCAGCAGCAGCAGCTACCTCTCCTACAGGTCAAGAAGACACTTGGTTCCTTCCTTTATACCAAGCCTTCGCCCAGACCTGAGAAAAGGACAACAGTGGGCCATCACAGTGCATAAAGTCTTCATGCCAGCCTCAAGAGCCTTAGGGAAGAGTTTATAATGATCCAACTGGAGTGAAGCAGACACAGCTGTGCAAATAGAAGCATCTATCGGCCCACTGACGTTTTGGCCTAGAGAGTTCTATTTTCTGTTTAGTTCTCTCAAACAGTCCGAAGACAACACAGATCAATAGCTTTAAGTTAGATTCTCCCTCTTGGAAGGGAATTTGACCATATATACTAAAATTTTAAATGCACTTAAAATTTGATCTGGCAATTTTTACAGCTAGAATTCACTCTACAAAAACACTGAACTCTGTGCACAAAGTTATGGGTAAAAGAGCATTCACTCTGCATTATTTGTAATAGTGAAAACTGAAAACATCATAAATGTCTCCCATTAGTATAATGGCTAATTAATTCATGATCACTCGTATTACAGGTTGTTATGCAGAATAAGGAAGATCTATCTGAACTCTTAGAGAAACAGTGATAAGTCTTACACTTAACTGGAAAAAAAAAAGTAGTTTCAGAATAACACTTATGATAAGAACCCAGTTTATGAGAAAAAAAGATAGCTGTGTGATGAATCTGTACATTTAATGCCCACAAAAATCATCAAAAAGTTATCAGTGTTGGTCTTTAAGGAAGGGAGCGAGCAGAATGAGGAGGCAAAAGAGAACTTTAAGGAATGCCGCGTTCCCTGTGTTATGATTTGAGCTTTTGCAATAATGATGCATTTGTATATTTCCTATGTGACTTTTTTAAAGAGGAAAAAAGAGATGCAGGGTAAGACTGGCCTGAAAATCTCTGATGGTGCTTCCTACTTTTCACAAAAATGTTCCCTACAGTCCCAGTCTGGTTGCTATTCCAGCCTCTAAATTCCTGACTTTCACTGCCCATCAAGCTTTAATTAACCTCTTGGCTTCCAGGAGCCTTGCAGTAGGGCAGGCTGGGGCTTTAAACTGATACTTCATCTGGCACAGGCACCTGCTTTGGTGCCAAAATTCTTGGTATCAGATATGTAAGTGCCTGAGTGGTCACCATCCAGGCAGCTGGTACCTCATAGAGTTCAGTGAATAACAGAAAATCAAATGCTTAACAGATTTGGTTAGGCGTGGATGGACCTGTGCCCCCATCACAGACACCATCAGACCCCCACGTGAAGGGTTTCTCTTCCTAAGTTCCTAAGTGGGTCAGACAGGTTAGTCCGCCTTGCTACAAGCAAACAGCGCCCTCTTCTGCCTAGAAACTGAACTTCTCTATCGAGCAACAGCCTCCTGAAGTCCCTGAAACTTTCCTTCCGTCAGGATGTCTTGCAAAATGAGCCAAAAAGACTGAAAAATATCACTGATGAGCCAGGGAGCCATTTGTAGGAAAGCTGTCACTCTGACTCTGCCCTAAATTCATGTCCCAATTTTATAAGTACCCTATTTTAACTGCAGGAAAGACGATGAAAAGGTTTAAATAACAGGGTAAGTCCCATCCATTAAAATGGCATGCACAAAATTAAAGTGCTTAAAGTTTATACTGCTATGATGAAGAGGAAATGTTATTCTTGGCACAGCATGGAATACAAGTTCAAGTTTTCTGAGAAATCAGCTGGCAATAAGTTACAATTTTTTTTTAATCTCTTATTATGTTAGTCCAGTAATCATTGTAATCATTACATTTGGGAATGTTTACTAAGAAAATAGCCCCAAAGAAAATATTATATAAAGATGTTTAGAATAGTGTTATATTTCATTATTATATAGTGTAAAACAGGAAAAACTTACATACAAATGGCAAGCCATAAAAAAATGGTTATATGATACAGCATAGTGTAGCAAAGCTATACTATAAAATCATTAAGAATTGTACTTTCAGGGAGTAACATAATACCTACACACTGTGGAAAAAACATAGGATACAGAATGATATTCATATCCTGACTGCAATGCAAGTGTGTACAATAGCAAAAGACTTCAGAGCAAATACTGAGAGTTTAGTATTTGTAGTATTTTAGTATTAGTATTTGTAGTCCTATCTACAAAAATGATTAACTATGGAGCAGTAAAGAAAGGTAGGAGAAGGGAGGAAGCAAGACGGAAAAAAACTATTAGCTCTAATTTCATGACTCATTCCTCACGGCCTCACCGGAAAGCACTAATTTCTGTTTTGGAAGCCAAGGAAATCTATTTTACTACAGCAGTAGGTTGTTAATTGGGATATTCACTTACGGATACACAAGAAAGCAAAATAGCATTAGAAAGTTATGTCAAATCTCCTTTTCCATCTCTTAAACCTAGTTTCACACTTCTGGCTCATACAGACACAAGTTTAAGAAAATTCTAGGTCCAACTGTTAGCATTCATAATCTCTAATCTAAGGTTAAGAATCAGGTTTACCCAGAAGTTTCAGTAATATGAAAATCAATCTAAAAATAACAAAGTTTCATGAAACCCCTGATTAGGCTGAAATATGACAGCTTGCTGGAGGCATCCCATATTGAGAGTTCAGTCCAAAAGAATGAGCTTTTATAATTCTTACTATTAAGCTCATGATGTATTCTCAGAAGTGGCCTCTGGGGACTTAAAATGTGAGCTTGAAATATCTAACAAGACACAAGTCTTTGCAAAAGGCTCTAATCTCTCTATTTTGTATGAACCAGGCCGTGGCTCAAAATCTAAGCGTGTTAGTCACTCAGCTGTGTCTGACTCTTTGTGATCCCACAGACTGTAGCCCACCAGGCTCCTCTGTCCATGGAATTCTCCAGGCAAGAACACTGGAATGGGTAGTCATTCCCTTCTCCAGTGGGTCTTTCCAATCCAGGGACTGATCCCAGGTCTCTTGCATTGCCTGTGGATTCTTTATCATCTGAGCCACCAGGGAAGCCCGTAAATCACACTAGGAGTTGTTAAAATCTCATATCCCTCGGCCTTCTCTGCCAGAGACTCCATGGATATGTGGGACAATGCAGGGAGATTTTCTGTTTAACAAAAGCGACCGGGTTCTGAAGTAGCTGGCCCACATTGCACTTGGATAAATACTAGGGAAACAGACGGTAGGGTTCCTTCAATTAACCTCTTTGAAAATGTATAAGTCTCCTTGGAGCTGGGATTACATACCCTATGTTAGAGAGCGCAGAATCCAACCAATTCTCTTTCTTTTTCAGAGGTAGGGAGTATAATTGTTTTACAAAATGTTGTGTTAGTTTCTGCTCTACAGCAAAGTGAATCGGCTCTATGTATACCTATATTCCCTCCTTCCTGCACTCCCTCCCACCCTACCCTCACCCCCCAGCCCATCCATCTAGGTCATCACAGAGCACCGAGCTGAGCTCCCGTGCTATACAGCAGGCTCCCACTAGCTAGCTATTTACACATGGTAGTGTATATATGTCAGTCCTAATCTTCCAATGTGTCCCTTCGCTGTGCTCATGTCTATTCTCTATGTCTGCATCTGTATTCCTGCCCTAAAAATAGGTTCATTTGTACCATTTTTCTAGATTCTATATATATATGTGTGTTCATCAACCACCCCACCAATTACCCAAACCCTACTGGAAGCTTCTGCTGTCTTGTCACCTAGATTCTGGTACTGAACTCCACTAGGGTCCTCTGCTTCTATGCAGCAATCAGAGTGACCCTTTTAAAGCCCAAATCATATCATGTTACCCCTCTGCTCAGCACCCTCCCAATTCCTGACCCTGACCCCCAAGGCCCCCTACTAACCTCACCACCTCTTCCTGCCTCCCTCTCCCTAATATACAGAGGGAAGCCCACCCTCAGGCCCTCTGTGCTTTGTAATCTGACTGCAATGCTCCTCCACCAAAACCCCTCCTACCTTCAGCTTCATTTCACTGTCACCTTAAAGAGAGGCTGCGTTTGATTCCCCTGGACCCTGTCATCCTTGGTTCTCTAGTTTTCCTTTTGGTGTTCCTCACATGGCATGTAACGTATTTGTGTTTTGTGTGACAATGGCTTCCCCCGTTGTAGGCATTATTGAGTCCTAGCATCTAGAGCAGAACGTGGCAGATAAAAGGTGCCCAATAAAAACCAGATGAATGCGTAAATGTGCGAATTTCCCATATGGGGTCCATGGGAAATAAGATATTTAGAATCCATGGGAATCTACTTGGAGATTTCAACTTTGTACATGAAGGGGGTGGTCTATTGCTTGGTCGACTACTTTCCTGGATGCCCAGTGGGATATTCAATTCATAAAAGGAGGGGGTGGTTTTCTTGGCTGCAGAAGTCAACATTCCCATGACCTTACACCTGCTTTGAATCTCCTCACTGTGCTGAAGACTCCATTCGGTTCCGTTCAGTTCAGTTCAGTTCAGTTCAGTCACTCAATCATGTCTGACTCTTTGCAACCTCATGAATCCCAGCACGCCAAGCCTCCTTGTCCATCACCAACTCCCAGAGTTCACTCAAACTCATGTCCATTGAGTTGGTGATGCCATCCAGCCATCTCATACTCTGTCATCCCCTTTTCCTCCTGCTCCCAATCCCTTCCAGCATCAGAGTCTTTTCCAATGAGTCAACTCTTCGCATGAGGTGGCCAAAGTACTGGAGTTTCAGCTTTAGCATCATTCCTTCCAAAGAAATCCCAGGGCTGTTATCTCCTTCAGAATGGACTGGTTGGATCTCCTTGCAGACCAAGGGACTCTCAAGAGTCTTCTCCAACAACCACAGTTCAAAAGCATTCAATTCTTCAGCACTCAGCTTTCTTCACAGTCCAACTCTCACATCCATACATGACCACAGGAAAAACCATAGCCTTGACTAGATGGACCTTTGTTGGCAAAGTAATGTCTCTGCTTTTCAATATGCTATCTAGGTTGGTCATAACTTTTCTTCCAAGGAGTAAGCGTCTTTTAATTTCATGGCTGCAGTCACCATCTGCAGTGATTTTGGAGCCCCCCAAAATAAAATCAACCACTGTTTCCCCATCTATTTGCCATGAAGTG